>NC_051185.1:112651237-113022586 GCF_013339695.2 Rhipicephalus sanguineus | reverse complement strand
TACAAGCCGGATCCATCTGAGTTTGCGCCTATTTCTGACACAGCCAGGCTTGCTGAAGAGTGTCGCAAGCTTGCAAAGACCTTTACAATGCACGAACAAGAGCGGCAGAAGAGCCATCACGGTGGCACCACCACTTCTGAGTCCACGTTAGTCGCCGGAGCGCTCGTATGGCTCTCGTCCCTACCACTGCAAACTGGCCTCTCTTCAAAACTACTGCCGAAATACGAAGGCCCCTACCGGGTCATCGAGCGCACATCACCGGTCAACTACCTGATCGAACCCCATCGAACCAGCTTTGGACATGCGCCGTCGAGGGCGCGACATAGTCAACGTGGAGCGCCTCAAGGCCTACTAACCCGCTAACAGTGACAGCTGTTAGGTCGCCGAACGGCGCCTTTTAACCCATTAGTTTTATTGCAGATAGAGAGTGAGACAGGGACAAGAAGGTGACACAGAGTAGGGCGCTATACCTTAAGTGTCTTTTGGACTCAGATACCACACATATTTTTATTTTAAACAGAAAAACTCAACATGCGCAGGCACAGCTGCGTCCAGGAAAAATAGTTATTCTTTGACAAAGTAGTGTAATGACACGCTAACGCAATCTCGGCAAGATTATGAATACTTGCTGACTCAATAATTCATGTAGTATAGTTTCTTTTACTGTTTGGCAAACAGGCAATCGCTGCGTTTCTTTACATGTTGCAATGTTCCCTGAATCTTTCCTTGAGATGTTGCCCCATTTGCCCTCTATAATGCTTACCCCATGATAGGAGTATCTGATGAACGGTACATTATATGCAGGGCACGTAACGTGTCCTGTGATTCTTATTGCAGCCAAGCCTCTCCTCTGAGTATCTGGGTTGCTGCTTTTTCCATAGTTTAACATGCTTATTTGAGGCCATGAACATTATGCTGATGATTCCGAGCACCAACAGTTTCTATATTGTTGAATATTCCGTGCAGATATGGCATCGTGGCAAACATTTTTCGGCCATCAAGATTTGGCTTTTTTTTTTTTGGCTTGGCAACTGGAAGGTGGTTTTCTGGGTAGGGCATATGCAAACGATACAGCAAGGTGAACAGGATATCCTGCTTGTGTCAGGGGAGTTCTTTGGAAATTAAGGCTAGTCCACAGTAATAGAAACAGAAATTTTACTGCGTTAGCGAGCTACAGTGGCATAGGCAGAAATTCATTTCGGGGAAGAGGGCGAGTGGGGGCATGGGCCCGGTCTGCTACCCCCTCGCTACGCCACTGTCCAAGCAGTGTCAGACAATGCACCTTTCTACCATTATTGAGTGGGAGAAACTAAGAGGCAGCAATGGCTTGTTTCCCATCAGTTCGTATAACTAGCTCATGCACTTTTTATGCAAATAAATTGTACATTCAGGAACCTGATATGGTACAATCCTTGCCCAGATGCTCGTGGGTAAGCACCAGTGGTGTTAGTAATCATGTGCCAGTGTTAATATGTTAGTGGCTTCAGATTCGAAAGAACCTTTGTGGTATTTAATAAAGAAAGACGCAGTCATCCTCATATCTAAAACATTTAAAACTTATGTGCTTGCATATTGTACTAAATAATCATGTTCCTATTTCTTGTGGACGAGGCTTGATTTCAAGAACTCGCTGGATGCAAGCAGGATATCCTGCTCCCCTTGCTGTATTGGCTGCAGAAGCCCTACTAAACAAACACCTTCCAGCTGCCAGGCCAAAGAAATGGCTAATCGTGATGGCCAAAATATGTTTGCCACTATGTCATACCTGCACGGGATATCCGACAATATAAGAACAGTTGGTGGTCGGGCAATCATCAGCATAGTGTTCACGGCCTCAAATAAGCGTGCTAAACTATGAAAAGGTTGCAACCCAGACACTCACTTGGCTGCAATAGGAATCACAGGACACATTATGTGCTCTGCAAAGAAGGCATCGTTTATCAGATGATGGGATAAGCATTATGTGGGGCAAATGGGGCAGTGTATCAAAGAAAGGCTCAGGGAAGACTGAAACATAAAGAAAGGCAGTGATGACTGGTTAGCTGAACACTGGAGCATGTGTGGTTGCTTCCCACTTTTTGATGAGAGTTTCATCGTGCGTATGCACAGCAACCAGTGATGCTACCGATGACTTCTGATTTGGAGCAATTTTTGGAGCAGCAAAATTTCCGTTTTGGAGCACTTTGGAGCAGCAAAATTTTCATCTTGGAGCACTTTGGAGCAGATAATTTTGCATCTGGGAGCACTTTGGAGCAGCGAATTTTACATCCTGGAGTGCAATACAGAAGGATATTGCATTAACATTCAAGCACCTGAGTATTATTATGGGGCTCTTATGAAGGCTAGAAATATTTCGATTCATTGCAAATCTCATGGAAAAAATCATCTCAGGAGCATAGGCGTGCGCACAGGGGGGGGCAGCCCCCCCCCCCCCCCCAATCACCTAAGAGAGGGTGGGGGGCGCAAAATCTGCCCCGTACATTGACTCTTGCGATAGCAATTATATGGACACTCTCAGCGGATTTTTGCCGTCGCCGTTGCCGTAATTTTCCGCATAAAGTCCAAATTATTAACATCACCACGCGCATTCTAGCCACGGGTGAAAGCTCGCGAGCGCTGGCGACGAACGCGGCTGATGCGCAGATTAAACTAGCCGGCCGTCTGTCTTCGTCGCACGGACAGCGCATGAGATAACATCTTCCCGCGTGCGGGCCTGCCGTCGATTGCATGCTCATCAAACAGAGAGGAAACGCCCCGCCCGTCTTTCGTAAGGAGCATGAAGGGACGCCAGGGGAGAGGAAGGGGGGGAGGGCGCATCGTTCGAAGGGCGCAGTCGCTTGCGCGCGCGCTATCTCGAGGCATCAGGAGACGGCTCGTAAACTTGCTGTGCTCTAAACGCTTACTTCGCGTTTAGAGAACTCAGAGCAAGAAAACGCTTCGGTTCCTGGAGGGGCCATATTCCCTTAAACCAGCGTTTTGTTGAGTTACGCGAGATCGGATCCAAAAGAGTTAGCTGCTAGTCTTACTTCATTTCACAATACAATTTTTTGGTATCGCATTCATTGCTTCGCTCTTAAGCGAAACTGAGTTTTTTTAACCGTTAGCTATTGACCCCCGAAAGCGAGGGGCGGTCGTGTAACATGGCGTAGCCGCTTCACTGTGGGCCGTCAGCGACGGGCGCCCGCTACTGACAGCTGCGCATTTGAGGCTGCTCCGACCAGGAGATATGATTTTACTAATGAGATGACATTTTTAAAAAAGCAAGCAAAAAATTCGAATTGGAACCCTAGCACGTGAGCTCGAAAGGGCAGGGCCTTTTAGGGGGTATTTACCGCAGAGTGATTAGAAACTCGGACGCGTGCTGGCGGAAGGGAAAAAGCTGTTCTGGATGAAGATCCATGGATAAAGTATATCTGAGGAAAAGTGTCAACGCGTTTCCACCGTTCGCGTGCTCTTCCATAAACGCGAAGCAAGGAAAATTCGATATTGTCCCATATATCTACTGCGAGCGATCCCAGGTTTCATTCCGCGATGTCCGGAAACAGAAGTGACAGACATTTTAGCGGTACTCATGTAGTTATTACTGAACATTGCTTTCCTTACGTGCCGTGCGACGCTTGAAACGAGCTATCAGCAGCGTTTCTGGAACTGACGACGTCCGCCGATGAATCGCCGTCGCACTTTCTCGCTACCGATAGGCCTAGACGTCACGAGCCCCTGCGGAGAGCGCGTTTTGCTGTCGAGCTGACTTGCAGAACAGAAGCTGCGTCGGCACCGTGCATGGCATCGTGGCTTACTCGGAACGCACGCGCGAGCGCCATTTATTCAGCGGAAGAATTCTTGGTCCATGAGTGCGACTTTATTGGCAGCCCCAAGATCGAGCTGCACATGTTATGACGCGCCGGCGGTGCGATTGCCGGTGATAGACGCCCCCAAACCCGAGACTTTGGCGCAGTTTGGCGCAAATTTCGTCGATATTATCAGGATGGCGCAGTAAATACAATTTGGCGCACTTTGGCGCAGTTGGCGCAGGAGTGGAATTACTGAGCAACGAAACTACTACATTAAAATTGAGTCGGCAACTATTAATAATCTTGGCTGAGATTGCATTAGTGTGCCTTCACTATCTTTAACAAAGAAATAATTATTTTTCTTCGATGGTGCTGTGCCTGCGCACGCCCAATTTTTTTTTCATGGCAGCACCACACAGTTTCACCACAGTTTCATGGCAGCACAAACATCACAGATGTTCGATGGAAGATGGAGGAGGCTTGAAAAGACGAAAAAAATCTTCAAACGGTATGTCACTGCAGCCAACTCTTGTACGAGTAGACTTCCCTTCATCAAGATGGCAACATCAAGAATTAACAGTTGCTCCCTTTATGAAGACAACTCCAAGTTTCAAAACGTTGGCTCTGGCGACATCCCATGTTCAAAGATTACAAGCTCAACAATACAAACTATTCGACGTTCCATGTTCAAGGAATGCAAACTAAATAATATGCATTGCACTGAAGTGCAGAAGGTACGTTTCTCACTCCTAAGCTAAAGGCCAGTATATGCTGTATATCAATAGACCTTATGCAAAATTGCTGCCATCTGTTGGAGGTTTGACGAAGCTAACGATTCGGCGCCATGTTGGAGGCTTGTGCCC
Source organism: Rhipicephalus sanguineus (assembly GCF_013339695.2). Classification (NCBI taxonomy): domain Eukaryota; kingdom Metazoa; phylum Arthropoda; class Arachnida; order Ixodida; family Ixodidae; genus Rhipicephalus; species Rhipicephalus sanguineus. The sequence goes on along the minus strand of NC_051185.1, from coordinate 113,017,932 downwards.
GAATTCTATTGCTGTCGCCGCTATCACTTCTTGCTTGTATCCGCTTTGGTAGTCGGCAATCAGGGCATAAAAATGTCAGGCGGGCCTGTACACGTTACCGGCATTTCCTAGTTTTTACGTTGACGGTTATTACGTGTAAAGAACCACCTCACAGCGAGAAGAAGGTGCAAGTTTGACACTGCGAGTCACGTGCAGGCCTGTCGTCGTCGATAATGAAGCTCTGCGCTAGGTTACAAATTGGCCTGTCTGTTTTCAGTGTAGCGAATAAAGCGTTGTTAGCTATCTGAATATCATGCTTGTATAATGTAGGATGGTTGGGAAGAGGCTTTATTTAGCGCGGCTAGGCGCAGCGATGACGGTAAGAAAGTGCAGTTGACCCAATTGAAAGCATATTTCATGAGGGACAGCCTATGTCGAGCCGACGTAGTGTCCATCTAATTTTAAATAAAACGTTGTCCTCTTTTTATCTTTGAAATAATATTATTTCGCTGTTGTAGTCATCCGACCTATGTTATGTACAGAATTACCGTGCGATTAAAATGCAGAAAATTGCGCATCTCATGCACGTGGAAAGTGAACATGAAAAGTGTAGTGTCTCCTAGAAGTAGATGCCGATCAGCTGGTATTTTATTGAATATCCTTCCGATATGTGATCCTATATAACGGGAAACGCCAAGAATATTCGTGTTCACATTGTCGCTTTAGGGGCCTACTGGTGCTTTACAATTTAAACCCGTTGCGGCAAGGCAGTTTTGCTTCGCCGACTGAAACCGCCTCAGCGCGTAACCAGCGGTAGCGCACCCACGGTAGAATGTAGCACATTTCCCGGAACAGCATTTTATTTAGTTTCATAAGAAAAGTACCGCGCACTTGAAGCACCTGTTAACATTTCATAGCAAACTGGAGTGTACAGAGGATTTTTCCGAAGGGGGGATCAGCTTTTGGGAGAACCTGATTTGCTCTTCCTGGGGTATAAGTTAAACAAAAAAAAGTAAGGGGTGGGGGCGGTCAGGACATCCGGGCAACCCGTCTGAACCTGGCAGTGATACCACATGAAATGCTTGAAAAATACGCATAGTGAAGAAATACGCACGCAAAGCATCCCACCAGACGCTACCTTGTTAAACTCCACCATCGAAAACAAACTACAAACAACACGCTCCAGCACAATCGGTCCGTCCGCTGCAAATCAATGACGCGCACGAGCTATCTGTCTAACATGTAATTGTTATCGCAATTTAATAAACAAGCTAATATCAACAGCAGCGCAGGCATGCGCGAGTAGCCGCGATGCAGCTTTGAAGCTCGTACACGAAGCGGGTTTGTGCCTGCAGCAAGCACACGGTGCGAAAACTTTCTTGTTCTGGCATGACATGAAAGAGTGTTCTCTGATGAGTGCCGATGCTGTCACCACATATATTAACGGCGAACGGAAACACGGCGTTAGTCGTAAGCAGTAACCGAAGCAACGGAACGATCTGCTGATTCTCGTCGGCCACGAGGAAATGTACTAACATGGAGGCTTGGTTCCTGCAAACCTTCTTTCAGCATCCCAATTTCCTCAATCTCAGCAACACAGCACTCGAAAATATGTTGGCATTTTCGTTCTTATCAGCCGCCACACGTTGATATGTACGCTCCTTGTCTACATGCGGAGCGCGCTTAGCCTTCACGGCGGAAATGCACACAGCGGCCGCTAGATGGCAGCAGATTTTGCATAAGGTCTATAGGTGCTATGTGTCCAAACTGTCGCAATCTAGTGATGAAAAGAAATGCCTACCACTCATTATGGCTTGCCCGGGCTTGCAGGAAGTATGCTCCTATCTTGTACTGCAATCTGTCCTCTGTGTCGGTGCCATGAACAGCTCTCATCGCTGATACATGCATAATAGATACCACAAGGAAATGTTGATTTTCACTCAAGACAAACCCAACCACACACAGATAGTGAGTACCAAACATGTCCTCAGGCAAGTCTATATTCATATATTAAAGAGATCGATCCTTGAATGAAGGGATCAGGGTGCAATAAGAACAGGTATTAGTGGACCAGCCACTTGCACACTATTGAAAGAGTGCCATTGCGTGTTCAACATTCACACATGTACACAGTAAGCAATCAGTCATGGGCACGTTACCAGTAAAATGTAACAGTGTTACAGTTACCTAAGCCAAAAAAGTGGGATAGGTTTTTATCGAAGGCACCTTGTCATCCTTGGCGTGTTAGTTTTAAAGGGTTAGTGTTGACGTCATGTCTAGCGGTGGTGCTTGTCGCTGTTGGTAATTGCTGCCTGGAAAGAGAAAACTAGAGAGAGGAGTGTAGCCCTTGCCACATCATTTCAAGAAAGTTTGCAACGGCGCTCAGGCCTCTCATCTCAGAAGTAAGGGGAGCTGCAAAGAAGGAAAAAAAAAGCAAGAAAAAGGAGAGAAAAAAAGAAAAAAAATGGAAAAGGGGGGGGGGGTCTACTGAGCAAGAGCCGTCAAAGGCAAAAAAAAAAAGAGTGGAGTACGAAAGCCACTTGGAAAGGCTGCAGAAGGGCGGCACGTCTAGCCCTCACAAAGGGCTGCAGAAGATGGTGGATAAGGCAACTACAGGCGGGGAAAGCGGGCGGCGTACTTTTAAAAGCAAAGCCCACATGTGGAATTTAAGTGATATTGAGAGGGGTGTCTGAAAAACACGTGCTTGATGGGTGAAGTCATTGGCTCTGTTAAAGTAACTGTTACAGTTACAGTTACAACAGAGTTTCCAAAAGTAACCTGTTACAGTTACACTTACTGTGACAAGTAACGTCGTTACTTTGTTGCAGTTACTGTGACGAAGTAACGTCGCTACTTTTCCGTTACTGTATAAAATAAATAATAGATTACAAACCAAACGATAGAATTCATTTATTAAATATGTAGGAAGGCATGCGGGCAGTCAAAATTGCACGTGGTAAAACCCTAGACGAAGTAAACCTAATAGGGGGCCAAACACAAGCATTTGTTGTGTACACCTCATTTTGTTGCATCAATTTTGTTGTTCATGCACCGTTGGTGAAAAAGGGAATTTATTTGCAAATAATAACAAATGTCCTCTGATACTCAAAATAGAAAATGTGGTTGATGCACTAGAACGACAGCAGTATCATAGGATGTTTATTAACGACACCCAGAAGCGCATGCAAATAGCAACGGAGAGTGTGTGACGAATGAAGACGACGTCCATTGTGTCTGTTCCATATATATGTTCAAGGTGTATCAGACCCTGTTCGGTTAGCTTTGCGTCCGCTGGGCATACAAACCGTTTCTAAGTCCCGTTATACTCTGGGGCATGTGTTCGCGAAACTCAAAGACTGCACACCTGCAGACGATCAGAGTAGGGTGATATACAAGCCCGATGCGGGCATTGCGACGCGACTTGCATCGGCGAAACGGGAAGGAAAGAATCAACGAGGCTTAAAGAAGGCAAACGGGATGTTGTTAAAGCAACTCATGCAACGCATTCTAAGACTGAGCTTGTTTAACACTTCCGGAGAACAGGGCATAGCTTTGACGTAAACACTGTGACGACGCTGGCTCGTGAACGAAGGTGAGGGGAAGGAACTCCTGGAATCGCGGTTCATTCGCCGCGACGCGTCGGCTTGCAATATAGTTACTGTATATGGCACCTTTAGGAGCCATGTCGTAGCATATATAGTAACTATAGTCGGATACAACTTAAGAAGTCAGGAGAGACTAAAGAAAAGAAATAGTCCCGCTCATGCACGCGCCGATGTTCTCCAAAGGCGAAGCCACCGCCATCCCGCTCATGATGTCCGTCCCGAGTGCGCGCCCATTGGTGCAGGCTTGTGTTCATCTGCCTTTGAGGAGAAAATGCCGCTGACTTCTAAAGTTGTATCCGACTATAACATGCAACAACCACATTCCCCTACTGGTTTACACGGACGTATGGGACACTGGTCGATCTCCGCAAATTTTTTTCTTTCTTTCCTTTTCTTTTTCTTGTTGCCAGTGTATACTGAGGATGTCACATGCATAGGAGGCAAAACGTCCATGTGATTTTGTTAATAATTGTTGTATTAAGTTGGAGTAAACCTTTTACAATTAGTTTCAAAGAGGTTTTGAAAAATTACTTAGTTCACAGTATTTGTGCCTCTCAACCGTTTCGCGCTCTGCTGCTTTCTAGCCGTCAGTCAAACACGATTATTGCGCAGCCTCGGACGAAGGAGAATATAAACTTGGCGTCGTGATGTTCCACCGGTACACCAAGAACCGAGCTAGAAGCTCTAGTGACAAAAAGGATATATATACGCCGGAAAAAAAAAACTACTTGAATTTAGCAAGTTGTTCAGTTCCAACATGATTGACTTACGACATGTAGTTTACAAGTAAACTTAAGTTGTGTTAAAGACTGACTGCTGACCTCGGTCTTCTGCAGGGTAGATAATTCTCTAAGCGACCTCCACCCCTAAATTGGTAGGGGAGCCGTGCTGTGGAAAGATGAAAGGTGGAGAGGATATGGGAAAGTAACTGTAACGGTATTTCCCATTACAGTTACTCTGTAAAAAAGTAACAGTGTTACCGTTACAAGTTCCTATAAATTAAAAGTAACTAGTTACAGTTACAAGTTACCGAAAAAAGTAACTAGTTACCGGTAATGCGTTACTAGTAACTAGTTATTGCTCAAGACTGTAAGGAATACCCGAAATATGCACATAGCCCTATGGGCGATCCACATGAAAATAACGATATGCACACTTTTATCGAAATATAAAAAAAATGAAAGAGTGTGTGTGGTCCATGTGCACTTGGTGTGAGGTGGGAATGAGCCATGCATATTGTATTGCATCATGAATGTAAGCCATTCAGGGAACAAACTTTTGGTTCTCTAAAGCGAATTCCCGTGTAGTTTGTCTTGTAGAGTTGAGCTGTCAATTTGATTTCATTTTAAGTTATGTAAGGCCTTCACAAAACCGATAATATTTTCCAACTTTCTGTGAACTTCTGGAAACATATATGAGAATTGAGATCTTTTTCTTTTAATTTATGACCTTACAAAGCTCAATAAACCCTAAATCACTGCATACTAAACCTTGGTTATGCATTTAAGTAAGAGAGCAATATTGGTACTGTGCTAAGTAAAAAAAAAGCGTGAAAATACAATAACTTAAAGCACCACACAATAAAGCAACATTCTCGCAACATGAGCACAATCTAAGTTATTTGTGATAGAGAACCTCGTGTGCTTAAAGATGCTAAGAAAAAATATATAATGGCAGAACACGAGCTCACGCATATTTTCTCAAACACACAATATTGAAACAAAGAGTAGCATGTGTTAGCTTAATTAGCCTAATTGAATTGACATATTCGTCTACTAACACTATTTGATATAAACATGTGCTTCTTCACATTAAGTACGCATTTGTTGGAGTGTGCACTTAGTACCAGTACGTAACGTAATTCACTCAAATACATTACTTCGAGTGAGCTCCTTTAAAACATTTATGAGGCAGCTAGGTTAAAATCCTATCCACAAAACAACTGCATGGATTTCTGGCGAAAAGCTCGGGGACGCAACCACGAAAACATATCCATCATCGTGTGCGCGTGTCAGGGCTGTGTGTTTTGCTATCACGTCAGGGGCGTAGCCAGAAATTTTTTTCGGGAGGGGGGGGGGGGGGGGTTCGACCATACTTTATGTATGTGCGTGCCTATATACGCAAGCAAAACTGAAAAATTTCGGGGGGGGGGGTTGAACCCCCCCAACACCCCCCTTGGCTACGCCCCTGTATCACGTCCCCAGTCTTGTGATAATTTTGCGTGTTATTGCCGAGTTTGGTGAACTCTCGCATCACCACAGTGAAAACATTATGGGACGACCCCATGTGTTTAAAAGCACACACTTTCTAACGGCGACAAGGAATTCTAGAAACACTCTCAAGCGATGACCTCGTACAGTAAACAGTCAAGGAATAACAGCACAACGACACGAGGCCTGCATGATCGAAGCATAAGATTGCGTAGCGCAATGCGCATCCTTCAAACATGTCATTTATGGTGGTGTATATAAGAGCACCCAAAGCACAAAACATACCTGCCTATCGGGTATCTGTTGATCATCCTCGCTGTGCCAACACGACGGTTACTGCAAACAGTTGTCATGCAATGAAGTAACAAAGTTACGTAGTTCAGCGACCTTCTTCAACTTACCCAAGTTTGGCACAGTCGCTCGTCAAAAGGCTCAAGCTTCCGCTCCTGTGGAACCGCGGTCGCCGCTTGTCAAAACACTCGGACGCGGATTGTCTTCGGAAGTACACTCGATCACTCGATCAACGTGAGTAATCGATGAACGAAGCAAGAAAGCACTTTTGAGCGCGGACACAAAGCTGTGCGTCCCGTGAGGCTGTGTTGAGTGGCAACGAACAACGACCATCATCCGCCACTGGCTCAAGGCAGGAGAACGCCCCAACACGCGGAAAATGCCCAGTCGACGAATGTCGCGTACGATAAGCACGCAATAAACGCACACAATACACGATAAACATGTAAGCGCGGCACACATGTGTTCACGGGAAGCTGGTGGTGCTCCGGCAGTACGAGACCTGTTGCAACTGTTAGCTTACAGTCTAAACCAAAAAGAATGTAGGTGGCAGCAGTGTCGTGATATGCTACAGGCCACAATTTTTATTAAAAATAAAACGTATTTGTGGCTTTTCACACAGGCGAAGGTCAGGGAGGCGGGGCTCTGTATATAAGCGTTGCGTCCGCCTTTCGCGTCGGGCCCCATATAAGCGTTGCGTCCGCTCGAGCCATTTCCGCCTCGGGCTCCATATAAGCGTTGCGACCGCTCGCGGCCGCATATAGCGGGCCCAATCCGTCACCGCAGAATTTGTCACGCTTAATGGCGATTGAAGGGCCGCTTATATGCAGTACGTTGTGGTGGAATAAAAATGGGCCGTTTATGTGCCGGACGTTATACGGTACTTGAATAAGAGTGTACTGACGTATGCGTTCTAACGTGAGTTCTGACGTTACGTCAGACCGGGAGTTAACCTTTAAACGCCTGTGTTGTCGACTTGCCTGGTAAGCCCACGATGTGCCCACAACTACTACACTTGCAAAGACACGTCGATCCACCTCGTAACGCTTGGCTCAAAGCCAAGAAATGCAGCAAGGAACTACTCGCTGACAGCTTCGCATAAAACAGATTCTCACAAGGCGTGGGATCTGACGAATTTTTTTGCTTGATGCAGTTAAGAATATTTTATTAAGTCGAATGTTGAGTGGGAAAGCCACAGGCTTCTGTCTGCGGAAAGGCATGTGTTCCAGGGTTCCTTAAAGATCCAATCACCCGCATTGGCTCAACCCCCAGGACCCCTTTTTCCCAGATAGAGCTAGCCACGCACGGCGAGGCATGGGAAGAAGTTCCCCCCCCCCCCCCCCCCCCCATTAGCTTGGCTCCGTGGTGACGCTACTCACCAAATGCATGCTGAAGCAGACGCCCCTGCGGGGGATAAAATTATGTATACTAGAATTGGAACACTATTAATAATTGTAAAAATCGCTGTTCAGTATTAAAAACTATTCAATATTCCATTCGATTCGTTTCGTTCGTATTAAATACGGTCTCAAAGAATCATTACACACAGAAGTCTGGATACGTATAAAAATATCTGATGCGTAGATTGCGTCTATTGTGCCACAAGACCATGAAAGTGGATATTTGCTTGTCATCTGCATGCATGTAGCATGGCTATTAAGGCACGCATTTAGTTCACCTACGATCACGCGCATGGGAGGCCCACATTTACATGGGACACCTCGTAGGCTTCAGCACAGGGTTGAATAAGTCCCTCCTCCTCAGCCATGTATTTTTGTAATCATGTCTGAAATAAAGACTCAGACTCAGACATGTAAAACGCAACTAACATGAAATAAGGTATCATTTCCGCTACCCGTCACAGCCTCTGCTGAGCGAATGATTCCTTTTTGCATGCTAGTTATGAAAATGGGGCACATAACGTTGGGCATAAAAGCGTCCATAATGAAAAATTTCTTTAGACTTTCTGCTTTAGCACTGCTGCGCCTTCTGAGCCATTAGAATCTCTCAAGTCCGTGGTGCGTAAGACAACTACCCACGTACTTTAACTTTTTCAGACTGTGTACGTCATGGTGGGCCTGCACGTGTGCACCACCTTTCTGTTGCTCGTGCGAGGTGCGACCCTTCCAGGTGCTATGAGCGGCCTCAGCATACTGCTCTCCTTTGATTGGAGCTACGTAGTCAATCTCGAGGTACGTGCCACTGCAATTTCGGTATAAACACGAGCATCACGTATTTTTGTCCCAACGTTACTACTGAAAAATTTTCAAAATGAAAATTGTAATGCAACTCTATAACCATGGCGCAAAAACGTTGCACTCCTTTTGCTGCATTATTAGAAGAAATGAAATACTAATGATTATAATTGCAAATTATAGGGCTTATGGTAGTATGCAGGGTGTCTTCGATGTGTGTGTAAGTAGGGATATATCACGATAACAAGTGTCTTTTTAGCTGCATGAAGGCGTTACATAACGGGGAAGCTAACCCAGGCTCTTATTTCGACTCGAGAAATACCAGTGCGCAAGCAGGAACATAGAATCGTCATACAACAAGATCATCGAGCAGGTTCAGTGATGCTCCCCATAGCCAAACAAGTTGTGTTGGATATAAAACGCATGAATTGTTTTCGACAGGTATTTGACACGTCGTTTTCACCAAGTGAAATTGCCGTATCAGTCGAAATAATAAACATTTGGGGAGGGGCGAAGCATGTAGGGAAAGGTGTTTCAGCTCCACTAACGTAAAACCTGTGGAGCGACGAAGCATGCAGTGTGCGCCGGTGCTTCCCACAGCAAAATCACTGTTAATGGGCAATGAAAGGCAGAAGAAAGATTAAACACATAGACCCGCAGTCCGCTTTTAGTTAACGTGCATGCTGCGAATCTTTCTTGTTCAACTACGCACAAGAGAAGTCTCCCACCGGCACTACATTGCCGGTCAAGATCCAGTGCCTATATATACGGGGTGGCCGGTGAACGGTTGTGCAGCGCGAGAAGTCGGGTTTTTCAAACAAGAAACTCGCTAGCAGACGCTGCCTGCGTCGGCGTTGTCTCTCGCGGGCGAGGGCGCGTTCTCGTTCCTTGCGAGCTAGTGGTTCAGCGTTCATCGCAGAAAGAGCGTTTCCGTAGTCAACGCGTGCCGTTCGCTCTCTCTCGCCACACGGCGAGCGCTGAGGTGGTGGCGCACTCTCTTGCGATCAAGCAAATGGACCGTCCCGACAGCAGACGATGATGCACGCCGCGACAGCGGACGACGATGCACGATGCAGGCCGACACGCCGAGACCCTAAGGTGCTTCGCGCCTAAAATACAGTGATCTCGAAAACAAAAAAAAATTCGTCGACAATTAGGATACTGCCTAATGCGAATTCTCTGCGCAGCTGTTTAGGTGTTTCGATTTTGCGACAAGTTGAGGCAAACAATTTGAGAGAGACATGTATGTACACGGTTTACAATAAGAAGAGAACGCCGTGAGTAGCGTGACTGGCAGGTACAATTTCGTGCAGTCCATTTCACATCAACAGCCGCAGACGGAGTGTAGCGCGACTGCCTCGCGAACCGGGAGACCGCGGAAGGCAGTGCGGGGCGCGTTCCACGACAGCCGCCGCAGACAGGCGTCCGTTCATGCAGCACTTTATTTCCATATATGGTATTTGGTCAACGCCCTCGCCGCATACCTTAGTGATGACGTCATCGGCGACCACGCCGCGGAACCTGTCGTCTCGCCAGTGTCATTCCCTCCTCCTCGCGCTGTCCTCGCTATGGCCGTCTTTCATGCTCCGGTTCGCGCTCTTTCGCCCTCGTTCGCTGTGGCGGTTACGGTGACGCCGGCGCCACTCAACGCAGGAACGGGCGCCTAAGAGCTGCGCTCTAAAGGAATCTAACCCTTTTGAGCAGTTAAAAAGCGCAAACTTCAGGGACGAAAGACAGGAGAATGCTACCACACAAGCGTGCTAGTTGGTACTCCATTTGAACAGTTCAATAGCGGAAACTTCAGGGACGAAAGACAGGAGAATGCTACCACAGAAGCGTGGTAGCATTCTCCTGTCTTTCGTCCCTGAAGTTTCCGCTATTGAACTGTTCAAATGGAGTACCAACTAGCTCAAACACGCACTTTGCTGAATCTAACCCTTTCGCGCCGACTACATCCCTCTCTAAAAACGCTACTGAACGCTTGTGCGAGATCTCCGAGATTACTTTCAATCCTACCAAGGCCTTCGCGGCAGCCTCGGTGAGAGAGGAATGCGGCTCCGCTAACTGATATACGGCCGCTGTTGCCGAGAACGGAACCCACATCCTCGATCTTAGCAGTGCAACACTTTAATGGCGCGTTCACACTTGGCCTCGAAGGAGGCGAAAGCGCCAAAACTCACCGAAAATTCACTCGCTTCGCCGCCTAAGCGGCCGAAAAATCACGCGGCGAGCCCGACGCAAAAAAAAAACGCCAGGCCTGTGCGGAAAGCGCAGCAGAGTGACAGCGAAAGCTGGAAGAGCGGCGTTTCTAGAGCCCGTTGTAAACTCTCTTGTGGCTACTAATACAAGTACATTAGCAACGTACCCACTACGCCATAAATCATAATTTTTGGGAAGTTGCGAAGCACCCGCCACGCATTACTCGTCATTCTGCGGGGAGAAGCCAGCTATCATCTGTAAGGCATCATGTGCACTTGATGCGACGGTTGATGACGATGAAAAATTATGCCTGATCCCTTTGTAATGGGTTAGAAGCTTTAAAAGACCCCCTACGTAATTCGCATTGTGTGACGCCCGGTCGTTATGGAACTCTCCCGCCACGCTTTATAATATACGTTAACGTGAGAAAGAGAGAGAGAGCGAGCGAATTAACTTTATTGAGACCCTGAGGAGATGGATCATGGGAGTCTTATGGGCTTCCTTGGCAACCAATAGAAGTGCACTTCCGAGGAACCCAGTACGCTATAAATGATCATAATTTTTTTAAGTAGGGAAGCAGCCACTATTTCATTTTTCTTCTTTCTGCGGAGAATCGTGGTATCCGCTAAACACCTTTATGGCATTGCACTTTGTTGATGCTGTGGCTGATGACGCTGAAGTATTATGGGAGAGCCCTCTGTAATGGGTTGGAAACATTCAACAACCCACTCGTTGCGCAATTCGCATTGTGTCACGCTTGGTTACAAAATTCGCGTTGTGTGACGCTTGGTTGTTATTTTACTCTTCTACCACGCTACATTACATGTGTTAATGTGGTTCCTTCGCGACATGAAGCCTGTATAGGGTCTTTTTGCAACGCAGTTTCAAGCACCGGCATGGCTCTGTGGTAGAACACTGGGCTCCCACGCAGAGGGCCCAGGTTCGAACCTCGTTCCATCCTGGAAATTTTTTTCTTATTTCGTTTTTTTCTTATTTCGAGCAATAGTGGTTACGGACACCGGCGGCGGCGGCGGCGGCGGACAACTAAGGCGCCAAAAACGGCACTTGTTGTGATCTCATAACAGCTTTTGCTGTAAAAAATCGGTCCGAGACCGATTTTTCTGCCAAGGAAAAGCGGACTGGCCTTCACGCGCCGTCCTTTGGCTACGCTAGCTTAAATCACGTGACGTAAACAACCGGCCGCAAATTCAACATGGTGGGGAAACGCGTTGGTAGTGGCTCGCAACGGCGCATTTGCAAACTAACCCGTGCAGCACGACAAAACTCACACCTTCGACAAGGACGCGTTCCTCGAGAGCCTGGTTTGGATTAAGATTGCCGAGAAGACTGGAAGTAGCAGGTGCAGCAGCATGCGAGTCGGCGTGCCCCAACTTATCTCGCTTCTGCACAGCCGGGTGAATACGCCGCCGCTGCTGGCGTGTTCGCATGTAGTTTCTGCTGATGCATTTTCCGAAACAGTGGTTTGAGAAGGTGAAAGCTATTTCTTTCCCGCGTTTTGCGTGCATAACTTTAATTCGGTACGAAATTAAATGCTCATGAAACGTGCAAAATAGAATGAATTCTGGATGTGGTGAAGGCAGCGGCGGCGACGGCATGCAGAGAGGCAAACCAAATGTCCCTTACAAAAATATGTTTAGATAGTCTATATAAAGTTTGTAGACATCTGTCTATAAAATCAATTGACGTTCTATAGCTGAGTTCTTTAGACTGGTCTATAGACAGTCTATGGAATAGTGGCCGCACTCGTTTTTATAGACCAGTCTACAAGAAAGTCTAAGTCTATAGATTGGCTATAGAAGGTCTGTAGATTAATAAAAATTCATGCGTTTAAATCGATGTCTGCAGAATGTCTATAAACAAAAGTCTATAGGCTCATATAAATCTACTTTGGTTTACTTTTGTCTATAAAATATCCACAGACAAATGTCTGTAGATTATCCATAGGCTATTCCTATGACCCAGTATATAGAGTGTCTACGGACTTATTACCTCACAAATATACTGTGGTCTACAGATTGCCTAGAGGCAGTTCCTGTAGATTAGTGATGTATAAATTTATCCCAATAAATTCTGGAAAAGAAAACGAGGCAAAGCACACAGAAAAGAATGACAAGCACAAGCGCTGACTTACAACAGAGCTTTATTCAGGAAAAGATACAAAAATGTAAAAGCTTACGACAAAGCATGCGCGAAAAACAAATGCAGACCCATTTTTGCATACAATGTAACGAAGCTACTTCTCCGTTAATAGAACTTTTACTAGACAGACTATGTATGGTTCATCAAACAAGGAAAATATGGAGTGGCAGGACCAATATTTGTCCCAATTTTTCTCACACAGATACAGCAACAAGGAGATCATGAACTCGCTTAACAAGTTTAATTGAACTGAAGCTCACATCCACCAACGATAATTTACATATACGTAGTGTGCTACTTCGAATGAATTAAGTTTGTAGTTGTATGTGTGTACTTACTGTTACTACCAGTTCAAAACGTGTTTCAGACAAATGAGTTGCCTTACAGTAAGCCTCGTGTACAAACCTAATGAACGAGCGAATGGGAATTTTTTCGAGGGCCTCGTTTCTTTGTTAGACACAACCAAATTAATCGAACAGACAATTAAGCCAGGGAAAGCATAGCGGACATTAATTGTCGTCTTTAAATGGGCAGTGTAGAGCAAAACGATTTTTCTCATATTAGTAAATTACTCTTTCACGATACCAAAACCACCACGCTTGCTGCGAAAAGATGCTTAGTAAACACGAAAATACGCAAAAACAAAATGTGGGTGGCGACGCCACCTTGAAGTTTCCACACCATTCGCCGTGACGTTAAATGTTTTGACGGCGCCTACTAGGGACTACGTAGTTCCTAATCGGTAAAAATGAAGTGCATTGTCCTCTGAGGGGGCCAGAGACTTGACATACCAAGTTTGGGGTAATTTTATTGAGCAAATGGCGCCAGAATAAGATAAATACACTTTGAAATCAGTGACGTCACGCGGGAAGATTTCGGCGCGAAATTTAAAAATGAGACTTTGACCTTGGTTTTCTCCTCTATTAATAAACCTATGGTGGCGAAGATAACGACATTAGAGTTCTCAGAGCCCAATTTATCGATCTAAACAGATTCATTGTTTCTCTTTAGTGTCCCTTTACTTGTAGTGTAGTAATAATGGCGTACGTTGAAATTGATTACAGTGGACGAAAACTCACCCTTTCCGTCGGTGGGATCTGATTCCACAACCTTCTAGTTACACGTCTGGCGCTTCCCCGTTTACTTTGTTGGGTACTTATGTATTTGTTATCCCTAGGAGTCTCAGCCAGCACCGCACGTAGCCCAGGTGGCGAGTTTGGAACATTCATTTTTGACAGAAGGCATCACGTGGCACTTGATCTTAGCACCACGTAATAATAATAATATCTGGGGTTTAACGTCCAAAAACCACGATATGATTATGAGAGACGCCGTACTGGAGGGCTCCGGAAATTTGGACCACCTGGGATTCTTTAACGTGCACCTAAATCTATGTACACGGGCCTCAAACATTTTCGCCTCCATCGAAAATGCAGCCGCCGCGGCCGAGATTGATCCCGCGACCTTCGGATCAGCAGTCGAGCGCCATAACCACTAGACCACCGCGGCGGGGTCTTAGCACCAAATAAGAGCTGACCAATAAACCATCGCATGTTAACTTGATGCTTTAAGTCTACAGGGGCGACGCCCTCGCTGAATCTACGAAAGAAGGGGATCTTTTCGATCGTTTTGGTTGTGTATAAAAAAGAAACGAGGCCCACCAAAAACCCCCTTTTTTTCTTTCATTCACCGCGAAGTCCTTGCCCCGGCTGACTTATGCCTCAAGTTCGCATGCGACGTTTTATCGGTCAGCTGCCGCCTCATGGAAAGATCGCGTGCCACGTGACAAACTCTCAACGCAAAGGGCGATTTTCCGTTCACTTTATTCCATTTCAATTTAGGCCATTATTACTACACTACAGTTAAAGCCAACAATTAAAGTCCGCTATGCTTCCCCTTGGCTAATCGATTGATTTGGTTGTGTCTGTACACACCCAAGAGCTACGATCCGCGACAGACAGACTAAAATCTTTGATATAGAACAGTTACGTCCATTCTTTGCAAAAACGAGCGCGGCACCGTAGACGGCGACGCAGCTACAAACACATAGCCTCTGAGCAGCATGGCGTATGCATGACCGCGCCGTGTGTGTACATGTGTCTATCTGCACACCCGTCTACTTTTATAAACTTGATTTGCACGTTAGTTAACTATAACCATGCTTATAACAATAATTGATGGGGTTTAACATCCAAAAACCACGATTATGAGCGACGCCTTAGTGGAGGGCTCCAGAAATTTTGACCAACCGGGGTTCTTTATACGTGCACCAAAATCTAAGAACACGGGCCTCAAGCACTTCGCAAGCCCTCAAGCAAAGCGACCGCCGCGGCCGGGATTCGATCTCCGCGACCTGTGGGTCAGCAGTCGAGCGCCTTAACAACTATATATTTAGACCACCGTGGCGGGTAACTATGCTTATTGAACGATAACGTATGTTGCATTTTCACCATAGAAAGGTTACGGGGTGACCAGTAATGTTTAAAAGCAGACTCAATTTTACAGTGACAAGGCATGTGCACGTCATTTCATGCAAGGATGCCGCATTGCATACAGTCAAGGAAGAAGGGCAAAACAACACAAGGCCCGCATAACACAACCATAGCATCGCGCAATGCAACGCGTATTCTTCAGGCTGTTTTTAGCTCTAATCGACGCACACGGCAACGGCTCCGCGCAAGCGTGTAACGAACACCACAGAAGGCAGAGACACTAGTACAAGGCATACTTTCGTATCAAACACTTCCTCTTGCACACCATCTCTATTATGGCAGCTCGCCGCTCGGGCAATCTTACCTACACAAAGTCGTCATGCACAGTCACGCGATTTGGCAACGTTCTTGAACTCACCGAAGAGCGATATTCGCTGTGGCGACAGTCTCGTCAAAAGGCGCGCGCTTGTGATCTTGTTCAAAGCTTCGCGCTCGTTGGGGCTACAACACATGGCCGTCAACGATTCCATGTCAAACAACGATGCGTCCGTCCCGACACGCGGTGTAAGTACGTGTCCATTCCACGACTTCCAGCGACGATACCGGCACGTAATATTAATCAACGTGGTAAAAATACATGCACGCAACAAACTTATTTCGGCATTACACACTGCGCTGCAAGAACTTTTACAACGACCCTCAAATGCGTCAACGTCAACTGCCTGAACGGCTTAAACGTCAGTGCGCCTGCGCGCCCCCTGGTTTGAACTGATTGGCTCTCGCTCAGCGAGCGATTTGAAACTGAGTTGCAGCTGCGCGCCCTCTTCCGTTCGTTTGCCGCACCGGTTCTCGCTTTTCTCCCCTTCCTTATCGTGTTCACTCGCACGCCTTCACGATTCAAGGCGAAACGGCGAAACCCCATATGCGCAAAAATTCACGCGACAGCGACGAGCGATGCTATGAGCGACGAAACGAGCCGTTCGCGCGACGTGTTGCGTGGTCGATTTCGCGCGATCGCTCGGTTTTTCAGATTTGGAATCCGTCGCATGTCCGTCGCTCGTCACCCGGAAGTGCTGTGCTCAAGCAGCCAATAGCAAAACACCGGAATAAGATGCATCAGTGACGTATTGCTGATTGCCGCCACTTTCTTATCGACGCACATCAACAACAACGTTCATCAACATGACCAACGGCGACGAGCGCAATGTTGACGTTGTTGAACGCGAACGCTGGGACCCGCGCCGTCTGCGACGCGTCTTGGCAGCACGTAGCAGCAGTGATGGGATCGAAAAAAATGCTGCAAGACAATGATAAACATTTTATGTGCCATTATGCAACAAAACATCGTATTTTACATTGCATACCGCTGAGAATGGGCCACTTTTGGTACGAGTAAACGCCCTCATGCCAGCAACAGTGGAGATCGCTCGCCGAGGGCGTCGCGTGAATGGGGTTTGCCCATCCAAGCGACCGCTTGCCCGAAGGCGATCTATGTCGCGTCGCTCGTCGCTGTCGCGTGCATTTTCGCGTATATGGGGTTTGGCCTTCACGGCAGTGCCTGAACGAAAAAGCAACTTCTTAGTGGGGAGGCCGCTTCTGAGCGATTCTTCAATTGTATTTCCAGTGCTTGCTGTTTAAACATACCGTTCGTGGACCATTCGTGTACAGGATATGTAACGAACGGTCCGTTTTTACCACTATCTGTAACAGCTGTTGCCCTCACGGCCGTGTCTGTGTGTATGATCACATGCATGTGGAAAACTTGAGCCTTTGACAGCAAGTGTCCGCAGTGCCGAGTGATATCTCTTTGAAATTTGCACCGAGCCAGTGTCACCATCGATGCCTCGACCTTAGGGCGATTCAGTTGCAAGTTCTTTCTTATTGATGTTCCCTGTTAATTTAAATTAATATAATCTAAGCGGGAGATGTAATCAAGTGCATACACACACATTATGAATTTGAAATCGCTTACTGAAACACAATTTAATATTACATTGCACGTCGTCGTAATGAAAACAGAAAAATGCATATTTGTTGAAGAACATCTTAATTAACATATTACCTTCTGAAAATGTCGTGAAAATGAAGAAATATAATGAGCTAGCGAAAGGGCCATAGCTAATTCGCAAAATATTTTTAACAAAATTGGTTTCTAGGCACAGTGCTTCGTATATGAAAAGAATGTCGAAATACTGTATATTGAATAGTAACAAAAATGAAAGCACTGCAGTGGGCCCTGCTATTTGTGTCTTGAAAAAGAGTTGTTGTACTCTGTTCACTGTTTGCCCATCGTCCCGCTTCAAAGCTGCGATTTCCAGTGTTCCACGAAATACATTGCCCTTTGCATTGTAGCAACGAAGGCGGAAAGAACCACACAGTCCTTGCAGTACATCCAGTCGGTGAGCCATAGATCGAGTGCGACATACTTCATGGAAACATCTTTAGTGCTGATGTGAGCATGCGAGTTACGAGGGGAAATATATATGTGCTATGTGCGCCAGAATGTGTTAATGAGATGTACAAAAACGCATTCCTGCTCAGTTTCACATTGTGGTTCAATTAATTAATGAGCCCCCTTAGTTCTTTTTTAACATACCTTACAGCTAGGGCCCAATGCGGCAATTTTTCTCCCCTTTCCCCACCCCCGGTGTAGAGTAGCAGGCTAGAGCATAATATCGCTCAGGCCGACCTCTCTGCCTTTCTACAAATAAACCTCTCTCTCTCTCTAAGGAGTGCATGCTTAGATGTTATATAAACAAAAAGGTAGCAAAATTGCATAAAGTACACACGTCTGATAAAATTTCAATGAAAAACCTTATTTTCAGCAAAAAATTAAATAACTCCACTTTAGCTTCTGTCTTTAGAGAGTCTATAGACTAGGATTTGACAGTAGCAAATAACACCAATTTATCAACTTTTGTATATAGACAATCTATACACTGGGATTAGACAAAACACAAACTTCATCAACTTAACTTTTGTCTATAGATTGTATATAGACTAACAATAGAAAAAAAAGAACCATACGCTTTTTAAAACTTTTGTTTATAGACAATCTATAGAACGCAATTAGACAAATAATGACACGGATTTATAAACTTTTGTCTATAGATTGTCAAATGATTTTCTTTAGGCAAATTACTAAATCTACATAAAGGCGAACTCGTCTACAAGAAGACTACAGGCACTCTATAGACTGTCTAAATCCATTTTTGTAAGGGGTGAACGTTTTCGACGCGCGCGAACACGGTTTTCCCGCCGCTCTGGCGTTTTCGCTTTCTCTTCGCTTCTCAAGTGTGAATGCGCCATAACCGCTAAGTCATGAGGCTGGATCTACCTCAGTTAGACAAACCTGTCGTACAGATTGCACCCTGACGCCATCTTTTTTTCACAGATGTGGTGCCACGCACTGTATGTGTCCCTCGAGAGTTTCGGCGTCACCGGCTCCATTTATCTGGGCATCGTGCGGTTCAACAACTTCAAGAACGACTACCACCGGTCAGGACTGTCGCTTTCTCGCTTGACATTTAACTGAGGCACGCGTTCAGTACGGCTCGACATATCTATAGCTTGACATGTCCAAATTACAGCTATGAGCATTATTGCCGTGAAGGCGTTGGATGCATGCGTGTGCGCACCTTTTACGTAAATACTTTTTCATCGCATAGGCTAGTAACTCACAGGAAACCATGACTTTTAGTTTCGGAAGCTTACGAGCCTAAAAGATCGCTATACTCAAACGATGACATTTTTAGCAACACTTTTAGCAATGCAGACATAGAGATTTCTTCACGGCAACCAGTGATAGATTGACCCGGGCAGGGTTGCCAATGGTGGCTACTTTTCGCCAAATTGGCGAATTTGAGAGGCCCGGGGCGACCTAAAATTATGAATGGCGACATGGCGAATTTTTGGCGATTTTCGGCTTAGGTCTCCACTGAGTAATGCATCCTAAGTTCAGTGTCTTTCCAATGAAAGAGCGGCAACATTCCCGGTATTTTTCTTGGTTTTAGAGCCACGAGTAGAACGCGCACATTACGCGTCATTCGGTATGTCCGTCCTGTAACTCGTGTGTATCTCCTCAATTCATCTAAATGCAGCAGGTACTCGAATGTCCCCCAGCGACATTTTAGCAAAATGTAAGTCAGCGGACTGCCTCGCAAACCGCGAAGGGGCAGTGTTTGATTATAAGTATATAACTTTAGGTGGTTTAAGCTTCTCTAAAGTTTCGCTTCTGAAGGGGCTAGACGACGGGTTGGCCGCGTGTTCCGACCATTTGTTCCGCCAAAGCTCTAACTGTTCTGAATAGCTTGGCGACTTATTCACTGTTGCAGTACCCCCAATTTAGCTTATTTATCGAGGCATTTTCCACTGTTGTCGGTGAGCGTGTGCAATGAAAACAATTGCTATAAACATTATACATTTCTACCTGTTCATTATTAACGCATCGGATTGACACGTGTAGATGTAAGTGACTATAACAAAGGGTCGGTGGCGTCCTTTATCATATCAGTTCACACTTAAAAACTGTAAGTCACTCTAACGATCGGTTCCTGCAAGAATTCTGTCGTGTTACCGTCAATGAACCTTTTAATCCTTTTAGTTTTAGTAAAGCTGTCTACAAACAGCGCTTTCACGGTTTTCGCCCAAGGTTTACCATACCTTTACCTTTGAAACGAGCCGACAGGGATGGAAGGATATCATGAGCGCTTCATTCATTCACCCTTGCGCCACCACGCACATCTTGCGGCTAGTCGGAGAAGCAGCAGCATGCACTCCCATGGTGAAGCGGGCGATACAACTGGCATTGAGAAACGTCAATATAGTTTAAGGGTCTTGGATGGTACTGTATTCTACCGAGCTATACGTGAGTGGAAAGTTTTATTATTATGTATGCCGCACATATCTAGGATGGCGACTTTTTTGGCGAAATTTGTAAAAAAAATGGCGACTTTTGGCGACTTTTTGCTCGTCGTTTGGCGACATTTTCTCGAAAGTCAGTTGCACCCATGGACCCGGGTAAAGAAAACAAAAGCTTGGGAATTACAAAGGTTGATTAGGGTGCATATGGTAAAAATTAATTTGACTCGCAGCATGGAGTTATCTTACAGAGAAGTTCAAAAGTGTGCGTTTCTGGCTGTACCATGTTATGAAATTAATCATGACGAGAGTAATATTAATTAATTGCTGGGGTTTTACGTCCCAGAATTATGATATGATTATGAGTACGCCACGACCTTCGGGTCAACAGACAGCCACCATAACCATAGACCACCAAGGCGAGTAATCATGAGGGGCAATAAACTTGAGGCCTCAGGACGAGTGACTGAGCAGTAAGTAATATGCTTAATACTAAGGCACACGTCGCGTGTGGTTTACGTCACGAAACAGAAAGGTTCAGCTTATGATACATGAGATTGTGAAAAATAACACCATCTCCCGCTAAAGGGGACCATGAGGCGATGCGAAGGCGGAGCACTTGCACGATCGCGTTCCGCTGGCGTTCGTTGGGTATGCTGCCGACCTCGCGTCGTGGAACGCGAAGAGGGACGCTACGCGCGTTGTATCTTCCATCTAGCCTGGCCGTTAATTCTCACAGGGCGAGCGGGGAACGCGATGGACAGGCGGGCGAGAGGGGGGCAGCGTAGGAGTGGAGAGAGAAGGGAAGGGGATGCGCATGCGCTCGAGCTCATCGCGGCGTTGCGCAGGAGAGAATTTTGGCATGCCTATCCGGCGTTTCAGGGGAAGAGTGGAAAGGGGGAGGGGAGAGGGGATGTGGAGAGGGGAATGGGAGAGGGGAGGAGAGAGGGAAAGTGGAGATAAGAAGGGGAGAGGGTGAACTGGAGAGGGGAAGTTGAGAGGAGGTGTGTGGAGAGGGTATGCGCATGCGCAGTAAGGGTGGTCACGCCGCACACCACCACCACCGGATTGAGCTTCGCCTTAAGATACTTCGCATCTAAAACTTAGACCTTGGCAGGACGTGCATTACGTTGGGCAGGTAACCGACTGAGATAAATAAATAGAAAAAAGAAACATGCATTTGCAGAAATGGAATATCCGCTGGTGGGATGGTAAGATCACACAACCCATAAACCTATCCATATCCTGCCGTTTTTTGGAAAACCCATGTATACGAAACCGTTAGTTTTACTTAGTGAGCAGGTTACCTGAATATTGGTTCATCGTGTGATGTGCATAAAATACCTGCTGCTGATGATTTATTTTTGTTTATCGTTATGACTTTATGCTAAAAATAGCATTACTTTCCGTTTTGTTTAGTGCGCGACAATATACAAATGGGAAGAAAGCCACTCGAGTTTGGCGTCATTGTCTAATTGTGCCCCGCTTTATTATGTAGGCTTACGCAAATCAGCTGGTTCAGATGAAATTATTTCACTTCAGCGTTTTCTGCGCAGCGATATTGAAATAAACCACAGAAAAATTGAGGCGAAAGACTACGCGTACTAATAGACCCCAGCAAGCGCACACTCGCAACTGATATCAACCTTCGACGCTGTAACATAAAACCAAGGCATGCTAATAACACTAATAATGACCTTGCACTAGGTTAGAAAAGATATTTCATGTCCGACAAAACAAAATGTTTTTAATAGAGAATGCCTCCGCGAGTTTACGCCTCCCTGCTTTTATGTAATATGGCCGTGCTCGGCAGCTGCTGTTCGCGTGTGCAAGCACTGCAGTGACCCGGTAAAAGACGGGGATGTACCCGTCCTGTAGCAACTAACTGGACAGGAAACATTACGAGGTGCTTGAACTGCATTTATTGTCGCAGCGACGTGAACTTCGTGTTGGTCGCGGACACGGCTACCAAGGGACTTCGTATGGCCATCACGTTCATGTTCCTGGGTCATCTCGCCTCCAGCGTCGGCATCGACACTCGCATGCTTGTCGGCATCGGTGAGCTTTGCTTATTTACTCATTAAGGCCCTAATTAGTGCGATCTTCAGCTTGTAATGCTTCACGACAACACTATATCGCATCGTAGTATCAGGTAATTCCTCTATGACGAGTGTGGAATTAGTTTTAGACGGTTACCAAGTTATATTGCTGTTCTGATGAAAATTTTGCGTAGTAAGCCTGTAACATCTATGATGTACAGTTTTCGCTATTTGATTGGGCCTCCGAGACGTGGCAGCTGTTTCCTGTGCTTTAAGAGATAGCTGACGTCGTCTTCGAAAACAAATTGCCGCTAACGCAGCCATCTTATTTAGTAACTGGTATTTTTTCGCTCACCTCATTTTTTCAACTCCTGAGGCATTTTTGTCGGTAAACACTTTTAATTCGAAGTTTTGATATGTTCGACGCAAACGTCAGCTTTTCGCATGGTTGAAGGTACAAAACAGCGCAAAACAGAGGCAGAAGAAGAAACGAACACGGTCACTGCTCGCAACTGAAACTTCATTGGAAACGTTGCACAATACAAATACAGATAAATTCCTTTTGATACATCGTGTTGATAAAACCGTGTTGGTAAATTTTGTTGATACGTCTTCCCGTTTGTCCGATATATACAGCTCATTGCACGAAAGCCAAATCATGTAAACTACCCTGACGGCACACGGAACAAATTCCCTGGCATATAACTAACTTGACAGGGCCCACCATATTAGCATCCGTATTCGAATCATGCTTGTCAACCAAGTTGCAAATATTCTGTATTTTGTGGCTTACGGAAAAAGCACTTTCATACCATATCTCGCACCTATATTTTTTATACTATGGGCTATATTGCACACGTACGAAACAATGGCGAACGTTTTGTTTCCTTACCATCCGTGCTATGAACAGTTCGCAAAGGGTTACCCTGCTTCTCTAATCATTGAAGCACCTTTTCGCAAACCGAGGAAATGACCCTGTCAGGAAAGACAGCCTGGCTGAATCGCACCAAGAGCTCTTCTTACATTCAACAAGGATTAGGAACACTGTGCGTCCTTAGAGAGCAACAGTCTTAACTTGCATGTGACATCACATTAATGGCAGCAGTTGAGGCTGCACGCCAAAATTTAGCATAACCACTATGTTGTATAAAAGCATTAATGAAATAACCCGTGAGCAGAAGCGTTTTACATTAGGACGCATAACGGCGGGTGCTTTTAGGAGTTGCTCGTGATGCTGCATTTTGTGATATTGATAAATCTTTACAGACAGCTGCCTAGTGATTGTGCTCTAATGTTGCTTTGTCGGCAGGGCATTGGGTTTTCGTTCTCTTGTTTCCTGTGAAGAGGTTTTATCTGAATATATAGTGTGCAAAGTTTTTGACCAAATTTCATCTGCGAGACAGCGCTCGTGTTTTTCGTTTATTCTTCTGTTCCTGTGTTTGCGCTGTTTTTTACCTTCCACCATCAACCAAATCCAACTAGCCCTATTTGCAGTCTTAAGTCAGCTTCTTGACTAGTCGTGGAAAAAAGAATAGAAACTAACGCTCGTCGTTGCACAGAAGATTAGTTAGATATCTATCCTCCTGAGACCCAGCAGTTGGAAATTTGTCCAATATATTGGACAATGGAAAACAGCGCGCAACGGCTTTCGAAGCACTTGCCTTCTCCTTGGAAGCACTTTTTCGGCTGCTACTGGGACCCGTGCTGCCATTTAGCGAATATGGTCAAAGTCGCTGCGTTTCCCGCCTTCCAGGAGCGTTTGAAATGGAGGGATTGAACACAAGCGAATTTTGCGGCTGCCGCCTAGGAAGTAGGTCGATTTGTATACGCATTCTTGCATGTGTTAATGCGTATTTAAGCATTAATTTCTGTTCGTAAGAACTCGAAAAGCACGCACACACATGAAAACGCATATTTGTATACCTCCTACCATCTGTTTCCAAAAAAAGCCCGCCTAGAGTCCCAATGTCAGATATATTAGACAACGTGATGTGGCCAAGTAACATGAGATACAGAAAAACTATGTGACACTTTTTACGTTTGCACTCAGAAAAAAAAAAGCATTTCTGCAAGTTTAACAAAAGTCCATGACCCTAAATTCAATCTGGGCCTCAGGAGAGTATTACTGAAACAGTATAAAGAAGTCTTAATGCGACAGCGTTACTGGTGAACATCACGCACGTCAGAGGCATCTAAGAGAAATATTGACCCGATCATGAACGTTGTAGAGTGTCACAGAGCGTCTAAAAGTTCTTCTGGTCACAATGAAATAATTTAAAAGCTGCTACTATGGCACCTTCCAGACGTTCCAAAAGGGACTGATTTGGCCTGAGAGAAACATGCCAGCGATGACGACCTTACAATTAGAAAATGGGAATGCTGCACAGGAAAACAATAAATTTTTCCATCGGTCAAAACATTTAGTTACAGCATGACAGTCGGGTTTCACCCATTTTGGAATTATCTAACACAACACTCTGTAATGAGAAAATTAGAGAACACAAACACCCGTTCTCTGGGCCGGCTGTTCTTATTCTGACCCTTGGTCCTTCTTGCCTTCGTTCTGGCCGAGCGCTGCTCTGTCTTCCTTACACTAGGCCACGCTGCAAAATTACATAGGGAGCTGCAAAACGGCCTCGGGTGGGAGGCATTGGTTGTGCCTTGGAGGTAACGGCGAAGGTTGCAGGGCTCGGAAGATGGTGCCAGAACAGCGCCGGAGGAGGCGTCGGAGTTGACATGGATTCTCGATGCTTCTTTACCACCTCTTTCAGGAATTCGGTGACATCCGCATCATTGTCAACAACAGCAGGACGGCCAGGACCTTTCGTAAAAGGAAAACGAATCTTACGTGACTCTGCGGGAACTGAGAAATCCTTTCCTTCAGCCCCATTCTTAACAGAGGGCTCATTTTCCTCCTTTTAAATATCGTCCGACAGTTCTGGAGGCGCTCTCGGTGGCACAGTGGGTGCGTCGACTGGGAGTTTCAGCGCAGGCGTCTTCTGAATAAGTGACGGTACGACGGACAGCGGGATTAGCGATCTGATAACCTTCTTGCGCTTGACACCTTCTCGCTCAATATAGGTGTGTTTGACACATTGCACTGCATTCCTGCCATCATTTGCAGGTCTAAAATCATGTGCGGCGGTTACTGTCCTCTGATCACGCTTGCTCTGAACATGACAGGCTGCTCGTTTTTTTTCTTTGCGAGATCGATTATTCTCATTGCTTCTTTTACCCCGCCCCCTCACTGAGAAGATACAGGCGTGTCCCGGCATCTTCCCGATGAGTATCTAGTGTCAACGCGGGCCCTGCTACATTTTTGTCTCTCAGCGCAAGGTGATCGAGTGCGCATTCGGTAGACGACTGCACTTGAAGCTGCGGAAGCATCAAGCATCCCCGATGCGTCAGCAAACACGGTGATGGATGACATGCTCTCCTTCCCTCGAGGTGTGTCAAGCGCGAGAGGAGCTGCAATCTCGATGCGTGCCTGCGAAGGCGAATCTGGGTCCCACTCCTTCAACTGCGTTGGATGATGCCGCCACAGGCATGTCTGACCGACCACCACATGAAGTCGATGCGTGGCCCAGACCATCCGGCACGCAATGGCCACGGCCGCTGTACAGGGACAATTTCGGTAGCTCCGCGCGCTCCAGTCATCGTCGAGTGTAATGAAAAAGAGCGGCAACGTAGCTTGGGCCTCTCGCTCGGTCACCGAGAGGAAGAGAAAGACGTAGTCAGAGAATAACAGCGAGCCCAGAGAACAGGCGTTGTCTCTGTTCTATTTTTCATTGCAATGTGTTGATTTTTATGCAAGTGTCCCAATGCTTGCGAATGCGGATGGTAACGAAAAATGCGGAATATAGACTCGAGTCTTTGAAAAAGCAAGTGTGAAAGGTTAATGACGCACGCAGCAGTCGAGACGTCACTGTCTTTATGACGCACTTAGAAAATTGATTTGATATGTGCGTTTCGCTAAAGATAAAGTTGACATGATATATAGGGCAACGCAGAAATATCACTGGTGTATGCGTTCAATAATCCAGATCTAGTCTGCTCTAGAATACTGAAAAGAGTATAATGAAGAGTACTGATGGATGTACTCATTGTGATTGATGACTGTCAGCTGTATTTGAAAGTGTTTTTTGAGGATACAGTGATGTCAACACGGCAGTGAAATTCACGTTGAACAAAAATGAAGAAGCGGCTGTAGTAGGCGGAAGAGCGCTATGGCTATATGCTTATTATTTCTACCAGAGTCGCAGCTCATTGTCAGCGCAATGCCCGAGGCCATGAGCGTGGTGCCATACCAGGAACTGTGGAGCCAGGTTCACTCGCTTTGGCTGCTCTCGACGATGCTCCCTAAGTTTGTGAGTATATAGGGCATAGTATGCGTATTGTTAACCCAGGATATCCCATAATCCTGCTAGGGATCCTAAATATTTTGTATATTACCCACGGGTATTTTAGGGAGCACACGAATCTGGTGCAGATTTTTCTGGAAGAGTTCGTAAATTTTGCGCTGTAATCACCCTGCCGTTTGACAAAGCGATGCGCTCCTTTCCAAGCCTACCACTTTTTGTTTGCACAAATAACTAAACAGTGGACATAGGACACAATATGTAACGGATCGGCTAACACGAAACTTTCCACCACAGATTAAACAGTGCTGGTGGCCAGCTCTGTTACCAGTACATTGCGACATTGAACAGCAAACGATGCGTAGTTATTCGCGATGCAACAAATATAGGTGTTCAAGGAGATAATCACCCTTAGAAAGAAGCTTCCATTTCTATCCACTGTAGCAATTGTCCAGTCTTATTCATTTTCTCCCCAAAAACGTGATACTATCCTGGAGATAATGCAAAACACAATGAGACAAGATCTAAGAGACTTAAACACACGCCGGCCACGTGAGAAGTGTAGTAGCTACCTCGGTGTCCTGACAGGCAGGGACGTATTCGTCAAGCTCCAAAAGGCGTTGCCGAACGTGAGGCACTCAGAACAGTGACTTGTGTACAATACACAGAGACCGAAAGATGCACACTTTCTGCGATGGGTGGAGGGGACGTTTACCTGTATTGGATGAAAAAGAAGGCGTGTCATATTTGTGCAATTGCATAAAATGCATGGAACTTTATGTCCAGAGAATCTGACCGTTGTTTCGAAATTGCATTGTTTATAGCACCCTTGTAGCAGTATTAGGAATTTAAACAATGCGCTTATGATGATGCACATATCCATGGTACATATTGTAGACACATTCGCACTATAGGTGGAAATATTCTTTAGTATTAGGACCGCGCACGGCAAACAGAGACAAGGCACTGCGTGGAGTGGTGATGAATGTGTAATTTCTACATTCCTTCTGGTATCATTTAGTTTGCGCTGCACAATACTAGCTCTACGAAAGCGGATTACATTGGGTGCCGGTCCAACAGTTCGTATGTGCAGCAGTGGGTCACATAACCCGTTTATAATAGCGTCCTATTATCCAATCCTTGTTGATGAAGAAACACCGAGAAAAGCTTTTATCGCTTGTTTTATTCTAAATGTGCAGGTGAGAAAATGGCGCAACGCCGTACGAATTGTTGCAACACTGAGAATCCTTCGGCAGAATGGTGCCGTAGTAGTGATGACAGTCTATTGCCATATTTCAACATTAAAGTCATATTCTAACATTCCTAATGTAGATGAAAAGTGTGTGAGAATAAATAAATGAAATTTGGTACGCGAAATAGGCATCTGATAATGAGGCACGTCATGCTAGAGGGCTCTGTTCTGGTTAAAGTTAACCTTGTAGGGTTTTGCGAACCACCAATGCGCGGTAAGCGGGCGTTCTCGCTTTTCACCATCACTGAAACCTGAACTTCGCGTCTTTATTTATTGAGGAAAAAACCCTGTCCTTCTAGATCAACAGTAAGTTCACCGGCAATTACGATACCGCGCAAAGAAAAACTTTAGCGCGCATGATCACGGACCCGATCGACGACGTCGAGCTGTCCAATCGCAGACGATAAAGACGGATTTAGAGCCGCACTGCCAGCCAGTGAAAGTCACGTCCACAACCACGCAGACAAGTAGATGAATAGTACACTAGAGAAGCTACTACAGTGGATAAGTAGTACGCGCGTTTCCTTGGAGACAGGGAGTGATGTATTGCCCTCGGTCGGGTGTGTTCACGCTGCGTGGCTCCGCCGTTTTTAAATGCGAAGTATCTTAAGGTCGAACCATATAGAGCGTTTTTGCCGGCGTTTCGTACGCCGGCGTCCCTCGACGTCGACGCTACCGGTGACGGTGGCCGAAACGTCTACCTCTGGACGGTCCAGACATCACGGGCGGCAGCGTCGACGCCGGAAGCAGTTCGATGGACGCAGAACCAATCAGCGTGCGGCTGGCAGCGACTTCCGCTACGTAACGGCGTCATCGCTGCTGCCAAGATGGCTGCCGCCCGCCTCGGATCTAATAAGTCGTCGCCCTGCACTGTGTGGCCCTTAAGTTCTCAACTGATGCTTGTATTTGACTTAGCTTGTTCCCTAGAAGCTTCGACAGCAAAGCGATCGTGATATCTCTGAAGTCTTTCCGAGTGCCGTACTCAAGTTCATCGGTAGGCTTAGCAGGAATGAGTGTATTGGTCGAATACGTGGCCTCAAAGATGTACGGCAGCTTCAAGCTCAGAGGCCATATATTACAAGTTTGTGCTTCTTCTTAATGCCAATAGCTGGCGCTACAAGTCAAATAAAAAAAAATACTTTTCGATGGCGTTGTGTCACTGTGACTCGTTTTCTGCACCACAGAACTGCTAATGAGACATAAAAGCTATAATCAGGAATATATCTTGTTGGTCCATTGACGGAAACTGTACAACTGCTTTACGAGGTGTCAGGTTCATTCCCTCTGGTCACACTGTGCGACGCTGAGCTAACGCTCTTCATATGGTTTGCCGCCCTCTCTGACGGCGTTGATGCGACGACGCCGAGGGACGCAACGCCAGGAAACGCCGGCAAAAACGCTCTATATGGTTCGGGCTTTAAGGTCGAGCTCAATCCGGCGGTGGTGGTGGTGGTGGTGGTGTGCGGCGTGACCACCCTCACTGCGCATGCGCATACCCTCTCCACATACCTCCTCTCCACTTCCCCTCACCATTCCCCTTCCCCTCTCCCGTTCCCCTCTCCCCTTCCCCTCTCCCCTTCCCCTCTCCACTTTCCCTCTCCTCCTTCCCTTCCCACGTTCCCTTTCCACTTTCCCTCTCCACTTCCCTCTCCCATTCCCCTTTCCACTCTTCCTCTGAAACGCGGGCTAGACATGCCGAAATTCTCTCCTGCACAACGCCGCGATTAGCTCGAGCGCATGCGCGTCCCCTCCCCTTCTCTCTCCTCTCCTACGCTGCCCTCCCTCTCGCCCGCCTGTCGACCGCGTTCCCCGCTCGCCCTGTGAGAATTAACGGCCAGGCTAGATGGAAGACACGACGCGCGTAGCGTCCCTCTTCGCGTTCCACGACACGAGGGCGGTAGCATGCCCAACGAACGCCAACGGAACGCGATCGTGCAAGTGCTCCGGCTTCGCATCGCCTCATGGTCCCCTTTAGTGGGAGATGGCGTAATTTTCGGACTGTAGTGTCCACTCTTGTAATTCGTATGTTACTCTTTGGGTACTCTACTCTATAGCCACCCTTTAGCCGCCGCAGAAAGAGCTTCGCTCATCGCTCGTTCAGCGCCTGCTTGCCGTCTAACAACCCGGGGTCCAGCTTCGGGCCACAAACAGAGCCGGGGAGGTGGCTGACAGGCATTGTCTAGCAGACTCCCGTTCTAGATGACACTAGGGTCAAGAAAGCTTTTTCTTTTCTTCCTGTACATTGGTCACTACTCTCCCCCTCTCCATTCCTCCTCTTCCTTCTTCTATACCTTCCTTCACTTTTCTCGCACTCTTGGCTGTCACTGTCATTTACTCGCCATTGCGTTACGCGTTCGTTCTTGGGTACACCGACGACGCGAAATCCGCAAGAGGACAAGGGTGGAGGCTTGGGGTTGTTGGAAATCCATGACAGTAGACTTGCAGCGCGTGGACAGAGACAAGAAAGAAGACGACGCACAACGCTGTGTGTCGCCTTCTTTCTTTTCTCACGTTAAACCCCAGATATTATTATTATATTCTTTCTTTTCTCTCTATCCTCTTAAGAGTTGCGCGATGAGATGTATGTGTTGCTCAGCGGGGCATGAAGATACTCGGATTGTTCGGCTGCCCCTACGTTCTGCAACATCGGTGGCCGCTGTTGACGCCGAGCTGATGTTGTGCGACGGTATCTTTCCCTGCTCCGGTTATCAGTACGATTATCTTGTTGGGATCACTCTGCGTTATAAAGGGACTCGAACTTAGCGTTATCACTGAGGGTTACAAAAGGGTTAATAAACATACCCTGACCTGAGCTGTGACTCATCTGACATGTTACATTTAACACGTTTCCGTCTGTCAAAACCTTAGTGACCGCGTGTACGTCTGGTATACTGTAGCGCTAGGAATATTCCCGATTATCGGGCGTGGCCTTCAGGCTGACAGTGCCGTTTTCGAGTACGCTTCCAAAAATCAGCCATCCGGGATTAATTACTTGAATTGCACTATCGGCGACGCCGGTAAGCATCTGAGGAAGGCCGAGTGTGCGTCTTCGCAATGACTTCAGCATGAGTGAATACTCTCAACGATGGCCACTGCGCAGTGCTGAATAAATAGACGTTTTTGTGCTGCTTTTCGGCTGCTTCAGTCATGTGGCAAACGGCTGTCATAAGCTTTTCAGAAATATTGGTCATGCTTGAGCAGCGAGAATGGTATTTGCATATGTGTATTATTCTCAAGAAAAAAACATGGGAACAAATTGAAGCTGTTTTTTTATGTCAGCCACATTTTCATAATTTTCATCATATAGCTTTGCACTATCCAGTAATTAAGTCACATTTTCTGAGGTTAGGTAGATTCATGGGGGAGTAATCTTCTCGACCTTCAGATATGCTATCCAGTAACTTCAGCACAAGATTTGAAGTTTATCTTGAAACAAAACCATGAAAAATTGTCTTAGTTGATGCGAGTAGAGTAGAAATTGGGCCTTGTTTTCTACGACGTATGATGGAGCAAGAGAGACGCACACCCAGAGCCAATGAAGCAATGCCTCCCTTTTATTCCGAAAACTCACGGGGCTTATGCGGCTCCCACCGAGATTGGTACAACGCTCCGGCGGCCACGGAAGCCGGCGCGATGACGCAGCACATACGGCCCTTCATTGTTGGGCCGTACAGCGATATACAGCTAGTATGGCGCAAAGAAGGCACGGCCAAAAGCAGTACAAATCACATGGCGCTATGTGTTGTAGTCTTCCTCAGTCCGTGCGCACTGCGTTAAGTTCGTTTATTCAATTCAACGAAATTTCGAGAACATGATTATACGCCAGCTTTTATCTTTCTTGCGCGTAATTAGTTACGCATCAGCAGCTTGACGTTCTTGTTATCTTTCCTAGTGAAACACTTCGACAGTTTTCCACTATGAAGCGCAAAGAAATGGTTACTGCAAGTTCGAACAACTCCTGAAATGATGAATCGTTTAACGGGGGATGTCTCTGAAGGGGTTCCGATAGCCTTTGTCCGGGAAGCTACTGTGGTTCCTGCTCCGATGAAGACAAGCTCCCTTGCCTAAGCACTGGCTCGACAGACATTCCCTGTGCTTCGAGCTTACAACTTCCCTCGAACTCATTTCTTACGGTACTACACGCTAGAAAACATTTCTAATGCAAAATTATCAGGAATTAATGTGTGCGATAGTGAAAACTGATCGCAGAAAAATGCCTCAGTTGATAACCCCCTTCAATCCGTGGTACGCTTTCCCCAGCTCATTATGCCGGACATCGTCATCGAAGTGCTCGCCCCGGCGCAACCGCTAGTTTTGATTAACCGGACGCTGATTCACTTCTTCATATGCGTATCTCTTCTTCTGATCAGCGTTGTCGTCTGCAGCCCGGTAAGTGGTTTCCTCTGATTCGCGCATTCACACGATTTGTGACACGTGACCTTCTTCGCAAGAAAGTGCATCTTCTGTTCGTGCAGATAGCGAGACTGGCGCCATTTCTCAGTTTGTCCTTTTAAACACCGTACTAACAAGCAATAATGAGAAAAAAACATTTGGCAATTTACATAAGACTTCTAAATGAACCCTTAATTTCTAGATTGTATACTTAAAATTGAAATTTCTGTGGAAAAACTTTCATTTATTCACAATATTTCAAAACGTCTACGACTAGTTAATGATGATGATGTTCAGAATACAAAGGCATGCTTGAGAGTAACAAGTGCATAGGAGATTATTAACGAAGACAAGGGAATTGCGGGGCTAACATTACATAATTAAAATACTCCGATATTCTAACGATATTCAACGCGTTGCTAACGCGTTGCATACTAACGATATTCAAGAGCGTTGCTTGCCACCGGATTTCGATTGCTGCCTTGAGAAAGGTTCGTTCGAAATGCTAGAGGAATTTCTGTCAATTCCGTCTCCTTTTCTCGCTATGCAAGACTTAACTCCCGAATTTCGCAGATTATTTTTGCAAGTTTATTTACTTACCGACTATGATAATTTAATTGAAAGCAGTATATTAAGTTACTGTAACTTACGCTTCTCTGCCCTTGGGCAATAGTTCTTTTTGTCTACATCTTGTGGAGGCACTATGTCTTAATTTTGATTGTGAGCTGATTCAAAGAATCGCAACGAAGGACTCGGACGGACAGAGGTTACGGAAGCAATGAGTGCATAAACAAATCTTTGTCATGAACGAACTGGCCCTAGTCATCGCTCCACTGTATCTTCTTTGCACTCAAGGCATCTAGCACTTGGCATGTCATCTGTTGAAATATTTCCTGCTGTGCTTTCATTACATCTTTCTTATTAAGCAAGTTGGAATCCTGAAGAAAATGTAAGAATTGGAAAGCTGGACACGTAGAAATGGTTAATATGTAGTTACTATAGGGTGAAACAGCAAATACAGATCGGCGTGACTAGAAAGTTTTTACTGATGTATAGACGTGAAAGAAAAATAAATATTTCTACTGTCCGGAGGGCCCGGGCAGAGGGTCTTCACCTTCCGGTGCCGACCTGGGTGGAGCCGCCGACTGGTTGAGGGAGTCTTAGGACTTCCTTACACTAGTCCCTCTGGTCTTTCAATAAAGTTCTTTCTTTGTATGTATGTCTACATAACCATTTTAACACAAATGCAAGTCCCAAAATTTAACACGTTAAATATTGCGTCAGAAGTGACCGCTTGCAGGCAACTGTAAATTCATCAAGGCTGTGTTTGTACGTTCACAAGAAGGCCCTAGTTGCGTAAGCGTGCCTTCTATAGTCCTGCATGACATAGAAATTTCTTTCTTGAATAGTTTTGTCACATGATACAGTTTGTTCATGGTTAGTCCTAATCTTTTGCATTTATCCTCAGTTTGACGTCATCGGCGTGTGGTCACGTGGTTCTAGGTTCCACTTTAAAATATGTGTTTCTGCGATAATAAAGTTGGTTGCGAGAACAGCACTGGTGTTCATGTCCCCTCTTAACCTCTGTCCTCGTTCTATCGCGCTGAATCCACTCAATATGTGTAAATCCATCGTAGCTAGTCGCTAAGAAAAGCACACGTAGATACCGCTAGGTGTTCAGGCGGGCCGAGCAGATGAGCCTTATGCAGCGAGTTACTGGTGCAATTAATATGCTTAGAGCATGCATACATTTTCTTGGGGGCGTTGATTACACGAGTGCGTCAGATATGTGACTAAATACCATACCTTCAACTTCCGTTTTTACTGCTATAGCAGCACTTATTTCTTAATGGGACACAGAATGGTACGAAGAAAAGGGACATCAGAATGTATCACTGGAGATCACTTGGAGAATTCTTTGTTCCGCAGTGGAAATTTACTCGCCAATCATAATTATGATCAATAACCCATACCTTGTAGCAGTTTCAAAGTGTGGCCCACAATAGCCTTCTGCAGCATCTACTGTGCCTGACTCGTTGCCCTGTAATACGCAATGGGACTCTAGTAATGCTTGTATAAATGTTGTTCGTATGTAGCTAATCGACATTAAGAAAAATAATGAAAATCAGTCAATTAACAAAGTGAATAAGTTTTTCAGGTAAGTGAAATGATAGACAGCAGGAGATAACACAATGCCCAGACTTGCAAGAATGTTCTCAAAACGCTGTTGCAAAATATCATATTACTGTTTTGAGTGAACGCCAGTAAGACAGCGCTCAAGGACGTACAGCTCTTGCTCAGACGATTATGAGTGCATCTAGCAACTACCGAGAATATTTATCTTTGTTGTAAGCAGTCCTTGTACATGGCACTGACTTCATCACCCAAAGTGCCGCGTGTCTTGAGGGCATGGGAAATTTTCCTATCAAATCAAATTCTAAGACGTCACTGTGCTCGCTAAATCCCTTATGGGGCACCTGCGGGTATATGCACTCTAAGACAAAATCGAGTATTTGGGGAGTATTTCTGCCACACAACTATACTCGTAATCTAGCTTGCTCCCGTTTCCTGTCTTCAAAACACGGCTCTCGCCACTTTCCTATCTGGAATGCTATGTCACGCTGATAACGCGCGCGCCGTTCGTGACCGGAACATGCCGGCAGCGCGGTGATAACGGGAGAAAAGTACGCGAGGAGGATGACGATTATATATAATCGTGCTAAACTTGCCAATGTGCTAAACTTTCACATTTTGTGAATGTATGTTGTCTGTGAATGCGTCTTGTATGCCATTCGTAAGCTGAAGGATAATTCGCAGCCTAGTGCAAATGTCTGACATGCGCAACAGTAACGTTCGTATAAACAGCTCGTTTATAATCTCTTGTGGGTTTTTACTTGCTTGAAAAGGTGAAATAACAAAGCACCCTTAATCTCACTGTGGTGTGTCATGTCACCTCTAAAATATCGAAAAGGGTCAGTAGGGGCGTTACGCCAACAATAGAACCCACTTGCAGCAAATTCTGGAAAAATAAGGGCCTATAAAGGGTGTTTCGATAATGCATTCACCCACGAGGGTGTTCTCTTTCGTTGTCTGTAGTCGGGCAAATAATAATGATGAAATGCATGGCGCTCCTAACGAAAGCACTGTTTTGCGCTGCGGCAAACTGTGTCTTCTGTACTATAAATGTTGCTGAGTCTGTGTATAGACTTCTCATATTATTTCTCCCGTCACAATTTATTATAAGTAGAGTGTCCAGGTACTTTAAGAAGCGCATAACAAGAGAGGCAATTGGCTGCACATTTTCACTAAACATATACTTATTGGCCTAGCCCGTAGACGACACCGAGAGCACAAGAGCATAACATTTTCCTGCACTTATAGTGATATGTCCACCTCATTGTAATACCTGCCGTGGTAGTTAACATAGCGGCCGCATTTCGATGGTAGCGAAATGGAAGTACAGCCGTGTACTTAAGATTTGGGAGCGCGTCAAAGAATTTCGTTTGGTATTTGTTACTCCACAGAGCCGCACTAAGGCGTGCCTCGTGATCATTTTGTGGTTTAGGCACGTCAAACCTGGCAATCACGCCAGTTCCGTTCTGAATCATTCCACTGAAAATCGAGGTCGGTGAGTTAAACGTTTAAGTTCTTATGATGCCACCGTAGTACGCCTCAAGCCGCGCGGCTGCATTTTCGATGGAGGCTAAAATGTTTCAAGCCCGTGTACTTACGTTAAGAATCCCATGTGGTCGATATTTCCGCAGCCCTCCACTACGGTGTCTGTCATAATCATATCGTGGTTTATTAGTATATTATTATTACACCTCAAGCCGAACATGTCGTCGGAGACAGCTGATTGCTCGAGGGCGGTGTTAAAATGCGTTATCTTTTTTTCAGGGCGGAGCCAACATTGCGGCAATTATTGTGCACAATCATGACCAGAACCTGCGCTTCGTGATGCTCTTTCTCGAGTCCATGGTATTCCTGCAATTCTGCGGTGCGTCGGCACATTTTTAAGCGAACTTTACGACAGAGATTATATAAGTTTTCAAGCAGCGATGTAGATTCGCGCGAATAAGATTTTTTATGAAGTTGAAGCATCAGCCACCAAAACAGACAACGATATTGAGCACAATAATGGCAGGTATTTTTAAGTAAAACAGTAAAAGTTTAGCACAGACTATTCTGAGAATCTCCTTAGTAACACACCTTCTTTTCTAACCTTCTTTCCTACATCCCGCATGTCCTACATCCGGCCTTTTCACCGCCATATAGGGCCCAACTGCTGAGATCTTGAAAGGTCATTAGTAGTAATCCTAATATTGCCAAACAAACTCATGCGTTGTTGGGCGGCTTTTCTAAAGCATCTGGCGCGTTTGTACACAATAAGCAACTAAGTAAAATAAACGTTTTATGTAATCCTCGACTGGCTGTTTCGATAGTGTTCTAAAAACTATCTCCTTCAGTTCACTTCATTTACTACTCCTTCATCCTCGACTGCAAAGCTTTCGTACGACCATTTTCATAGAAACGTCGTTATCAAATAGAAAGCCGCAGCTCGAAGAAGGCACGCGCACGTCAGAAACGTTCACTCACAACTGTAACTTTGCATAAGTGTGAAAATGCATATATAAAAAAGGGCTGCATCGCTCATGTCAAAGTGAGGTACATCAAGGGAAACATCTAGGGCACGTGTTCACAATCGATTAAACTCTTTGGTATTTAAGAACAGTGATGGTTGGCTTTAACCGAAAGTCTACCCAATTCACGCAAAAGTTCGCCACACTACTGGATAGCACCACTAAAACACACTAAATAGAACATTAAGGTCACCTAAATTTTTTTATTCACGTGGGCGAAAAACATGTCGGTTTGTCAACTTGAATTCTGAGGACGATTAGATGTGCCTAATGCTGTGGTTATAGCTCCCGTTATTGCCGAGGACATTGACCTCCTCTAGAGAGCGCTGGATGCCGCATCGAGCGTGCGGGCGTGAAGGCGCCGGATTTCGCCGATCTTGAACCAGAAGCGAGTGCCAACGGTCATTTGCTCCCGGAGGGCCGTGGTTTATTGCATTTTTTTAAACAATAACTGCCTGTTGCGCTGTAGAGCGTACAAGCCGACAAGAAGAGCCTCGAGGGAAGACGTTTTCACGTACCCCGATGTCTACCTTGCCATATTTTACTGTTAGTAGTAGGGATGCTTGAGCTTCCCGAGAACCGCGAACTTGAAAGGGGGGCTGAGCGGCTACCTTCACTCTAACCATATATCGGCAGTAAACTGGCTACGTTGGGTCTGATTCTCCGGCGGCGGATACCCTGTGCCACTGGTACATGTGGCAGAGGCAACCGCGTCAGCGTCGCATATAAACGACTCAGACGCTCGCGTTCCCTCGCGAGCGCAGGTGCCACGGGGCACGGGCATCTTACGGGCTATCACTGGACAATAATTCTAGTTTTCAGACATCACTGTCGTGTCGGCCATGCTCTCTCGGTAGGCAGATACCTCACAGTGCAGTCTAGGTCATCGCCGCAGTCTAAACAGAAGTCCTTCAGCACACTTCAAGCGGTAAAACCGCGGCGGTCTCAGAGACGCCATCATGTCTTCCAATGTATTCCTTCCAGACAGGAGAAAAAATAATCTGGCAGCAAGACAAGCTTCGTGGCACACAGTCTTCCAGACAAAGTCGAATATTTCTTGGTGCCAGCTACGACACAGCTTTCCAATAAGCACACGCCTGAGTCAGCTGCTCAGTCAAATCACTTCATGCTGTTTGTGAAATGCGAAATCGCATCTTATATCAAGCGTAAGGTGCATCACACTGCAGAAACAGCGTGTAGAAAGATTACTGCATGAAGCATTTGCAAGCAGTTCATGAAACCGTTCATTTAGAGACAGCAGTAAAAAAAAAGTGGATACCTATGTCACACTACCACATAAGTAAACGACCTGTTTTGTGTAATTTTTCCATCTTCTACCGCACATGTAGCCTAACTGGATGGTTTAACTTCTACGCGTCTCATGATCAACAGAAATTTAACAGGAACTGTTTTCGGGCACGTAACGGACTTGTTCTGAAGTTGACGCTCGTGTGTTAATTTAGCCATTAACAAATTGCATTAATTCAACAACCTACGTTTTTATTCAGTTTTGGTCAACTCGGAAGGCTATCGCAATTGCGATTGTTATCATTCACAATTGTTATCATTCGTTATAAAATAGTCCAGAAATTGGGTGTTTATTTTTTATATAGAGCTTAGTTCACTGCATTGATGAGAAATCTTTGAACAGGGAATGCCGCTGGAGCCAAAGTTTCGACAAGTCCACAACGGTGGCTCCAGCCACACTCCCAGCTTATAGTATCACTTCAGTCCTGTATCTTCCTCTGAACCTTTGTCTCGTTTAGTTTATTGTACATTCTTCTTATCAAGCCCGTTATAGTCCTAAGCATAATGCACGTTGCCAGGGGCGTAGCCAGGGGTGGGTTTCAACCATACATAAACTATGGTTGAACCGTCCTCCCCCCCCCCCCGAAAAAAATTTCTGGCTACGCCCCTGCACGTTGCATCTTTGATGACACGCATTATCAGTGCCACTAATCTTAAATAGGATTAATGTGCGGTTTCAGTAACTACAACGTGATAGTTCGTTTAAATTCAGCTCCTTGTCATTCAATTTTTATTATTTAGCTGCCCTCAGTTTTATAAAAATTGAGTGTAAGCTGTTTTTTTTTTTACTAAAACCTTGATGTCTTCGATTTTCGGGAATCGAAATCGTTTTTCGCGCGGTACTACTAACAAAAGGACTCTCCAATTAAGCTTTCTTAAAGTGGTTAGCTTGGCTAGTTGGAACCACGAAGTTTGATGCATTTTCAGCGCTTAAGAGAAATAGGAGGAACATGCAAACGGAAAGAGACTGATCTTACTGTTCTTTTGCCTTTGTGTGTGCGTGTTTTTTCTATCTGTTTATGTGCTCGAAATGCATCAAGCCTTTTTTTTCTGTCTTTACGCAGGCGTGTGGGCTCGGGGAAAGAGGGCGTCATTCGTGCATTTCTGGAATCTTCGCATTGTGGGCAAACATGAAACGGCACAGAGCGCACCACAAGCGAAATAGAAGCAACCGGCAAATATAAGCGTAACTGTCTCTGAGAGAAATTCTCAATTCGAGAAAGTTGTCAGACTTATATGTGCAAGTTTTCCTCTTAATAAGTGCATTTATCCAAATTTTATTTGCGTCTCCGACTGCCTCATGCTTTTTAGCGCTAGTGACCACAAGCAATTGATCTAATAACTAAGGAAATACGATCACAAAAACAGCTTAGCGCGATTGAGGAGCGCAGCAAACGGCAGCTTCCGGGACAAGCTGGACAACTTCCCATGGCCTCACAAGCTTGTGCCTCGAGTATCGACGATGCGCCGTTTAGCTATATTAGTGTACATCAGTGGGGGGCCGAGAATACTCAAGTGCCATGGCTGCGGGATGAGAAACTGTAAACAGCGACGGCGCTAAGTGTCAACGTCGCAAATAGGTGGTGACGTCAACTTCAGTTCCAATTCAATTCAGTTTTTTCAATTACAGCTTTTTATTGCTTTCAAAACAGTATTACAAGATCACAAGTATACAGGCGAGGGTTCAAAGTAAAAGAACTGTAGTGGAACCCTCGGTTAATTATGCAAACATTGATGGTAATAACAATGCAAACATTGATGGCAAACACTGATGGTAAGGAAATGAACACAGTCGAAGCACCACTAAACAAATGAACGCAATTATTGGCAAAATCAAAACGTATCGGATAAAACATTTCAGTTCACATCAATAAAAACATGAAAAAGCACAGAAAAAAGAAACTCAAGTTACAAGCGAGAGAGTGAAAAAAAGAGCCGATGGTACAGCAGCCAGGATATGAGTACAGTTGTTGGAGGTAGTGATGCCAAAGATCATTTTTAAAAACTGCCGAGAAACAAGAGATTTATTAGGTGATGATAAATCATTCCAAAGCGAAATTGCAGTGAAAGCAGAAGTTTTTTTTTTTTTTTTGCCGCAATTAGTAGCTGCAAATCTTGCTACATTTTTATTCTGCAATAGATTATACGACATGAACGGAAGCGTGAGCTTGTTATGAAAAAGTTCGTGGAACAAGATGACAATGTTAAACTGGAACAGATAATTAACAGGCAAGATATTGTAAGCGTGGAGTAACACAGAGGCATTAGATTGTATGGAACTGGAAGTGATGATGCGTATCGACTGATTTTGGGTATCTTGAATTGATGACAAGTGACAAAGGTACGTGTTGCCCCATGAAACGATACCGTAGTTAATGTGAATAATGAAAGCAAAGTACAACGCTAGCGCAGCCTCACGAGAAAATAGGGGCGAACCGTGATTAATGCGCGGGTGCCAAACGAAGTCTTCTGTTTGAGATGATGGAAGTGACAGCGAAATGTAAGGTTAGGTTCAAGATGTATGCCATGAAAAGTAACATCATCACAAGCGGGTATAGAATGAGTCCTATGCTTTAGTTGAGGAATAAATGTTACGGGCCTTTGAGCAGTCTTAAACAACATATATTTCGTTTTAAGAGTATTAAGAACTAATTGTTGCTACACCAAATCATAATGCTACTCAATGTCATATGAAGTAAGAGCAGTAATTGGTTTATCGGATGAAGATATGATAATGTCGTCTGCGTATAAAACGCAATGATCGTTATAGGGGGAGTTAAGAAAATCCGGAAGATCGTTCCATTCAACAACAGAATAGCTGAAGCATCTTTTACGTAACATTCACACTTCACGTTTCATCCCAACCTATAGAAAAAGTGAGAGCACCGAGGGTCATGCTGTCTTTGTTTTGAACACAAGTGGTTTTTCCATGTGGCATTCTTAAATCAACGAAGGTGTAAGCTCTTCATTGCTTTGTATTGTACAGTTCCTTATTCTATGAATAGTTCTGGATGTGTTTATCGGGCTCATATCTTGTGTGAACCTACACTCGAGCAAAGCGTTTAGAAAACTGACACACAGAAGAGGCACCAGCTGTTGAATAATTCCACTGTTAACGTTTGCTGCCACCTAGATGTCATGCTAATCACGAACTATATAAGCCTTCTCAATTGCTACCTTATTCTTCTTACAGGTGTACGGCGACTCGATATCGCTTCTAGGATGATGACAGGACGTGAATGCAGTGTCTTTGTGAAAGTGTGCCTTGCATCCATCATTCCAGTGATAACCATTGTAAGTGTAACTACTGGACTTGATATTCCCTTCATTTTCTGGCCGCCAATCTCGCGATTACCGACAGCAATCTTTTATTGCGATAGCAAATATATGGGCACTCTCGGTTGGTTTTTGTCGTCGCCATCATACACGTAAAGCCACAAAGAAAAATAATTAGGAAAGATTTGTTCCGCAACGTGGATTCGAACATGCGACCCTTCGCTCCGCAGCGCGCGGCGTTATACGACTCGGCCACGGAGAATACGCCTTTCAACACAGTAACGGTGAGCTATTTATATACACCATTTACCGCTGGCGGTACGCAGAGATCGGAAGCCCTTCAGCGTCTTTTCTTGATTACCAGCGAGGTGGCGCGAAGGGCGCACTTTAAATGTCGTCGCCCCACTCGTTGCGATGTACGCGTGCCTGTTACTTCTACCAGTTGTACTTTGCCCTACAGGGCCTGATCGTCCGTACGCGCGCGCTTATCTCATGAAGGGGGTGGTTTGCACATTTTATGCTTTCACCGCAAAGTTGAAGTTACAGAGCGCACGAAGGTCACTTCGCTGGCTGCAGCGGCCGCGTTTGCGAAAGGAGCGCGCTGCTGAAACACAAAGAATTAACAACTGTGACAGTTAGTTCGCGCTCGTCCTTTGTATACCTGTGCGTTCGTTTCGTGTGTACTTCTTGGTGTTTGAGCAGCGCGCTTTAAGTGTCGAGCTGTGACAGAAAGTTCGCGCTCGTCTTGTGTGTGTTCTTTTCATGCGTCCTTTGTGCTTGAGCAGCGTCAACATGGAGTGAACATGGAGTTGGCTATGGCGCATTGATTGATTTTAAGCTAAGTGTTACGAGTCGGATCACGTCTTTGCGTAAATCGAGTAGTTGTGTGCGTGATGGGGTCTTACCAGGTACGTCGACCGCAGTGCGACGCCTAGTGGGTAGCCTGTAGTCCGGCGCCACGTCGGTACGTGCACTTGAGCGCAGACTGTAGTTTCATTACACAGATGCACGGCCCGTCGCTGAGGTATCATCGCAGCGATCGTTGGCGCATTTCAGCGGCGTGTAGCGATGCTGGACTATAAGTGGCAAAATGATGGTAGTGTACGTGCATAAGTTATTACATTGTTATAAAAGCAGGCAGTCAACAGTACACGACTGTAGCCGATATAGGCGGGCACCAGCCAATAGACGCAACACTAGCGGACCGCTAACATTAGCCAATGCTTGCCGACGCTGACCGTTATTCAGGCTTATCGAGTTTTTAGCCAAGGTTTAGGCGTCGCTAGCAAGCACTAACCTCGTAATGGCCAGCAGTTAGCTACATTGCCAGTGCTGGGCAGAATCAGTCACAGCTAGGCTTAATTATCATGCACTAGCAGACACTCAACGACCGTGCATCAGACTAGCTACCCCTTGCCCGACATTACCCTAGTGTATACTTCCGCTGGCTGAATTAGCACAGGCGTACACAAGCAGTATTCTACCCACAGCAAGCCAACATTACCAATACTACCCGCGACTAAATGACAGTTAGCCAACGTTATTATTGCAATAGCACTTATATGGACACTCTCGGCTGACTTTTGCCGTGGTCGTCGCCGTCATGTCCCGGATATATGTATGTATTTATGTATAACTAAAACCAACAAAGAAAAAGAAATCAGAAGAAAAAACTTTCTAAGTGCGCCACCGGGATTCGAACCTGCGACCCTTTGCTCGTGAGCGCGCCGCCTTAAACTCCGCCACGCGCCGCCGTTTGTGTTGAAGGCTAACGGCGAGCTATTTATATACACGATTCAACGCTTGGGGTATGCAGATCTCGGAGGTGCTTCCACCTGTGCAGTATCACCCGCGAGATACCCACAAGGCGCGATTTAAAGGAATGCTCCTAGATTTTGCTTATGTTTGAAAGCTTAAGGGCATTAAGATGCGCCACTAAAAAGTGGCCCATTTCTGCACCCACACGCGATGTGGAACGCCGGCTAAACAATGCGTCGAACGCCACCGTGCGGCAGGAGACGCGGACGGGCCACTCCACGCACCGCAGTTTTCAAGACATAATAATAATATCTGGGGCTTAACGTCCCAAAACCAATATATGATTATGAGAGACGCCGTAGTGGAGGACTCCGGAAATTTCGACCACCTGGGGTTCTTTAACGTGCACCTAAATCTAAGTACACGGGCCTCAGACATTTTCGCCTCCACCGAAAATGCAGCCGCCGCGGCCGGGATTCGATCCCGCGACCTTCGGGTCAGCAGCCGAGTGCCCTAACCACTAGACCGCCGTGGCGGGGCAGTTTTCAAGACAACAAAAATAACTAAGAGCGTTGGGTTGTAGCGCGCCGCTGAAACATGAATAAGTAACAGGGACAGTTGTAAGTTCGCGCTCGTCCTGTGTATACCTGTACGTTCTTTTCGAGCGTCCTTCGTTGTGCTTGAACAGCGCAGCGCGCGGCAAGTGTCGAGCTAGGCAGCACAGCACATTGGTCCAATATTGTTTATACGTTGGCAAACGATGGCCCAATGATGGCCCATACAAACCACTATAAAACCAATGTTGGCAAGCCAGCCTACAAGGATGCCAATAATGGTCCATCTTTGCCAGCCAACATACAATATTGGTCGTCCCATTCTTTGAGGTTGGCAACAACGGTCCATGGTTGCCGATGTACATACAATATTGGCAGAACCAGGTCGTATGGATGGCAATATTGGGCCAGCTTATCCGTTGGTAAAACAATATTGGTTAAGTAATGGCAGTAGATCGGATATATTGTCCAGTCAATCTGACTGGTTAAACAATATTGGACGGCCAATGCTACGCGCCGGACAATATTGTCCAGACTTACACGTTGTCGCTCCAATGTCTTAAACACTGGCAAGCATATGCATGATATATCGGCAAGAATGTTTTTTTTCCCTTTTACCATCACTGAGTGAAGGTTAGCCCGAATCGAGCCACCACCTGCGCATGCACGCTAATATGAAAATCACTTTGTCCGGCATCCAGCGCACCTCAAAGAAGATTTCTGGTTACTTATCACATTGCTTTATTCTACAAATATTCTACAAAAGCCCCGCGTTACACGGCGGCGAAGGCATCACGCCGTCCAACTAGGAGGCTGCATGTTTTTACTAGCCCCGGACTCGAGAACAGCTATGGGCCGTCCAACGGGCCCGCGACGCAAAAGAGACTTGGTATTTCTGTTCCGACGTAGGAGCGGCCCGGTCGAGTCCTAATCCGAAACGTGCTCTGAACCCATTCCTTCCTTATTACGTATCACAGCGCGAT
Organism: Rhipicephalus sanguineus; assembly: GCF_013339695.2. Lineage (NCBI taxonomy): Eukaryota > Metazoa > Arthropoda > Arachnida > Ixodida > Ixodidae > Rhipicephalus > Rhipicephalus sanguineus. Next base: position 112,973,441 of record NC_051185.1, on the reverse strand, counting down.
TGTAGATGACGACCCCGCATTTCTGAAAGCCAGCGGCCGTTTCGGCCGTCCGCGAGTGCCGTTTTCGCTCCTTTGCATCGCATTATTTGCGGCGCTTCGCGCTCGGCGCGTTCCGAGGTTCGTCCGAATTAACCCGGTTGCGCCCCAATATGACCGAATTAACGAGAGTTCGATGCCATTAAACAATAAACATGCTTGGCGGGACCAGAGAACACGTTGTAATTGTCTGATTTTCCGAAATAATGATTGTGGAATTAACGAGCTTTTACTGTATAAATATGGCAAAAACAGTCCATTGCTGTCAGTCAACAAACAAAACTGGAAATTCCATTCTATAGGAAAGGGAACATTGGCGCACACAGGGTCTTGATTTTTAAGTTGGCATTTAGTGTGGCACAAAATATATCAAACAGTTGGACAAAATTTGTTTTAGAGATGTTGAGCAATGTAAAATAAGTACCAAGTTTTCAAGTGAGTTTCGCGCTGCTGGAAATACATCTATGAGAAAGGAAACACAACACAACATCTGACTTTGCAATGCTTGTTAAAAGTTAATTGTGTGATACAGCCAGCGTACACAACGCAACTGTATAAAAAAAAACCCTGCCTTTACATTGATTGAAGCTATAGAATTCTAGTCTGTTTCGCAATGGGCCTCTGCGCTGGTGCGCCTTTAGCGCACGCGCACCGAAATTTTTCTGACGGCTTTATTAGCGGCGAACAATCAAAACATTTCATGTCACTTCAACCACACCACGTATTTTTGTGTTTGCTACACGACTGGTTGGATTACAGGATTGTAACTTCTTTGTGTGCGTGCTACAACGACGTGCTGTCCAAGACTACAGTATCGCCCGCGGAATCTCCAGATGAGCGATGAGTTATGTTTGCACTCTCAACGCTTCATGCAACCAGACGTGTTCACTTCGAACAAATGTTCTCGGTGATCGGGAGGCCGGAGAAGCAGCGCGACGCCATGTTTTGCTCAGGAATTTTACATCCTCTCCTCCCGGCAGTTGCGCGGGGGTGGCTGGTCATAAAACACTTGTCACTTGACGGCTGCTCCGCCCACGACGGTTCAAACGTGGCTCCGGGCTTTCAATGCCTTAGAAAACGAGAGGGTGGGGGTGAGGAGATCGCGGGAGACGACGGCACCTCGGAAGATGCGTACGCATTTCGGCCCCTTCTGGCCGGCGGCTATTCTTCGTCAGTCAGTGGTGGTTACTTTCCCTCGTTCGGGCTCCAAGCATCGGCGGGCGCCGCGCGCGTGCCCCTCAGTATTCAGTCAAGAGTCATCGGGAAAAAACGAAGTCGGATATCGAGACAGGATGCCGCGATCCTATGGATACGGAGATTCGACGACGATGCCACAGTGAGAAGGCAGCTGTCCTGTTCTTCATCGGACTTGATTGTTTTGACTTTTGAAGAGCGATCCGCAGATGAGCGCCGATGTGTCCTGACAAATCGCAAACTTTCCGCCGGATTTTTGTGTACGTATCGCGTTCAGTAAGTCGTTTCGTTCCTTAGTCGCATGTTACTTTCCGTGTTTTTCGTACGTGAAATATGTGCTGCGTTTATTAACGTATACATTACCGCGTACTTTCTCTAAAATTGTTACTTTGTGAATACCCATGTGGTGGGCTTTGCTGTGCGCGTCGAAGCAGGTTAGTTAAGTCCTCGCCCTTAGCGATGTTTCAGCATTTGCGTTTGTTGTTTTGTTGTTTTATCGCGTTGTCGTGCGCCAGCTAAATATCCGTTTTTGATTTGCCCTTCGCCGCTCGTTTCACGCAAAGAAATGATGGTTCTGTAACACACAAATTTTCATTAGTTTTGAAGTTGTTGCAGTCTTTCAAGCTCTTGCCGCAGTTACCTTTTAATTAACAAATAGGCTATGAACATTCCGGTAGTTCAAGATGGTTATGGATTTCATCTGTGTCGAATGTCTGTTCGCATGTAGATGTTCATTTATTTCATTTTGCATTACGCTTCGCTTTTCACTCATTTCCTTTTGAACCTTCGGTGAACTGACAACTTAAATAAGCGCTAACAGGGAGGCTGTGTGTGTTTGTGAGTGGTCCCGTTTCCACGATTTCTAATATAAGAGCGTTATTCAAGGTAATTGGTGTAGGTTCTGTGCAAGCGGTCAGCAGAACAAAGCGTGAAATGTGAAATTATTTTCAATACTTGCAGTATCTTTGACATATGTATACATGCAGAATAAAGTTGTGTGTACTCTCAGCTTTTCTACGCTGATTATCCCTGCTGCTTGCCAAAAAGCAAAAGCGTGGCCAACATGCATTTATTTACGTGCACAAAAATCTACCTCATGTTAAACTACACATTCAGTGAAAAATGTCGTAAAGATGTTGACATAGCCAACAAAAAGGCTGGCAAGAACCAGTGTGAAACGCTGAAAAAGAAAGAACGATGGTGCAGCCAACGATAAAGGCTGGCAAAAAACATTGGAGCTGCCAATGTTTATAAAATGTTGGCGATACGTACGACGGACAATGTTGGCTACAGCCATCCTTGCCATTATTGGCGATATGTCGGACGGACAATGTTGGCTCCAGCCATCCTTGTCGTTATTGGAAAATCATTGGCATCCAATATTGGACCAATGCACATTTAGGTGTAGCAAACCCCCAAAAGCCAACGCAGGACCAATATTTCTGCCAATGTTTACCAACGTTGTTCCGACATTGGTCCAATGCCGGCGTGCTGCCTGGGGCTATTGCCCTTCTTAGTTCGTGGTCATCCTGTGTGTGTTCTTTTCGTGAGTTCTTTGCGCTTTATGGGTGCGCTGCAAGTATCGAGCTGCTTGGTGTTCTTGTGACTTCGTAATTGGATGCTATCGTATTCATTTATTCGCCTTTACAGTGAAACTGACTCTTTAGTGCTAGGAAAAACTAGCACGCACAAACGAACAGTTTGCCACCATTACCCAACATACGCTAGCAGGAGACGGAACTAGCAAGCCAACATCACAGTGGAGAGATAGCCAAAGCTGGGCACAGTTACACTCCACTAGGCGACAGTTGGCTAACCAGAGTGTCATGCCATTGAAGTCATGGCATATCATTCTTCGCCCCTGTTTGTCTAGATAGCGCAGCTAAAGAGAAGATTACAATGTCATATCGTCACTTATTCAATTCATATCTTGCCATGCATGACACGCGCGTCTTATAATTCATGAGATGACATGCCATTCATCGCTGCATGTTTACCATGCATGCATAACGAATAGGCCATGATGGCTTCACGACGTAAGCATAACGTCATACCATAGATTACATGCGTTACATGCATCATCATCGTCATCATCAGCCTGTCTACGCCCACTGCAGGGCAAAGGCCTCTCCCATGTTCCGCCAATCAACCCGGTCCTGTGCTTTCTCCTGCCACGTTATACCTACAAACTTCTTAATCTCATCTACCCACCTAATTTTATGTCTCCCCCTCACGCGTTTGCCATCTCTTGGAATCCAGTCAGTTACCCTTAATGACCACCGGTTCTCCTACCAACGTGCTACGTGCCCGGCCCATATTCATTTCTTCCTCTTGATTTCAACTATGATATCCTTAACCCCCGTTTGTTCCCTGATCCACTCTGCTCTCTTCCTGTCTACACCTGTCATTTTCCTTTCCATCGCTCGCTGCGTCCTCCTCAATTGAACCCTCTTTGTAATAAGACTCCAGATCGCTCGCTGCGTCCTCCTCAATTGAACCCTCTTTGTAATAAGACTCCAGGTTTCTGCTCCGTAGGTAAGTACGGGTAAGATGCAGCTGTTATATACCTTCCTCTTGAGGGATAGTGGCAGACTACCATTCATGATTTGATAATGCTTGCCGAATGACCCCCATCCCGTCCTTATTCTTCTAGTTAGTTTACTATCACGGTTCGGCTCCGCGGTTACTACCTGTCCTAAGTAGACGTACTCCTTTATAACTTCCAGTGTCTCGTTACCTATCGCAAAGCACTGTTCTCTGCCAAGATTGTTCCACATATATCGGGCCACAATGTGTCATTCATTACCGGGTGTTTGTTATGCATGAAAGCACGTACCGGTATGTACTTTGGCAATGAAATGACAACGCAGGCTTCATGTCTTAGTCATCATATAAGTTGTATCAATTATGTCGCGAATAGCTGCCACGCATGTCATGATTTTCATGTCATGTCCTTCCATTTATTGTTATCGTAGACACATGGAGTGCCTTTATTAGATTCTGTATATAGCAAGATAATGAAGTTTGCACCAGGCACTGTCATTTGTTTCATGACGTGCATGGGATGCAGGGCAGTCTGCTATCATGACCTGTCGTTCACGTTTCTCGTACCCTCGTGTCATGTCATGCGCATTTTCTTATATACCTAGTGATACGGCCACAAGAGTAGATAGATAGATAGATAGATAGATAGATAGATAGATAGATAGATAGATAGATAGATAGATAGATAGATAGATAGATAGATAGATAGATAGATAGATAGATAGATAGATAGATAGATAGATAGATAGATAGATAGATAGATAGATAGATAGATAGATAGATAGATAGATAGATAGATAGATAGATAGATAGATAGATAGATAGATAGATAGATAGATAGATAGATAGATAGATAGATAGATAGATAGATAGATAGATAGATAGATAGATAGATAGATAGATAGATAGGTTCCTTTGCCAAGAAAAGATAGTGGGCTTTGTGGTACACAGAGATGAGTTCCTTCGTGATTCGACCTTTTTACCAACACCAGCTGTCATCTTTCTCTACAGGCCCTGCTCTCAGCCAAACTTACGTCTTTCTATGGAGACGGTCATTATCCAATTTGGATTTATGCTGTGATGACGTGGTTCGACCTCGTTCAGCTCAGCTGCATCCCGGTGTTCGCCATTGTCTTTATGAATGAAACAGAGTTGGTAAGCTTTAGCATGCTCTTGGTCCTCTTTCCCGAGAAGACGGCTGTTCACTCACATATATTTTAAGTGTAGTACGTTTGAAGTGTAGGTAACACACATTCAACGCCACTCGTGAAGGCAGCAACAAGAGCTCAATCCTGGGTAACGCGTGCTGTTAATAGGCAAGCTAAGTAAACAGCGAAAAAATTGTTTTATTGACCTAACAGAATTTGCTTAGAAACATTTTTCAACTCATTACAAGCTTAATTACTAAATTCGTGTGCAGCTGTTTTAATACAAGCTATGTGGTTAGAAAACCAATCGTCTTGAGGTCCATGCCATATAGAACCTCCTCGATGTTTTACTGGCGGTGTTACCCGTGTCGTTGTGCTTATTCTTTTACGTATATTGCGTGAGCTGTTGTTATTGTAGGTTGGTGTTATTGTGTCTTGCTGTAGACATTTGAGCAAGATTAAATAATGTCACGACAAGTAGAAAGCCCAATCAATCATCAAACTTTGTCTGCTCAGGATATAGATCACTGCCTGCTCCCGTTACCAACGTGGGTTCCTGTCAATTGGGAGCATGCCATGTATTATCGAAAAACGCTCGTGGTCGAGGGCTTCGACACGGACGTCCGGAAGCGCCCTCCTCGAGCGAGAGCCCAGGTACGCTATTTTGGATTCTTTGTCGTATTAGATTTTTTTTTCGGATCCTGCTGCGGAATCGACATAACCACGACTGCACTGTCGCTTGAAACGGCACACCAAGGACGCTGCAGTTACTACTTTCATCCAAAAATGTAAAGGTGAACTCCAATTCCAAGTGCCTCATTGAGCTGCTAGCAGGATATCTGCGCCAGCGTAGAGTCTTTGCGAATCTGAAAATTCACGAAATTTTTGTCAACGAGACGTCGAATTATAAATGAAACACTATGTGACGACTATGCATATGTTGCGAGCCTTTTTATTGCCTTCTGCTTTCAGAAAAAAATGGAATGGCTCGACATTTAGGACAACAAGCGCCAATTAAGTGCAGCAAATGTGACTGCAAGAGTTTGTTACGGCGCAGGCAATAACCTTAGAGAGATCCGTCGTGGAACCATAATATCCATAGTACCTTAACCACATAATTTCCTGAATTCGCTCTAGTAATTTCAATAGAGAAAAACTCGACGGCGATGAGACTTACATGTCATATGTCTGAATTAAATGAAGCTTCGCAAAATGGCAATGCCTGCCCGTTTTTTCTGGTTCAACAAACATTGAAGCACAAAGGTATTTCGAACAACGCAGAAAGATTCGGAGAGCAAAGGTAAGGGGCAAGCTGAAGGCACGGGAAAGCCTCTTTAAATATATCTGAAGGAATATAAGGAACAACCACGCAAAGCTGTCGCCATACATACACGTCAAATAAGTTCAATTTCCTTGAAATTTGGCAGCATTGACTCATGGCTCACGTTTCTTGCCGGTGTTTGTCGAAAAATCCCGTGGCCACGGTGTTCATCAATCCACAGTGAAAAGTGTGTGTATGCAGACAGTGTGGATGAAATGCCGCTACTGGCAGCCCATCGCGACTACGTTAATAATATTTCATGTTCATACGCAGCTTTTGAATGATGGTTGCTCTTTGATTGTTTGTGTTGACAATGGCGTAATTCAGAATGGTTACAGGAAAGGTCGCAGGGAAAAAGATAGTAGAGCTGAATGGTTGTTCTTACCATGGTTAATGGAAACTTTCGCGGTGGTGCTGGTCCTTCTGTCTCCTAAAAACAAATTATATCGCACTTTCTTCTTTTATACCATGGTTAATGAAATTGCAGACAACTCAATGATTAGGCTGCGACTGAATGAAGACAGTGATGCCATTGCTACGGAGAGCCAGCATATGCTTCAAGTAGCCATTCATTCATTCATTCATTCATTCATTCATTCATTCTCTCTTTATTTTCCAGAATAAAACGAAAACATTACATTCTGGATGGTCTCCTGGGCTAAAAGCTGTAGCCATCATTAGCCGTCCTGCAGAGAGCAATTGTCTGTGCTAGAAGCTACCAGTAATTGCGGTAGTTTAACCTTTCAGCCTGGGAATTTTCATTTTTATCGAAAATTTGTTTGTGCGTGCTTTACTAACAGTTAGGCCCTCAGAAGACCGCAAACAAATTCAGCCAGTGGTGCAAGTATTGATGGATTTACAAACATTGCGACAGATTAAGACATCAGGGCTCGGTGGTTGCGAAACGAGAAAATAGCTTCTTCATTCAAGTTACTCACTACAGCGCACAAAATCAGAACCAGTGTCTTATTTGGCTATGTGGAAGTCCTTGAAACATTCTGAGACTTCGTCCCGAAAACGGTGCTTACCCGCCTCAGCTCACCCGCCTCAGCGTCTCCCATGACTTCGGTCAAGCTTCTTTTTCGCTGGGGCTCCCAGTTCTGCAAAAATACCACAATGATGGTGTCGTTCGCAGTGGGTATCCTAGAAAAAAGAATATTTCCCAAGAATTAGCAGTTTTGGTTTGGTTTCCGAGGTGTTAGAGGGAATTTTGTGTGATGGTGTTAACTGACATCACCAGGGGCAAGAGAGGCAAGGTATCAGCGAAATCATGGCAATATTACGGCGTTACATAAAGTGGGCGAAGCAGCTCTAGGAATAGCATTTTCTTCGAATAATAACAATTGTCGGTGTTTACCGTCTCAAAACCACGACATGATTATGAGAGACGCCGTAGTGGAGGGCTCCGGAAATTTCGACCAGCTGGGTGGAGAGGGCAGCGCAAAGACGCAAGGACGAAGAAACAAAGCAGACGCCAAGTAGGCGTCAACTTGGTTTCTTCGTCCTTGTGGCTTTGCGCTGCCCTCTCCAAACAGTATCATGCACCAACTAGCCCAAACCAAAGTACTGCTCGACCACCTGGGGCTCTTTAACGCGCACCTGAATACACGGCCCTCAAGCATTTTCGCCTCCATTGAAAATACAGCCGCCGCGGCCGGGATTTGACCCCGCGACCTGCGGGTCAGCAGTAGTGATGCAGAACTATGGATGGTACTATCGACACTATTGATAGCTGAGTCACTATTGAACTATCGATGGTAAAAAAGAACTATCGATAGCGATACCGATAGTAAATTCTATAGCACTATCAATAGTACAAAATCAACCGCGCGAACATTTCAGCATAAGCTTGGTTCCCCGAGTGGGTGTTACATAGTTGAGCAGGAGGAGCAGTGCTGACGGGCAAGAAAGTTCACGTGTTTCTGTTGCTTTACCAGATTTACCGGAATGTTTCGCTCAAACATGATAATTAAGTTAAAACCGTTCAGCCGTAGCGGAAAGGAAGTAGTTACATGTGGCGGAACTGCTTCTTTAAGTTCATATAGCCTTTTAGGATTTCAAAATAAAGCAAAAAAATATCAAGAACTAAGTTTTTTAATTGCAAGGAGTAACTGGATGTTTTTAAATATGAATTTATTGATGGACATATTCCGTCATTTTTACTGCGGAAATAATTTATTTCTCTCGCCGAAAAGTACTCATAACTTAAGCGAACTGAGTATTGCTGATAGTAGGCCATCGCAATTGTTTTGGCAATATCGTTGGCCAGCAACAGCATCATTATTCACACCACTATCAATAGTACACTCTTAGAAAAAAGTTAGGCTTCACCAACAAAATACTAATAGTAAAATGCAGGTTAGTGAAATTCGCTACCTTGTTAGTAAATGAATTGTACCAACAAAAATGGTTAGTCGATTACTAAATTGTTAGTAACCACACCAGCAACTTAGTAACCGTACTAACTCTAGAGGACTACAATTACCCAGCTAGAGGCTTACGCCTATTCTGTTTAAGTGTACGTGTGCGTTGCCATATCAAGTTGATTGTACCGAGAAAGCATGCATAAGGTGAAATGAAAAAAAACAAAAATGGCACGGCTTGTTGCACCAATTAACAACCGTTAATTTCTTTATTTATTTAATTGCCACAGTAAGTATGCGTCACAACAACGTACATTGAGGCATGAACAGACCGTAAGCGAGAGCACACAGAAGCACACACAGAATATCAAAGCTTCTACGCAGCAGCTTGACCTATATACCTACTTCGGAATAGCACACACTGAACCGCTTAACAGTCATAGAATTTAGAGATAATCGATTATTTTTTTACCCAGCGTCTTGTATCCCACTGTTTGCATGTATGCCATCACGTAGCACGATAATGTTAATCCAACAAAATCTAAAAAATAAAGTTTTGTCTAAGTTTTCCATAAGGCTGTCACAATTACCTAGTTAAACACACTAAGAAAGGCTCCTTCTTTACTAGCTGCTGGTTAGTAAAGGGACGTCGCCAGGGTTGTAAAATACGTTTGAAACTAGTAAATGCATGCATGTACTAACTGTTTACTAACTTTTTTCCTAAGAGTGTCTTATCGCTAGTAATATTACCGATGCTACTACCGATAGTTTATCGATAGTAGTACTATCGATAGTTTCTTTATACTATCGATAATTTCAAGAAAACTATGGATCCTATCGATAGTCAATTTGCCGATAGTTTTGCATCACTAGTCAGCAGTCGAGCACCATAACCACTAGACCACCGTAGCGGGTTTTCTTCGAAAAAGGCAGTGCAGTGCATATTCCGCCGACCTGATACTGCGCCTTGTTGAATTCCCACTTGTTTTACTGCGCGTCAGTTTGCGGAACCACCACACTTACAAACATAATATAAAGGTACATTATACTGAAAAAGGCACTGTGGTCTATCGATATTGTGGTGTTTCTAGAACGCACAGATCCAGTTTTCGTAATCATAGAATGAAATGAATTCGGGCAAAGTTTACATTCACAAATTACTAATAATGTATGAAAATGCCACACTTGGCGAAATTAAGAACTTTTATACCCAGCAAGCTTAAAGGAAGGCATAGCGTTCTATCCTTTTAGGTACCAGCCTCTATTTGAAGTTCTGTTCTCGCGTACGAATTCTCCCGTACATTTCCGTTCTCCCCTACACACAGAAAGGGTTGAACTCACAATGCCACTTACGTTGAACGAATGCTGTGCGCGAGATAGAGATATATTAACACTAACGAAAAAGGAAGTATTCGATCTTTTTGTAGTGCAAAGGAAAGTTTTATATCTTCAACATATCATTTTTCATTAATGATGCCAGAATATTTGAATAATGCTTATGGTAATAGGGTCATTTTATGCCAACTGTCCCAGTCTGGGCGCTCGACAAAAATTGATTTCTCTGAAAAAATCTGAGAAAATTACACACTTATAGACATTAGTTGTACGGTATTTTCCCAAAATATTTTGAGCGGCAAAAATATTTCGGGCACGTGAGCGTCATTTGAACTTCTCGATATGGTGGTAAACCAGGTACGAAAGAAAAATTCGCTATAAATTAACCATTTCACGCAATCATTCCAAACTTACTTTTTTGTGTTTTTAGAGCATCGCGCTTTTATATAGGACAGTTGCTTAGAGTAGCTTTATATTTTTCACGCCCTGGCGCGTAGGTAAAATTCAGTAAAGTGCTGCGTTTTCGGGAATTTTTCAAAAAAAGGCGGTCGCAGACCAAATATACATCAATTCTTTTTATAGAACTCTCCATAAAACGTACTATCTCCTGAAGTTTTTGTGCTGCCTGTGTGCGGCGTACAGGTTCCAAAATAAAATCCTGAACTTGAAAAAAACGCTACATTGGCCTATGTTTAGACGTCTGTAGCACCCAAAGGTGGCCCAAGAAAAAATAAGCAGAAAAGCGCATACGATTGAGAATCATAACATCTTCGTCCACAGAAAGTTTAATCGAAGTAGTTTTTCTTTTAGTCAAGAAAGAATGTTTTGAAGTTTAGTCCCACCATTGCATTATTTTTCAATGAGGGCAGTGCAAACCGACTGAATTTACTACATAAAAAAAAGTAGTGTACTCGTAGCACATGGTTTTCAGCTCCTTTTGTTAGTACATTATAATGTATGTTAGATATCAAGGAGATGAGAAGCAGAGGTAAAAATATAACAATACCATTGGCTTAGATGCCGAAATTCCCCAATAATGAATCGCGTTACTTATTGCATGTGGCTCTGAGAACCAATTGGCCGTGGTTATACGTGTAACAGACCAGTTACATGAAAATAGCAAAATAAGCGCACGTGGCAATATTCTATGGAAACTTCACGAAATTTACGTACTTGCATATGCATATGACATAGAGCCATATAGTACAATAATGATGTGATACTGTGGCACAGGATAAATTGAAATATCGTGCTCTTCCATTTGGCCATTATTTCACGTCACTGAGATGCAGCTAATGAGAAAAATATGGTTGCTAGAAATAAGACGAGACGTGATCCCTCTTTAGTGAACGCGTTACGAGCTAACCGTTAAACAGTGCGACTGGTGGTTGTGCGAAAGAAAACCATAAGAATAACGAAATTGTAGTGGCAGATTTCGTATTGCGTTCATTTCCCCGTTGCTCATGTCTGCCTTCTTTCATTCAGTCGTTCCTCGCTCAAATTCGAGCTTTAATCACGAACGAAACTTTATTGCGCCCTTTAAAGGGGCCCTGCAACACTTTTTCAACGTGGGTAGAAAACGCTGCCGGTCGGTCGGTAGTCGAGGCTCCTGAGAACACGCGCGCCAAACATTATCGCTCAGCACGCCGCCTGGAATTTATAATTAATTCTCAAAGTCTGCTAGACATCGTTCCCTCTTCTCTCGACAAATGCTGCCATATACCCAAATGACCGCGCCATATAGCAATATTCACGGCCATTGGGTGATTTGAGCGTTCTAGCGCTGCCCCATACACTTCACTATGATTTGAGCATCGTGAGCTCATAGTTGCCGCTACCGCCGCGGGAGGCCGACACGTGCCCGCGCGAGCTAGGCTGCCTTGATGCCTGCGCGCGGCACTCCAGCGCGAGCGCTCACACTGAAAGTAAGCCGCACGTTCGAAAAAAAGCAAAGAGAAAGTGCTCGCCTTCATGACGCGCGCGTGACGTGACTTCTTTCCCCGTGCGATCCCTCCCTGCTCAGCTTCCAGCGCTCTCTTCGGGTCGAGAGAATAGAGAAAGCGCTTACAGCGTGCGACAAATTTCCGTAACTCCGCTTGTACTTGACGGGTTCTAAAAATTTTTACGGTGGTCGATCCGTGAGGCAATAAACTCCTTTAATAAACCCATTCGATGGTTACTTGGAAAAGTGTTGCAGTGCCCCTTTAAGGAGGAAAAGTTTGCGAGAGCTGTATAGATGATTTCCACTTTCACAGTTATACATCGTACTGTGTGTACAGCAGCCATATCGGTGGCAACGTGTCTTGCAGCCGGGCGCACGACCGTCGTCTAAGAAGCCTGCCGAGTCCTCCAGCGACTCCAGCTCATCATCAAGCACCGAGTTCCTGGGTTCTGCCTTTGTGGTGGCCAGCGACCGCCTGTTCGTCCAGCCAGGATCGGACACCCTACGCAGATCGCGCAAACCAAAGCCCGCCGCCCCCAGTGGTGTGGCCTCGCTGTCCGGCACGGTGCACGTGTCCCGACACCTGAGCTCGGTGCGACGGTCGGGGATTCGCGAGAGAGACGTGGCTGAAGCGGAGGATTGGGCTGACAAGCAGGTCAGGGGGCAGCAGACCAACCAGTGTTAGCTGCAGTCTAGATTAAACGTATATAAGTAAACACTTATGTTATCGCTTCAGGACAGCCAGGTTACTTCTGTGGTTCAAAATACTTCGACGATCTGCTTTCACTTATCTACAGTAGTACTCTTTGTAACTTAGTACCACTGCAATTACAATGGACCATCTGGGCGAGCACACTTAACTTTATGTGGAACGTTAACGTAACGCGGTCACATTGGTGGACTAATTTTACATACAAGACTGGAAGTTTCTATGCTTTGTATAATCTTATAATCCGTGGTTTCTAGTGCGTCACCTAGCACGATAGGAACATTCAGGCTCACGAGATCGTTGAAGTATTGGCCACATCTGTTTTCGTAGCAGCGTAGTTTACATGTGGCATTTTTGTCCGACGCACGATGCTCTTTCCGCATAGAAATCCTCACTGTAGCGTACGCTTCTTTATTTACAGTGTGATGTAAGTGCGAACAGAACAAGTATTTTTAGTATCGGTTCACATTTTTCGCATAAATCAAACGAAAAGCAGGAAAAGTAAAGGAGCTAACCATAATGGGTAACGCTATAGCTTCAGTTTATACATGTTCCATTATTTCCATTATGTGTTTGTACAAAGTTGTCGATCGATTAGATATTGAGCATAATGGAGCGCATGCTAAATGGCGCGTGTAGTAATAACAGTAACGCGATAAAACTGAAACGTAGAGTTGTCAAATCGCTGGCGGTAACTTTTTAAACCCACATGCAGATAAAAAAAAAGGTAATCGAACTCTCATTCATTTTTAAAACAAAGTTATCTGGAGCGATCCCGCCACAGTGAAATTCTGCACATATGTGTAGTTGATGGATAAGCAGTGGCGTGGCGCATATTTGAAAACAAGAAAATAAGACGGATGATGAATACTAAAAGACTTGCGACTTCGCTTGCTTTCATGATGGTAGAAGGAGAGGGACATGCAATATTCAGCGTAATGCTATTCAACGTAATCTTATTATGGGCACTTATGCGCGTTCGCTGGACTTGGACATCGCGCCATGGTTCTTAATATAAATCCAGATACGTATTTACGAAAATTACAAAAAGAACGTACAGGTTCTTTGATGCATTCGCCTTGGACTCGTCTACGACGATTCCAAGGCGAATTCCATCTGGTGTAGCTATTTTATCGGGAAGTTCGTATTACGCGAATGCCCCGTTTTTTTCATCTTTTAGTCAAGCCTAAGCGACATAGTGAAGGCGCAGCTGGCACGGTCACCTGATATTCACGCTTTCTTTTTTAACTCACGTGAACGCTCAAAGGACGCACAGATCGCGCACTCACGTGATATTTTCTCAGGCTCACGACGCGACCATTAAACATAGATTGGCCTTAAACATAGATTGGCCTTAAACCTTGAAGCGTTGATTAGCCTTAAAAGATTAGTTTACTTAAAGTCGGTCATTTGGTGCAATGCAACTGGAGAGCCTGTTAAAAATGAATCCAGATGCCAGTCAACTCCCATTAATAGTATCAGAACGACATATGGTTTCCTATCCACACCTTTGTAAAATCACGCAGGAGAAGAAAGCGACGTTAATGAAGAGTCCTGCGGCAGGACTCTTCATTAAAGTAAGGTATGAACTTTCACAACGCTACTATTTGTAAGCCACATATCAGCCCATGTAATCTTTGAAGATCTTTTTGATGTTGTTTCAATGTTTTGAACTGATAGTCAAGAGGCACTATCATATGGAGGCATATTAAGTGTCTAAGAGGTAGCTATAATTCAATTCTCCTTTTCAGGATGGGATGTATGTGGCTTCGATCAGTGCAGTCCGCGAGGGACTCGAGCCGTCTCAGATGGTTGTGCAGAGCCATCCGGCGATTGAGGAGGTTGCGGAGGTACCTGAAGTCGCAATTCCTGCTTCTACCGCTTCTGCCGAACAGCAGCAGAAAATCAGGAGCCCGGAACGGAGCCCGGAACGGAGCCCGGAACGGAGCCCGGAACGGAGCGCAGCGCCAAGAGAGGTGGGCACGGAAATGCAACTGCTTTCTACTTACTGTGCTGAGAACGAAGTGTTGTACAAGCAGGAAACGTGCGTGAAGCGGTCGTTTCCAAGACTGGATTCCAAGAACAGGCAAGCGCGCCAAGGAGAGGCAGGAACATATAGTTTCTTAATAATACACTAGAGAAAAATCTGTCGCTAGTGTCTATGGGAGCTGCAACGCATGACGCTGCAGCTAGCATGGGAATAATGCGTAATGCGTGGATCTGCCTAAACTTCGTCCTTAAGGCTTCCTGTGGCCCGCAACCGCTTCATCGCAAGACAAAGTTCACCAGGAGTTCAGCAGTCCCACTCCACCACCGTAATCTCTTTAAGCTCGCTAACTCAAATAGGCTCATGAGAGTTACAACGAGCCGTTCCTTTATACAAAAGAAAAGTGGAAGCGCAACGATAAACTAAGCCACAAGTGCGTTCGAAGCCACAAGCACGAAGTCTAGGCAATTCAATGTACTATCCATTATTCCCATGGTGGCTGAACTGTCGCAGCGCCACAGTTCCCTCTAGTAATCATTGGGGAAAACTCTATGGGCAGGAAGTTAGGTGGCCAGATGAGATTAAGTTTGTAGGGATAACGTGGCCGCGGCAAGCGCGGGAAAAGGTTAATCAGAGAAACGCGGGAGAGGTTTTTGCTCGCAGTGGGCGTAGTCGGGCCGATTGATTACGATGATTCCAATAGTGGTGAATCTTGTATGTCTGCAAGTCGGACTCTTTCGCTCATCCGAAACATGTTCACATAGATAAGTCACTGAGGAAGCTAAACAAGATATTAACAGTAGGAACCCTCGACACGAACTGCTTCACTGCACACAGGAGCGAATGCATTAAAGGCTGGCTTATCAGGCGGACCTTGAGAATACAAAGCGCGCGAAGTACCTTCTTCTTGTATTCTTCTGTCCATGTTTTCGTCGCGCAACTTCTTTGATGTCATAGATCACCAACTAGCCCAAAATGCTGCTCTCGTTAAATTGATATTTTTGTTCTACTAAGAAACAGCACCTGCACGCTTTTTAATGCCACTCTGCAAAGAAAGGTTTAGATCGTATACGGTACGGCTTCGCATATTTCATATGAACATATACTCAATGTGTTGGCAAAATATTCGAATGCGTGGTGAAGGGGTGGTGTAGTACGAGGGAACCAAATGAATAGGTGTTGATGGATATATGTTTTGAACGAGCTACAGCAATAGATTTTTACCGGATTAATTGCATTGGAGGAACATTGTATGTGCCTTTTGTTGGCATATAAAATCCAAGGACGTACATGACGTAAGTAAAGCTTCTGCTTCCATATTTTCTTTTCAGATTGCCTTGAACCTAATTAAAAGATATCGTTACGCTCCTTCTTTCTGTATACAAAAAGGTCCATCTCAAGAGCTGCTATATGTAAACATATCGAAATAGGAAATTCATTTCCTAGGCACGCCCTGCATCAAATGTGGTTCATAACACGCTAGCTTCAAAGAGCACCCTTGAAGAGCGATAGCCTTGAAGGCGCCGTTGTGTTTCTCTCTCTGCTTGTCCGTCGTTGTCTTCGCGCCTTCTACCTCGAATCATGCAAGACCAACACGCCCAGTTGTCCATCCTAACTTCAAAAATCCTGTGTCGAAAAAATTTCGGCATCGGCGTCGTTGGTTCTGAGCGAAAAATACCAATAAATAATGAAAATAGTCCGTTTAATTGGGAATCGAACCCTGGCCTCCTGCATGGCAGTCACGTGTTTTACCACGAAGCCACGCCAGTGTTTGAAACTCCTTCAGAAAAACAAAACTTTGCGCAGGCGTCATGAAGTGTGAGACGTCCTGTTAACACATGTAATAATGCGTGCGGAAGGGTAGAATTGCACAAAGCGATAGATACAAAGTTAGAAACTGTCTTATGGGACGTTTCTGAAAGCTGCATCAATGTAGCTTTTCTGCGTTGTGGATTTATACGTATACTGAATTTAACAAAGGAAGGCTACATACTGTTTTGCAAATGCGCCGTCCACCTCATTCATGACTGTAGTTGTCAGATAAGGTCAATCTAACCGTCACTAGGATCGGCTTTTCGGGCACCGGCCATGAATGTGTATACATGCACCCTGAATACCTCCACACATATCTATTATGACGACAGCAATCAGGCCAGCCTCACGCCTTTGACGCATTCTATAAAGTATAGCACAGCGGCAAGGAATGGGACCGCAGGTCTGTATCTAACACATCAACTACATTCAGAAAGTCTGTGAAGTGCATGAAAAATGTTCTCATTTACTAAAGGACAATGTCTGTGTATGACTGTATGTACGAAGTATGTCCACCGTATGACTGTATGAAGTATGTCCACTCAGCATCCATGTGCAACGTATACTTGCAACCTAGCACGGGTGAGCTTTCTCTAGCTGCGGGCACATCTAATATTTGTAATGTGGATTTCTATGGATAGCTAAAAGACATTAACAATGTCCACGAGAAACGTACCACAGGTGTCCACGCGATATTTGTGGTTCACTAGGACCTGTGCCTATCGTAGGTCCGCTTCAGGCTTCACCACTATAGGACAAAAGTACTGACAAAATGCCGACAAAAGCGCGTCAGCGTGAAAATGCCGACATGCCGACAAAAGTGTGTCATCGTGAACATTCCTGCTGCCGACGTTGATGATTATTCAAGCGCTTGCCTAAAGACACCGCTCTTCGAGATGCCAGCATGATATTAGAAACAACACATATACAAATTAGTGGTGTACTCACTGGGGAGAAAGCAGTCGCAAGTTAGCTCTTTCAAACACGCCAGCATAGTGTCCCTCTTTTTTTTCCCACGCGCAAGTTTCTAGTGCACGTCGTTCTCCGTTGTGCGTATAGTTTCCTTCTTTCAGAAAACAGTGAAACGATGCGTTGCTCTCTTTCCACCACAATGATAGGCAATGCGGCAGACAGAACAGTGTTTGTACACAGTTTTTTTTTTTCTTTTTGGGGCTTGTGCACGGTGGCATGGCGTCGATTCGCAAACCTCCGTCTCAGGGCGCCGCTAGGTGGCTATGTTGCAATCCTGAATAGTTCTGACAATAATGCAGCTGACCTATATTCTTTGAAAAATGGTCCCATTGTTTGTATTGTCTCAATATTCAGGTTCAGCAAGCCGGCGAAGGTCAAGGCGAACGTCAATATGCCGACGTGCGTCCTTTAGAGCAAGAGACTGTGCCGGAACCTGCTGACATACAGCCCGCCATCGAAGATGGAGGCGCCGACACAGAATATCAAAGCTTCTACGCAGCAGCTTGACCTATATACCTACTTCGGAATAGCACACACTGAACCGCTTAACAGTCATAGAATTTAGAGATAATCGATTATTTTTTTACCCAGCGTCTTGTATCCCACTGTTTGCATGTATGCCATCACGTAGCACGATAATGTTAATCCAACAAAATCTAAAAAATAAAGTTTTGTCTAAGTTTTCCATAAGGCTGTCACAATTACCTAGTTAAACACACTAAGAAAGGCTCCTTCTTTACTAGCTGCTGGTTAGTAAAGGGACGTCGCCAGGGTTGTAAAATACGTTTGAAACTAGTAAATGCATGCATGTACTAACTGTTTACTAACTTTTTTCCTAAGAGTGTCTTATCGCTAGTAATATTACCGATGCTACTACCGATAGTTTATCGATAGTAGTACTATCGATAGTTTCTTTATACTATCGATAATTTCAAGAAAACTATGGATCCTATCGATAGTCAATTTGCCGATAGTTTTGCATCACTAGTCAGCAGTCGAGCACCATAACCACTAGACCACCGTAGCGGGTTTTCTTCAAAAAAGGCAGTGCAGTGCATATTCCGCCGACCTGATACTGCGCCTTGTTGAATTCCCACTTGTTTTACTGCGCGTCAGTTTGCGGAACCACCACACTTACAAACATAATATAAAGGTACATTATACTGAAAAAGGCACTGTGG
This sequence comes from Rhipicephalus sanguineus, assembly GCF_013339695.2. Lineage (NCBI taxonomy): Eukaryota > Metazoa > Arthropoda > Arachnida > Ixodida > Ixodidae > Rhipicephalus > Rhipicephalus sanguineus. Next base: position 112,954,897 of record NC_051185.1, on the reverse strand, counting down.
TCTATCGATATTGTGGTGTTTCTAGAACGCACAGATCCAGTTTTCGTAATCATAGAATGAAATGAATTCGGGCAAAGTTTACATTCACAAATTACTAATAATGTATGAAAATGCCACACTTGGCGAAATTAAGAACTTTTATACCCAGCAAGCTTAAAGGAAGGCATAGCGTTCTATCCTTTTAGGTACCAGCCTCTATTTGAAGTTCTGTTCTCGCGTACGAATTCTCCCGTACATTTCCGTTCTCCCCTACACACAGAAAGGGTTGAACTCACAATGCCACTTACGTTGAACGAATGCTGTGCGCGAGATAGAGATATATTAACACTAACGAAAAAGGAAGTATTCGATCTTTTTGTAGTGCAAAGGAAAGTTTTATATCTTCAACATATCATTTTTCATTAATGATGCCAGAATATTTGAATAATGCTTATGGTAATAGGGTCATTTTATGCCAACTGTCCCAGTCTGGGCGCTCGACAAAAATTGATTTCTCTGAAAAAATCTGAGAAAATTACACACTTATAGACATTAGTTGTACGGTATTTTCCCAAAATATTTTGAGCGGCAAAAATATTTCGGGCACGTGAGCGTCATTTGAACTTCTCGATATGGTGGTAAACCAGGTACGAAAGAAAAATTCGCTATAAATTAACCATTTCACGCAATCATTCCAAACTTACTTTTTTGTGTTTTTAGAGCATCGCGCTTTTATATAGGACAGTTGCTTAGAGTAGCTTTATATTTTTCACGCCCTGGCGCGTAGGTAAAATTCAGTAAAGTGCTGCGTTTTCGGGAATTTTTCAAAAAAAGGCGGTCGCAGACCAAATATACATCAATTCTTTTTATAGAACTCTCCATAAAACGTACTATCTCCTGAAGTTTTTGTGCTGCCTGTGTGCGGCGTACAGGTTCCAAAATAAAATCCTGAACTTGAAAAAAACGCTACATTGGCCTATGTTTAGACGTCTGTAGCACCCAAAGGTGGCCCAAGAAAAAATAAGCAGAAAAGCGCATACGATTGAGAATCATAACATCTTCGTCCACAGAAAGTTTAATCGAAGTAGTTTTTCTTTTAGTCAAGAAAGAATGTTTTGAAGTTTAGTCCCACCATTGCATTATTTTTCAATGAGGGCAGTGCAAACCGACTGAATTTACTACATAAAAAAAAGTAGTGTACTCGTAGCACATGGTTTTCAGCTCCTTTTGTTAGTACATTATAATGTATGTTAGATATCAAGGAGATGAGAAGCAGAGGTAAAAATATAACAATACCATTGGCTTAGATGCCGAAATTCCCCAATAATGAATCGCGTTACTTATTGCATGTGGCTCTGAGAACCAATTGGCCGTGGTTATACGTGTAACAGACCAGTTACATGAAAATAGCAAAATAAGCGCACGTGGCAATATTCTATGGAAACTTCACGAAATTTACGTACTTGCATATGCATATGACATAGAGCCATATAGTACAATAATGATGTGATACTGTGGCACAGGATAAATTGAAATATCGTGCTCTTCCATTTGGCCATTATTTCACGTCACTCAGATGCAGCTAATGAGAAAAATATGGTTGCTAGAAATAAGACGAGACGTGATCCCTCTTTAGTGAACGCGTTACGAGCTAACCGTTAAACAGTGCGACTGGTGGTTGTGCGAAAGAAAACCATAAGAATAACGAAATTGTAGTGGCAGATTTCGTATTGCGTTCATTTCCCCGTTGCTCATGTCTGCCTTCTTTCATTCAGTCGTTCCTCGCTCAAATTCGAGCTTTAATCACGAACGAAACTTTATTGCGCCCTTTAAAGGGGCCCTGCAACACTTTTTCAACGTGGGTAGAAAACGCTGCCGGTCGGTCGGTAGTCGAGGCTCCTGAGAACACGCGCGCCAAACATTATCGCTCAGCACGCCGCCTGGAATTTATAATTAATTCTCAAAGTCTGCTAGACATCGTTCCCTCTTCTCTCGACAAATGCTGCCATATACCCAAATGACCGCGCCATATAGCAATATTCACGGCCATTGGGTGATTTGAGCGTTCTAGCGCTGCCCCATACACTTCACTATGATTTGAGCATCGTGAGCTCATAGTTGCCGCTACCGCCGCGGGAGGCCGACACGTGCCCGCGCGAGCTAGGCTGCCTTGATGCCTGCGCGCGGCACTCCAGCGCGAGCGCTCACACTGAAAGTAAGCCGCACGTTCGAAAAAAAGCAAAGAGAAAGTGCTCGCCTTCATGACGCGCGCGTGACGTGACTTCTTTCCCCGTGCGATCCCTCCCTGCTCAGCTTCCAGCGCTCTCTTCGGGTCGAGAGAATAGAGAAAGCGCTTACAGCGTGCGACAAATTTCCGTAACTCCGCTTGTACTTGACGGGTTCTAAAAATTTTTACGGTGGTCGATCCGTGAGGCAATAAACTCCTTTAATAAACCCATTCGATGGTTACTTGGAAAAGTGTTGCAGTGCCCCTTTAAGGAGGAAAAGTTTGCGAGAGCTGTATAGATGATTTCCACTTTCACAGTTATACATCGTACTGTGTGTACAGCAGCCATATCGGTGGCAACGTGTCTTGCAGCCGGGCGCACGACCGTCGTCTAAGAAGCCTGCCGAGTCCTCCAGCGACTCCAGCTCATCATCAAGCACCGAGTTCCTGGGTTCTGCCTTTGTGGTGGCCAGCGACCGCCTGTTCGTCCAGCCAGGATCGGACACCCTACGCAGATCGCGCAAACCAAAGCCCGCCGCCCCCAGTGGTGTGGCCTCGCTGTCCGGCACGGTGCACGTGTCCCGACACCTGAGCTCGGTGCGACGGTCGGGGATTCGCGAGAGAGACGTGGCTGAAGCGGAGGATTGGGCTGACAAGCAGGTCAGGGGGCAGCAGACCAACCAGTGTTAGCTGCAGTCTAGATTAAACGTATATAAGTAAACACTTATGTTATCGCTTCAGGACAGCCAGGTTACTTCTGTGGTTCAAAATACTTCGACGATCTGCTTTCACTTATCTACAGTAGTACTCTTTGTAACTTAGTACCACTGCAATTACAATGGACCATCTGGGCGAGCACACTTAACTTTATGTGGAACGTTAACGTAACGCGGTCACATTGGTGGACTAATTTTACATACAAGACTGGAAGTTTCTATGCTTTGTATAATCTTATAATCCGTGGTTTCTAGTGCGTCACCTAGCACGATAGGAACATTCAGGCTCACGAGATCGTTGAAGTATTGGCCACATCTGTTTTCGTAGCAGCGTAGTTTACATGTGGCATTTTTGTCCGACGCACGATGCTCTTTCCGCATAGAAATCCTCACTGTAGCGTACGCTTCTTTATTTACAGTGTGATGTAAGTGCGAACAGAACAAGTATTTTTAGTATCGGTTCACATTTTTCGCATAAATCAAACGTAAAGCAGGAAAAGTAAAGGAGCTAACCATAATGGGTAACGCTATAGCTTCAGTTTATACATGTTCCATTATTTCCATTATGTGTTTGTACAAAGTTGTCGATCGATTAGATATTGAGCATAATGGAGCGCATGCTAAATGGCGCGTGTAGTAATAACAGTAACGCGATAAAACTGAAACGTAGAGTTGTCAAATCGCTGGCGGTAACTTTTTAAACCCACATGCAGATAAAAAAAAAAGGTAATCGAACTCTCATTCATTTTTAAAACAAAGTTATCTGGAGCGATCCCGCCACAGTGAAATTCTGCACATATGTGTAGTTGATGGATAAGCAGTGGCGTGGCGCATATTTGAAAACAAGAAAATAAGACGGATGATGAATACTAAAAGACTTGCCACTTCGCTTGCTTTCATGATGGTAGAAGGAGAGGGACATGCAATATTCAGCGTAATGCTATTCAACGTAATCTTATTATGGGCACTTATGCGCGTTCGCTGGACTTGGACATCGCGCCATGGTTCTTAATATAAATCGAGATACGCATTTACGAAAATTACAAAAAGAACGTACAGGTTCTTTGATGCATTCGCCTTGGACTCGTCTACGACGATTCCAAGGCGAATTCCATCTGGTGTAGCTATTTTATCGGGAAGTTCGTATTACGCGAATGCCCCGTTTTTTTCATCTTTTAGTCAAGCCTAAGCGACATAGTGAAGGCGCAGCTGGCACGGTCACCTGATATTCACGCTTTCTTTTTTTAACTCACGTGAACGCTCAAAGGACGCACAGATCGCGCACTCACGTGATATTTTCTCAGGCTCACGACGCGACCATTAAACATAGATTGGCCTTAAACATAGATTGGCCTTAAACCTTGAAGCGTTGATTAGCCTTAAAAGATTGGTTTACTTAAAGTCGGTCATTTGGTGCAATGCAACTGGAGAGCCTGTTAAAAATGAATCCAGATGCCAGTCAACTCCCATTAATAGTATCAGAACGACATATGGTTTCCTATTCACACCTTTGTAAAATCACGCAGGAGAAGAAAGCGACGTTAATGAAGAGTCCTGCGGCAGGACTCTTCATTAAAGTAGGGTATGAACTTTCACAAGGCTACTATTTGTAAGCCACATATCAGCCCATGTAATCTTTGAAGATCTTTTTGATGTTGTTTCAATGTTTTGAACTGATAGTCAAGAGGCACTATCATATGGAGGCATATTAGGTGTCTAAGAGGTAGCTATAATTCAATTCTCCTTTTCAGGATGGGATGTATGTGGCTTCGATCAGTGCAGTCCGCGAGGGACTCGAGCCGTCTCAGATGGTTGTGCAGAGCCATCCGGCGATTGAGGAGGTTGCGGAGGTACCTGAAGTCGCAATTCCTGCTTCTACCGCTTCTGCCGAACAGCAGCAGAAAATCAGGAGCCCGGAACGGAGCCCGGAACGGAGCCCGGAACGGAGCGCAGCGCCAAGAGAGGTGGGCACGGAAATGCAACTGCTTTCTACTTACTATGCTGAGAACGAAGTGTTGTACAAGCAGGAAACGTGCGTGAAGCGGTCGTTTCCAAGACTGGATTCCAAGAACAGGCAAGCGCGCCAAGTAGAGGCAGGAACATATAGTTTCTTAATAATACACTAGAAAAAAATCTGTCGCTAGTGTCTATGGGAGCTGCAACGCATGACGCTTCAGCTAGCATGGGAATAATGCGTAGTGCGTGGATCTGCCTAAACTTCGTCCTTAAGGCTTCCTGTGGCCCGCAACCGCTTCATCGCAAGACAAAGTTCACCAGGAGTTCAGCAGTCCCACTCCACCACCGTAATCTCTTTAAGCTCGCTAACTCAAATAGGCTCATGAGAGTTACAACGAGCCGTTCCTTTATACAAAAGAAAAGTGGAAGCGCAACGATAAACTAAGCCACAAGTGCGTTCGAAGCCACAAGCACGAAGTCTAGGCAATTCAATGTACTATCCATTATTCCCATGGTGGCTGAACTGTCGCAGCGCCACAGTTCCCTCTAGTAATCATTGGGGAAAACTCTATGGGCAGGAAGTTAGGTGGCCAGATGAGATTAAGTTTGTAGGGATAACGTGGCCGCGGCAAGCGCAGGAAAAGGTTAATCAGAGAAACGCGGGAGAGGTTTTTGCTCGCAGTGGGCGTAGTCGGGCCGATTGATTACGATGATTCCAATAGTGGTGAATCTTGTATGTCTGCAAGTCGGACTCTTTCGCTCATCCGAAACATGTTCACATAGATAAGTCACTGAGGAAGCTAAACAAGATATTAACAGTAGGAACCCTCGACACGAACTGCTTCACTGCACACAGGAGCGAATGCATTAAAGGCTGGCTTATCAGGCGGACCTTGAGAATACAAAGCGCGCGAAGTACCTTCTTCTTGTCTTCTTCTGTCCATGTTTTCGTCGCGCAACTTCTTTGATGTCATAGATCACCAACTAGCCCAAAATGCTGCTCTCGTTAAATTGATATTTTTGTTCTACTAAGAAACAGCACCTGCACGCTTTTTAATGCCACTCTGCAAAGAAAGGTTTAGATCGTATACGGTACGGCTTCGCATATTTCATATGAACATATACTCAATGTGTTGGCAAAATATTCGAATGCGTGATGAAGGGGTGGTGTAGTACGAGGGAACCAAATGAATAGGTGTTGATGGATATATGTTTTGAACGAGCTACAGCAATAGATTTTTACCGGATTAATTGCATTGGAGGAACATTGTATGTGCCTTTTGTTGGCATATAAAATCCAAGGACGTACATGACGTAAGTAAAGCTTCTGCTTCCATATTTTCTTTTCAGATTGCCTTGAACCTAATTGAAAGATATCGTTACGCTCCTTCTTTCTGTATACAAAAAGGTCCATCTCAAGAGCTGCTATATGTAAACATATCGAAATAGGAAATTCATTTCCTAGGCACGCCCTGCATCAAATGTGGTTCATAACACGCTAGCTTCAAAGAGCACCCTTGAAGAGCGATAGCCTTGAAGGCGCCGTTGTGTGTGGCTCTCTCCTTGTCCGTCGATGTCATCGCGCCTTCTACCTCGAATCATGCAAGACCAACACGCCCAGTTGTCCATCCTAACTTCAAAAATCCTGTGTCGAAAAAATTTCGGCATCGGCGTCGTTGGTTCTGAGCGAAAAATACCAATAAATAATGAAAATATTCCGTTTAAGTGGGAATCGAACCCTGGCCTCCTGCATGGCAGTCACGTGTTTTACCACGAAGCCACGCTAGTGTTTGAAACTCCTTCAGAAAAACAAAACTTTGCGCAGGCGTCATGAAGTGTGAGACGTCCTGTTAACACATGTAATAATGCGTGCGGAAGGGTAGAATTGCACAAAGCGATAGATACAAAGTTAGAAACTGTCTTATGGGACGTTTCTGAAAGCTGCATCAATGTAGCTTTTCTGCGTTGTGGATTTATACGTATACTGAATTTAACAAAGGAAGGCTACATACTGTTTTGCAAATGCGCCGTCCACCTCATTCATGACTGTAGTTGTCAGATAAGGTCAATCTAACCGTCACTAGGATCGGCTTTTCGGGCACCGGCCATGAATGTGTATACATGCACCCTGAATACCTCCACACATATCTATTATGACGACAGCAATCAGGCCAGCCTCACGCCTTTGACGCATTCTATAAAGTATAGCACAGCGGCAAGGAATGGGACCGCAGGTCTGTATCTAACACATCAACTACATTCAGAAAGTCTGTGAAGTGCATGAAAAATGTTCTCATTTACTAAAGGACAATGTCTATGTATGACTGTATGTACGAAGTATGTCCACCGTATGACTGTATGAAGTATGTCCACTCAGCATCCATGTGCAACGTATACTTGCAACCTAGCACGGGTGAGCTTTCTCTAGTTGCGGGCACATCTAATATTTGTAATGTGGATTTCTATGGATAGCGAAAAGACATTAACAATGTCCACGAGAAACGTACCACAGGTGTCCACGCGATATTTGTGGTTCACTAGGACCTGTGCCTATCGTAGGTCCGCTTCAGGCTTCACCACTATAGGACAAAAGTACTGACAAAATGCCGACAAAAGCGCGTCAGCGTGAAAATGCCGACATGCCGACAAAAGTGTGTCATCGTGAACATTCCTGCTGCCGACGTTGATGATTATTCAAGCGCTTGCCTAAAGACACCGCTCTTCGAGATGCCAGCATGATATTAGAAACAACACATATACAAATTAGTGGTGTACTCACTGGGGAGAAAGCAGTCGCAAGTTAGCTCTTTCAAACACGCCAGCATAGTGTCCCTCTTTTTTTTCCCACGCGCAAGTTTCTAGTGCACGTCGTTCTCCGTTGTGCATATAGTTTCCTTCTTTCAGAAAACAGTGAAACGATGCGTTGCTCTCTTTCCACCACAATGATAGGCAATGCGGCAGACAGAACAGTGTTTGTACACAGTTTTTTTTTTCTTTTTGGGGCTTGTGCACGGTGGCATGGCGTCGATTCGCAAACTTCCGTCTCAGGGCGCCGCTAGGTGGCTATGTTGCAATCCTGAATAGTTCTGACAATAATGCAGCTGACCTATATTCTTTGAAAAATGGTCCCATTGTTTGTATTGTCTCAATATTCAGGTTCAGCAAGCCTGCGAAGGTCAAGGCGAACGTCAATATGCCGACGTGCGTCCTTTAGAGCAAGAGACTGTGCCGGAACCTGCTGACATACAGCCCGCCATCGAAGATGGAGGCGCCGATGCCTGCGCCCGAAAAACAGCTCCTGAAGTAGACCTGGCGCAAGCTGCAAGTTGCGAAGCACAGCGACAGAGTGAAATAGTTCACGAAGGTCAACTCGCACTTCCGCAAAAAGCGAATCATGACGGAGAAATGTCTGAGAAACTCGTTTCTCAGGGCGCCGAATCGCCTGGGGCTGTTGAATCTACGCAACTGGACCACAAGGCGGCCAAAGGTGCCAGATTACCTGAGGCTGCAGACGACAAAGAAAAGGCAGCCCAAGCGCCATCCTCTGCGGTTTCGATGAAACCTCGACTCAGCGTGGAGGAAATGCTCATGCAAAATAAGGCCTTGCCGTTTTCTCCTAGTGACGGAGGTCTACTAAGCGACTTGCACATCAGGGTTTTGGGAGCACCGGCTGCTCCCGGCGCCGTGGCGGCAATGCCAGGACAGGATGAAGCCACAGGAGGAAAGCAAGTGGTGAATGCGACGGCGGCAGAAAAGCCAGAAAGGAAAGGGTCGTTGGAACAACCACAAAAACAAGCAGAAGCTGGAAAGAGAGAGCTCAGTGATCTAAGAAGTGGGGAGCGACCTTCCAAAGCAAAACTAGCGTCCCCAGCAAAGGGAACCACGCCCAAGCACCGTCATCCTAAGCGCCACAAGGCTAAACATCTTGCAGACAAGGTAAGTCACTGTGAACAATCTAGCTACAACGAATTTGGTCATAATTAACCGCGGATCGATAGGCATTTGCTAGAGCGTTTGGAATGCCAGTTAAAGGCAGGCTTGCAATGACTGACCTGTGAAGCTCGTGGCGTTCGAAAAACCCTCCTTGCCCACTACTTGCGCGCACCTAAGAAGTAATAAATAAAAACGAAATAAATTTCCTTTCTGGGGCTGCGGTTTAAACTCGTGTACCTAAAGCGAGTGCGTTTACCACTCGGCCACGCGCCCGTGCTTGCACAATATGAACTGAACTGAAGCGTACAAATGCGTTCTACCAACGATGCGAAAACAATTTGGAAGTAGTGCACTTACTATGGGCGCTTCGTTGAAATATTTCGTGTTAGTGGACTAAAACGATCTGCTGGACAACGCTTAAGGAATTCCCATTTCAGGAAAATGTGGACATCGAGAAAATGGAATTCCGAACCAGCATTTCCATGATCGTGTAATCAACACCTCCTCTATTTTTCTCAACGCCAGTGCAAACGCTCACTCCTCAATGGTAGCCGTTGGGCCGCCTTAGTTTAGCGAGTTTCCGTGGTGCGACGCCACCTAAAGGGTGCGGCTGCTTGCGTCACACATGCGTCTGAGCGCTCAACGCTGCTGTTGCGGTAGACGCGCCGTTCCTCTCCTATATCACGCGTCTGTCAGATTTGTTCCTTCGTACTTCTCCCTGTGCAGCTCGAGGCAATATCGCCACCACCGAAGAGCGCTCGTGTGGCCCATATTCAAGCCATCCCATGCAGTATATATAGCGTCCGGCGTGGGATGGAACAACTCTGATGTATGAGAGAACGAGTACAGAGAGAGAGAAAGAAAGAACAGAAAGAGAGAAATTATTGGCGAAAAACATTCACGAGGCGGGATTCGAACCCGCATAACCAGGATGCGAAGGCGAGCTTCGAAACCACTCAGCTATCCAGGTACGCTAGCCGAGAATAGCATAGCCGTGTATGGTATAGTACACCAAAGGGTGGGAAAGGAAGCTGAGGGTGAGGAGGAGGAGAGAAAGTAAAGCATAGAGAGAGAGAGAGAGAGCAGCGAGAAATATAAAGAAATATATATGGAGAGAAATAGATATAAATCAAGAGTGACGAAGAAGACATAAAATATACAAGAGAGGAAAGAGCGAAAAATAAAGAGAAACAAAGAAGGCCGCCCACCTCCGCCCTTCCCGCAGGCTTGCCGACCACTAGTGCGTAGCCGACATCGTTTATTTAGCATGTTTAAATAATTTGAGTTATCTTGTGGCCCTTAATAAAGTGTTCAGTGTTCATTGCCATGACTTGAATTTTTCGACTCTATTCATTCGTCGTTGGTGATTAGCTGGACCCGCAGACATAAGTAATGAGCTCAAGAAAGGACAAAGGACAAGGTGACGAAAACAGACGGGACGCGGCGCTAACCTTTTGCTGTCTGTCTGTTGCTGACGTCGTTTTCTTCACTTGGTCATTTGTCCTTTTTTGCGCTAATTAGTGATGTACGAAGTCAATTCGCACTAAATTGCCCAACTCTCGTCTCTAATAATAGCTAGGCCTACATGCACGAGGAAACATGTGGATATGTTCTTTCTTTCTTTTTTACCGGTCCAGATATGACGATAATCGCTTATGACGATCAGATTTTATGGTTCTGTCAATATCGTCATAAGTGCATTGCACTGTACGGTTTTCATTTTTTATAAAGCGGTTGCAAGCCCTGGCGTGGCTCTCTGGTAGGGAAACTGACTGCCACGCAGAATGCCTGGCTTCGATTATGGCTCGACCCTCTGGCGTTTATTCTTCGCATCCATCGCGATTCCAACGGACGCCGCTGACGCCAACGCCGAGAGGGTATTTCTGCGAGACGGGCCCTTTAACGCTGTCGTGTTAATTGAAGGTACCTGATATGGTATCAGAGAGAGGGATCATGAGCTTCGAGACTTCTAGACAAGGTAACGTTGGCGTCTCGCGGCAGTAAGCGCGTGAGAATAGGCGAATGGTAAGCGGATGGCCACGAGTAAAGCATAACTTAGCGATAACGCTGTGACATTGTACGCTGTGGTGAGTGGTATTCATGACTCCTGCACCGCGTATGTTTACGCAGTCGCATCGAAAGACACGCCCTTTCGACATAACAGACGGGATGCCGAATACTCGAAAAATAAACGTTTCGTTCGTGCTTCGGTTTTTTAGGGGCGAAGCTCCTCAGGGTGTGGGCCGGTCCCTCCTTTGTAGTATGTAGTAGTAGGTACCGACGTATAGTGGGATGTATTCACTCCATGTGATAAAGATGACGATGACGACTGATGACAATGAAGAATAAGCGCGTTCCAATATAGTGGAATGTACCCCCTACACGTGATAACGATGACGATGACGCTGATGACTATGAAGTGTAAGCGCGTTCCAGACCACACATTCTCTTTCTACCATTGATGAAAACGATCGTGAACGCGCTCTCGCCCTCGAAAGGCAAAACGGCAACGCCGACAACACACGTTCCCCTGAGCTTAACGTCATATATGAGGACCCCCGCGTTAGTGTGTCAGGTCTTTGTATGATGATTGAGTGGGCAAAATTTACGGGGATTGACGGTTTACCAGATTACCTCCGGAGCTTCGCCCAGTTATCATCATTCACTTCGTGGATATGGCGTATTTTTTGTTTGGTGTTATTCCAAAGCTGTAAACAATAGGTGCTAATCAGTGCCCGTTTAAAATACTCTGGGACCCAGTAACAAAGGGGGGGGGGGGGCGGTGAAATTACGGAGCTATAGGCACAGAGTACTCTCGCAATCGAAGATGTAACGTGATAAGACGTAAAATAGGAGGCCTAGACAAGTACACGAACACGCCGTGAAGTGCAGCACACACCAGGGTTGTTTGCTTTATATTCTTCTAACTCGCACACTTTTTTGTGCTCTACGTGCACAACGTATCTTTCAGGTTACTCCGGCTGGTGAACGCCCGCTGGCTGAGGATAGAGGCGGCCACCCCAGACAGGAAGCCAACAGAAAAATCGAGAACGCCCCTGAGCAGGATCATGGACTTTCGGAGAAATTGGGAGAACGTGTAGAAAAGCACGTGCCCGAGGAACCAGGTTTTAAGGGAGCCGATACGTCTAGAGCTCCTTCTCCTCCTCCCCATCGCAGGGATGGGGCCAGGCTGGCTCAAGCAGCAGAAGAGAAAAACGTTATCGATCAAGAACATGGGCAAGCGAACGCGGCTTCCAAGAAACCTCGTTTGAGCGTGCAGGAAATGCTCCTGCAAAATAAGGCTCTCCCGATTTCCCCCACCGAGGGAGGTATTCTTAGCGACATGTACATTCGCGTGTCTGGGGCACCGCCTCCCCGAGGCCCTACGGTGCCAGGGCAGGAAGGTGTTTCACGCACAAAGCCTCCAGTGGGAGTGGGAGAGTTGAAAGACGTGGCAGAGAAGAGAGAGCAAGTTCCAGATGGAGGGCAACAACAGCAAGGATTGCGGGAAGCTGGTGATCCAAAGGCCAAGGCGCTGGCGGCAGCAAGCAGTGAGCAGCCTGGTGAGGTGTCACCGAGACTACTCTCCACCACAAAAAACATATCACCGGTCTCATCGAAACCTCATCGAGCTAAACATCAGAAGAAGCGCGCACAGGACAAGGTAAGCAAGAACCTGTGGAGTCAAGGTTAACGTTAAATAAGCTGGCATGGGCGCCAAAGCTTCACGATTGCCCTGGGAAAAAATCCCACGGAGAGTCGCAAAGTGGACTTGTTGGTATGTCATTAGAGGAATTGGTCGCAGTGCGAACTCGACACAAGGACAAAAGAAAGGCGCTGCGTGTGTTGTCTTCTTTCTTTTGTCCGTGTGTCGCGATCGCGCTGCAACCCATTCCGCGGAGAGGCTTAACGACAGAGGGGCCTAGCCGAGTACCGGCACCTCTGTAAGCAGGAGCGAGGGATAAAGAGAACAGGCCAAGTGTGTCACAACTATTTATATTCCATTTAAATAATCACTTTGTTTTCCCTCACATACGGGAATATTGTGAGTTCATCGCGTTATGTCTCAGTAAACAAATTTTTTTCTAAAATGTTTAAATTAGAGACATCGCGCAACCCCGTACGTTTAATGCCGTTAGTATTCGATGGAAGTCTGTGCAGGCGAAAAACAAGGTATTTCGATATTTAGATAAATGTAAGTGGTGAACTAGCAACAACTATACTGCTCAAGTTGTGTTTCGATAATGTGTATACACTGGTATGCGCTCGTATGCGCTGTACTTGTGTATTCACCGCAAAGGTTGCGTTCAAGTTACAGAGCGCATGAACGTCACTTCGATGGCTGTAGCGGCCGCGCTTGCGAAAGGAGCGCGCTGCTCAATCTCGAAGTTAACAACTGCAACAGTTGTTAGTTCGCGCTCGTCCTGAGTATACTTGTGTGTTTATTTCGTACATCCTTCTTTGAGTTTAAAGGTGCTATAGCTGCCAAACACCAATAGACATTGTATAAGCTCTCATATATCAGTGCACAATAAACGCCCTACTACGCCTGTGAAGACACTTTTCACTTTCTTGTTATGCCGATTCCTATGATGGAGGGATCAGCCATGTTTTTGCAACAAGGCCCTGCCTTCTATCGAGGTATGTCCTTGTCAGCTTCACTTCTAACGAGTCAACCTCTACTAAAAAACGACTACATCTGTCTGATCGCTTTGTTATCCGTACGGCCGCCCGACTGCTCTGCTTGTTAACGTTACGCGCTTACTTCTTTTCATTCCACCAGTTCATTTCAAACTGTCTTCAGCTGCTTCTTTTTATGCACCTGTTGTAAGCTAATGGTGATGGTGTATGTGTAATGCAGTTCATGTCTTGAAGAAAGCAGTGCACGTAGAAAGCGAAGACTAGAAAGGAATAAAGACACACAGCCGAATGTGTTCTTTCCATTTGTCTTTTTTGTCGTCGTTTATGTTCACTGCTTTCTTCGAGGCATGAATACGCCCGAACTCGTACAACTTGCAATATTGGTGCAATGCAAGGATGCAGTTTCTTTGTTTGCACGTATTAGTCAACTCCATGCCAAAGGGCAAGTGGCAGTGGCACGTTCTTCAGCCAATTATAGATCTCCGGTGCCTAAAGCAAGCGAGCATTTGGCGGCCAACCCTCGCAAGGACCTAATCGAGCATAGAAACGTTCATTAAAGCCAAAATTGAAAAGCTTGGTCAGCATATATTTTTCTATGCAGAGGCCCAATGACCGCGAAATGTATTTTTTACATCGCTTTTGGTGGTTTTCTTACGTAAAATACATCCTCACTTAGCTGTTACACGAGCATGACCATGAAACACATATTATGGAAGGAACATGAGCCGCGGTGGTATCGTTGCATGTGCGGTGTCGGGCTGCTGAGCTCTAGGACGTGGGTTGAACACCTGGGCACCGCCGCGGCACCTAGATGGGGGCGGATGCAAAAACACGCGTGTACTTCAATTTTCTGCACGCTAAGGTGGTCGAAATTGTTCCAGAGTATCTCCACTGCGGTGTGTCTCATAATCACACCGTGTTTCAGGCGCGTAAAATTCTGGCAGCAACGAAATGAACAAATACAGAAGGAACATATTACACTTCTGCTATGCCTTTATCTAAATGTTGCTGGAATAACCAACCATTTTAGTAATGTGGTTTGTTTTTCAAATATTCTTCTACTATTATCCAATTTATTACAATATTTTAGTTGTAGCGGACCAGTGGTCGATACAATCGAAATATGAGAGCTCGTGGGTACGTTTAAACTTGAACTGTATTCACTTCGCAGGATGCAGATCAGCGTCGGAAGCCAGCTTCTGGCGGACTAGTGATTTTTGATTCGCATGCACGAGATACGAGGTCGCCTACAATGGCAGAGAACACCCATCAAAGAGCACGAGGTTTGGTGGACTCCTCCAGGGTTGCTCAAGAGCATTTTGCCGACGCTGCAGAAGCTAAACCAAGAACAGTAGGGCAAGACGCGCGGTGCAAGGTGTCTTCCAAGTCACCGGACTCTCCTGGGAAAATTTCCGCGGCTCACGTTCGAACCTCACCAGAGAAATCGCCGGGGAGAATTGTACTCGCCCAAGATTCCCAAAAACCCGCCCAGAGCACCTCGCCGTCACATACTACCGGGAAGCCTTCCGTAGCGCCCACCACTGCAAACAAGAAGGCAGTGGAAGGGGCGCAAGAACACGGGGCTCCCAAAGAGGCATTGGCGGCTGGAAAACCCGGGACAACAGCAGTTTTAATTGGGACGGAAGCACCAGCTGTCCAACAAGTGCATCCGTCACGAGCTGCTCCTTCTTCGCCGCCTAAAGCGCAAAAAGAAGGCAAGAAGAAGCAGCATCAGAAGGGAAAAAAGCGGAACAGGGAAAGAGTCGGGGTGCTTCTCCGTTGCCTGTGGTCCTTATGCCGGCCCCCTTTGCACAGACTTCTGCGCAAGCCAACACGCCGAGGAAGTGACGTTTTCGTCTACCGCTTCGCAAAAACGTACTTCGAATGCCCCGCGAGATAACATTGTGAAACGGTATAATGTACTGCGAAGAAACCTTTTAAACTTTGCGAATGTATTTCCCCAATCTGCTGTCCCAGACATAGAAATACTGGGAAGCTTGGTGTTTGTATACGTTTGGTGTGTTAGGAAAAAAGCTTGCTGTAGGCAAGTGCTGCAATGATGATATTGTTTCAGCTCCCTCTCATGTGGAATGCAGCTTCCACGTGTTATGAATAACCGCGAATGGCTAAGCTATTGACAGAATGTCGATGTTTCTGTTTAAACTGCACGCTGAGAATAATACCTCCCGGTAAATGAAATAAGGGAATCTTGAAGGCTCGTTTCTTTGTTTGATACAACCCTAATGAAACCTAACAGATAATGAAGGTAAGGAAGGTATAGGGCACGTTAATTGTACTGTTTTAAGTGTATTGTATTAAGACAACTTGCCGCCGACAGGCACTGAACCTGCAACCTTCGGTAACCTTCCATCTGCCCGGTAAGGTGGGTGGGGAATTCCAGCCTTTAGTAAATAGGGTATAACTGACACCTTGAGATGAGCGTTTTATCCGCGCCAGCGCAATGTTTGCATTGATGCCAGAAGTTAACCGAGTTTTTAGCGATGGGGTAGCTGAAACATAGCTTTCAATAAGTTTCCCTGCTTTCCCAGCCAAAGCTCCTGCGTCAACTAATGCATTTACGTTTCTTCCATTCATAATCAGTGCAGTTGTAAAACGTTTGACATAATCAAGTATACAGCCTCATTTTGGTTACACGGGTGGGCTGTGCACCCTCGTTTATTCGTTTTTTGTTTCCTGGAGGTCTCCATAATTGCTAGGCCGGTAGTATGAAGTGGTACTTCATGTGGCTGCTGTTATTGCGGTCGCTGCATTATCTGTAGGAACTCTCGCTGATTGGGTCTAATTATGCTGGTCAGTGTGCCCAGAGGCTTCATCGTAAACGTCCTTAAGACATCCCAGTAGGTCTTCAACCATCTTGGGCGATCTTATGTGCACTTGCTTTTGACACTCCTTTGTCATACCATGGATGACTAAAGGCACAATGGATGATTCAGGCAGCGCAGGGTCTGCCGATTGTAAAAGACGTCTCTTCGTAGAAGTAATCAATTAGTGAGCATGATCGTTGCTTGAAAAATATAGCTCTGTCCCACCGGTAGAAAGGGTTTTGGTCAAAAGCCGAGATTAAACTTGCTCTCCACTGATCCCAGGAATCGTCCGGATGGTCTAACATTCGGAGCTCATACCCCCTCTTGGTATTATGAATGAGGAACAACCTCATATTCTGCACTTTGTCTTGTGACGTCATCCAGCTATTCTCACTAGCGTACTCGAAGAGTTTCAGCCAAGTAGTTGCTGACGAGGACGTCCCATCGAACATGTCCGGCTTGACCAAGTCATTTTCGGTACCAGTGTTAGCGCGTAGAGTGTTAGCACAGCAAGCAATCGTGTATATTGCTCAGTTTGTAACGCCTGCACTTGCAACCTCGGCTCCATAAGCACCGCAATGTGCTGGTTAGCGTCTCTTGAAAACGGCTTGTCTCTGGTTATCTGTCGGAACATCTGTCGGTTATCTGTCATAGTGGAACATCTTGATATTGATTTTCCACACGCCTCGGCGGCCGAGATCCGCCTCGGTGACATTCGCCTTACTTGCGATGGACTGCAGCAGGCTTGGCGACGTCGCTGACTCCTGTAGTTCGACTTGTTGCTCGTCTTCGGCCTTGTATGACATTACGTACGGCAGTCACGCAGCAGTAGTACCAACTCCTACTTCTATCCACATACTGTCGGGCTGCGCCAAATATAAAATAGGGATCTAAGACTGATCAACTGTTGTGCACTGTTTAATCTCGACATTTGATCTTCTTTGCCTTCTCTTCACGCTACCGCTCCTCTTCGTCTTCTGTTCGGGACACTACAATGCATTTTTGCGTACATGCAGGTTTCTACTGCACAAGCTCTCGGATGTATTTCTTATAGCTGGGCTTGGTCGTTCATAAATGAGTTGCATAAATACTGTATATCGAAGCTGCGAATCACGTAGTTCATCAACTTTCAATACCACCAACTGCACACTCGTTGTGCCCTATAACACTGCCTTTTGTTTTCCTTTCATCAAGCAGGTGGAAAATGTGAAGAAAAAATAGGAGAACGTACCTTCTCGTTGCTCAGGTGTGCGGTTAATGCTGGCGCATGCAAGAAGCTAGCACGAGTAAGTTACCCATTAACTGGAGAAAAGTTTGCTATTACGTTTCCCTTCCGCTTGTTCGTAATGTCTTTCGCAGTGGGCTTGAACAGATGCGGCGTACGATCTTCATCAAAATAGACGTGAAAGCACTGGCGTCTGTAGTAAGACTTTGAGCATATGCACGACTACTATCCGAAAGCAGGTAATTCACTGGCTCATACACAGAATACAACACAGCACGGTACAAGCGAGTGGTCGTCTTGGCACTCGCTTGTACCGTGATTTCCGAACCGCGGAAACGGCTCAGTTTCCGCGGCTATGGCTCAGTTTGCGACGGATGGCGGCGGCAGCTTGATCCATCCGGAAAGACGAACGAAGCGAGACACGCTCCGAATGGACGCCGTGCTGCTCTCAAATAAAACGCTCGAGATTTCCTCCAGTCGAGGTGCTTTTCGAGTGAAGGGTCGAGTCGAGGAGCGCTTGTGAATACGGGGTTTAGCCTGAAACTCAACTGAATAAGCGCTTGATAGTCCTATCTACTTTAAAAACCTGACAAGACGACAGTGCCTAAAGAAATGTGAGAACCCATCCCGCATTTTTCAAGTAAGACGAGGAACGCGCTTACCCACAGGAAGGTATAAAGTCCGGCCTTGACCGTAGGTTACTTTGACCTCCTACAATGCATTAGAAAATGAGGAGGGAAGAAAAATGTAAGAAAAGGTGAGCTCTGATGACATAAATTATGTCTATTACAAGTCTCGAGATTCTAGATCCATCACGTTCGATGTCGATCAACTGGCTGTAGAAATGTTATTGCTGGAGAAAAAAAATCACAGCATATCCACGGAGTGAATGATGATGAGTGGGCGAAGCTGCGGAGGTTCATCGGTAAACCGTGAATCTTCCGTGAATTCTGCCCAGTACATCATCACCGACGTGAGATCGGGCGCGTTTATACTAAAGGTTCGATGAGCGTTATGACGACTTGCAGCTAATTTTAATTTTACATGTACGCTGTGAATTTTCATTGTTTAGAAAACCATTGCTTTAGAAAACATCTGGCGTCTTTCGTTAAGCAGCTGGCGTCTTTTCGTTTTGCTTTTAGAAAACATCTGGCGTCTTTCGTTGGTTTATTTCATCAATCAACGGCGTTTTGAACAAAATTTTTATTGTTTAATCACGCACAGGAGAAATCTCACCACGGAGGTAAACAATGGCTGCTAATGGGAATGAGACACAGAAGAAGTCGGCTTTTAGCTAACACTTACACTTCTACTTCTACTAACGTTTCCTACTGGAACATGCCAATGGCTGCTAATGGGGAATGAGAGACAAGAATTCGGCTTTTAGTTAACGCGCACGCTGCGAATTTTTTATTGTTCAACAACGCACAGGAGAAATCTCCCACCGGCACCACCTTGGAGGTCAAGATCTGGTACAAGCGTTAAGACTGGTTACGCACTACGAGGGACGAACGGGTGCCGCTTTAAGGAGCTTCGCCCCTAAAAAAAGGATATTCTTGTAAGCGAACGCTAGAGGTAACGAAAGATATTGGAATTGGCAGGTGAAGAATTTTTCATACCACCGGAGCGTCATTAACGTAACATTAGTTTGCCCGACTAGCGAAAAGCGTAGACTAGGTGCGCAACAGTTTTATTTTTACTTGTCAGTCCCGGTCACAGTATTATCCATCAGGAGTCGTATATCACTCAGTCACTGTCTGGCTAACACCGTCACTATCTCAGTTTGAATCAGACATTGAAAAAATCCTATAGAATGTTCAATTTGTTAGTAGCATCATTCGTGCAATAAGCATATGTACTTGTACATTGTGCATGTAGTCGTGTATGCAGCTTGTAATGTTTATCTGTCATTTGCATCTACTCGTATTTTGTTTATATATTTAGTGTAAATTGCATATGTATAAAGAGCAAAGTTGATTTACTCTTTTTTTATGTATTGCTGATTGGTCAATATGATGAGTATTCGTAGTATCTGTGCATAGTGCCCACCTGATATGGTCTCAGTAGAGACTGGCAGTATTGTAAAAAATAAATAAATAAATAATGAGTTTCAGCATGCCAAGGACGTAGCAGATGAAGAAAGTGTAGTAGCCGAGCAAAAACCTTTGCCATCCGGGAATCCCCTTCGCTCCCCAGCTCTGAAGAATGGAGAAGAGGCTCGTCTTATGGATTTTACTGTGCTTCGATGCTTGGTAAGCAGCAGCCAGGGTGCCCGTCTTGATTCCTTTCATGCCGAAGCCCAGCTTGTCAAGCATCCAGCCAATGGGACAAGGAGACTGCAGGTCACGAGAGAAATGGCAAACACTCGGCACTCACAACTTCACGAGGCTATAACGTAAAAATTCAGAGGAATCAACAATAAAATCACGCTGATCATTAGGTTCGAATATTGTTTCACTAAAAAAATTCGGCAGATCCCACGCCTTGTGGAAGTCGGTATCATGCGAAGCAATCGGCGAGTAGTTGTCAATGCTGCATTTTTTGCTTTAAGCCAAATGTTACGAGGTGGATCGACGTGTTTTACAGCGAAAGCTGTTATGAGATCATTTCACCGGCCGTTTATGGTGCCGTAGTTGTCCGCCGCCGCCGCCGCCGCCGGTGTCCGTAACCAGTATCGCTCGAAATAAGAAAAAAAACTAAATAAGAAAAAATTCCAGGATGGAACGAGGTTCGAACCTGGGCCCTCTGCGTGGGAGCCCAGCATTCAACCTCTGAGCCATGCCGGTGCTTGAAACTGCTTTGCGAAAAGGTCCTATACAGGCTTCATGTCGCGAAGGAACCACATTAGCATACGCAATATAGCGTGGTAGAAGAGTAAAATAAGCACCAAGCGTAGCACAACGCGAATTCTGTACCCAGGCGTCACACAATGCGAATTGCGCAACGAGTAGGTTGTTGAATGCTTCCAACCCATTACAAAGAGCTCTTCCATAATTCTTCATCGTCATCACGCACAGCATCAACAAAGTGCGCATAATGCCTTACATGCGTTTAGCAGGTACCACGGCTGTCTGTAGAATGACGAAAAATGGCACAGTGCCTACTGCCCTACTTCTCAAAAATTACAATGATTTATAGCGTAGTGGGTTCCTCGCAAGTGCACTTCTGTTGGTTGCCAAGGAAGCCCATAAGGCTCCCATGATCCATTTCCTCAGGGTCTCAATAAAGTCAATTCTCTCTCTCTCTCGCTCTACGTTTCTCTGGTTAAAGTGTGTTATAAAGCGTGGTGGGACAGTTAAATAACGACCGGGCGTCACGCAATATGCATTACGTAACTAGTGGGTCGTTTAAAGCTTCCAACCCATTACAAAGGGCGCAACCATAATTATTCATCGTCATCAAGCGCCGCATCAACAAACTGCACATAATCGCTTACATATGGTACCTCGCTTCTCCGCAGAACAACGAATAATGTCGTGCTGGGTGCTTCCCAACTTCCCAAAAATTACGCTTTGTTGCGCAGTGGGTACGTTCCTAATGTACCTGTATTAGTAGCCACAGGAGAGTTTATAACAGGCTCTAGAAATGCCGCTCTTCCAGCTTTCGCTGTGTCTGTGCTGCGCTTTTCGCGCAGGCCTGGCGTTTTTTTTTTTTTGTAAGCGTAGTCGTTGTGTGCACATCGGGGCTTTACCAGGCACGTCGACTACACTGGAGTTTAAAGGGTAACTAACGGTTGACGTAGCTCACTTTAGAGCACAGACGTGAGTAATCGAAACGAAGTGTACTTTACGATGCGATGATATATCATACGTAAATTTCGTTAGCGTATTCCTCCGGGGTCGAGCAACGCTTGAATATAGACGTAGTCTATTTGCACTATATCAAAGCGGAAGTTTTACGTACACAGTCATGGTCAGTGATTGTGAAATATGTTGAAATAAAAAATTAGTATTGTTTGTTCGTCGATCATGCTTTCCATTATTGTTCGTTCGTCGCTGAAAGCAAGGTATGCTGAGCTCATTGCGGACTCCGCCAATAAGTTTTCGGTTTACAGATTCGTCAAGTAAGACGACTGGGTATTATGGGCTTTAGACGTTCTAGCGCTGGTTTGTTTAGTGCAAGATAACGTGAATGTCCCTCTACAGTTTTGCGCGGTGAATTATTAACATTATATCTATTTTTAGAGCGGACACTCTGTTATGCCATGGCTACCATGGCTACCATCGCGTCGCAACCACCTTGAGTCGTAGAGTTTCCTACAATATTTACCAGAGGGAACTCTTGTGCTGCGATCGCTCAGCCACCAGGGGATCCATGATACATCGATACATGGTACATTGATTCAAGGCCGTAACCAGGAATTTTTTTCGGGGTGTGTTTGTGGGCAAAACGGCTAACTGTGGCAACTGGTGGTCGCTGTGAAGGCGTGAAAGTATTTTAGTGTCCCCCGAAAAGTTAAAGCATGAAAAAATTTCGGGGGGTGTCCGAACCCCCTCAACCCCCCTCCCCTAGTTACGGCCTTGCATGGATTTGCCTAATCTTCGTGTTTGCGGCTTCGAATGCACTTGTGGCTTTGTTTATTGTTGTGTTTGGTGTAATTGTATCGGATAAAAAATGAATCGTTGTGAACTTAATGACCCGATTTCAATTGGTGAGCCTAAAAGGTCAAGGTGGTGAAGTGGAACTGCTGAACGTTTGCTCAACTTTGTCTTGCGACAAAGCGGCTGCAGGCGGCATGGATCCAAACGGAGCCGAAAGAACGAAGCTTAAACAAATCAAAGTACTACCCATCATTCCCATGCTGGCTGAGGCGACATGCGTTGCAGCTCCCATAGATACTAGCGCCACATTTCCCTCTAATGTATTATAAGAAAACTCCATGCCTTGAGCCACCGGAGCACTAGCGTGGCAGGCGTGACGTCACGCCACGTGATCCGCTGCGGAGAGGCGTCGCAGCTACGCTCGCTCGGAGCCTCGCTGCTACGGTACCACGTGACCAGGCGAACCAGGCGAATGTTTAAGGTTGCTTCGCAGGCGCTTGGTCGCTCAGTCTTGCAAGCTGGACCGTCTGTGCATGCGCTTAAGCGGAAGCGACAGGCTGAATCCAGTCATCCAGTAGACAGAACTACACGGCAGGCTGTGAAACCTCAACCAAAGGCAAAGATGCCTGTTGAAACATCAGGGCAAAGGGAGGCCAGAATAGCACGTTACAGAGAAGCTTATCAAGCGCGTAACTACTGTACCAGAGTTGAAATTATGCACGTCTTGTGTCACAAGTTTTGAAAGATGCAAATTAACTAAAAATTTAGTTCCCAGTGGTAAAAAATTCACCAAAATAGCAATATTAGGAACATTTTAATGAATCTGGCGCAGTTGAAAGAGCGCGAAATTCGAAAAGAAAATGGTATATGTATTGTATGTATTGTGTGGATATTCCCTTGAGTTATTGAGAAAACGGTTCCTCAACATGGTCACAAATGCATGGGTGCCTTTAAGCCCTTCTTCTAGGAGTTCCTAATCGTACTTATCCCCGTGAAGTTATTATTGGCTATAAACCATAATTCAGCGAAACGTGTCCACCCCCACTTCCCCTGCTTCCTTTCTTCTTCACAGACTATTCCGTTTGACTCACCCAATTCAGCACGTCGGCCCCTCCTTCTCCCCCACCCCCGCTTTCGCAGTTGCCTTAGCACTTGCGCTAAGAAAAGCAGTTGCAGTCTTGAAGAAGAGAAGTCCGCTTGTCGAAACGTCGGCTCCAGTGACACCCCGCGTTCACGAATTTTTCATCATATTGCTTCCAACGCTTTGGAAAGCGAAAGCGAAGGCGAAAGCCTGGCTTCACTCATGTGTGACAAATTAGACGCAACAAGCAAGCACATGCGTTTCTTTTTAACTCGACCCTTTAAACGCCTCATGCGAGCCCGCTTCTCTTTGAATGTTTTTTACAATTACTATTCATGGTAATTTGCGAATAAAATGCCGTAGGAAACTAAACATGGCATCGCGTGTACTCTTATTGCAAAATCCGTTGTTGTCAAGATAATCGAGCTTTGTTATTTGTAGAATGTAAGAAAGATAATGGCGTACAGCGTGATTTATGTTTCTCTATTCTCTTTTTAAAGACTCCAGCTCAGCTCAGATGTATTAAGGTATGTGCTATGTGTCATAAAATATCCCAGCCTAAGCTAAACTAGCTACTATTTTTTTTGCAAACTTGGTGTCATTCAATACAAAACAAAAATTTATTTCTTTCCCACAAACATTTTTCAGGGGCATACAAACAGCGTCAATTTCGCGTAAGACGCCAACCAATCCATCGAAAAACGCGTTGCGGAAAACCTGCCCCTTTACTATGCGAGAACAGCACATCTTTGTTGAGAAATGAAAGAGTCTTACATAACATGTCACATTTGCTCACTATTACGCATTCCTAGATTTTTGTGGCTCATAAAAGATGCCAGAACATTCTAGTTCTACTATTTTTTAGAACACTCCTGGAAAGAGCGTAAAGTTTACATAAAACGAGTGCTAAGAACCTGTACTATGCCCAGAACCTATTTTTGGACAACAGCATTGCTTAACAGGGCTATCAAAGGGCACTAAGATATCAAGAAACTCACTTTTGGTGCATTTTATTCCCCTATTTAACACTTAGGTGTTAGCAGTGAAAACATTGCAAACAAGTATTGTTTCTACTATGCTATTAAATTGTTGTTTTAGCTCGAATGGTTTATCTGAGTAATTTACATTTTAGTCAGAGAGAAAAATCATAAAAAAGGGCTCCCAGGGTACAGAACCGTATTTCTCCGCAGAGATTGTTCGCCTGAAGGAATAGATGCGTAACCATCATATCTCCGTTAAAAAAGACACATAATTACTTCTAAGCTAATTCCTTCACCACTGACGTGGCTACGAGCCGCAAAAGTTTCAACATTAATGCAACAAAAGTATTTACAAAGTGATCACGAAATATTTACGAGATTATTGACATTATGACCGAGCACAATCTTACTTGCCCACTAATATTTTTTTCTTCTTCGAATACCAGCGCCTCCGACAAACGAATGGCTTCTACGTGTCTCGCTGGGAGGAATACCAGGCGCTGTGTTGCAGTGTCTTGGGTAACTTGCCAACTTAATGCTGCCGCACATACAGGGTTCATCGGATCAGCGTAATACGAGTTGTAGTTCCGGCGTCATTTCCATTCCTGCAGTTGTAAATTGTATTCACTTAACTGAATACCAGACCATGCATCCAGGCAGCAGTAAGACAAGCAGCAAGGTGGAGCACGCTTTACAGGCTAAATAGTGCAACCGTGAGTAACAGCGTCAGGATGTACTACGTTTCAATATTACGTGAGCTTACAATAAACGTTTATCAATGTGTGTCAATTCTATATTTTTGGTCTATTCACCTTTTAAAAAATGTTTCGCGCGTGCCTGAAACACATTGTATCTTATCTTCGTGTATATTAGCTGGGATCTGTCTTCGTGCTTTGAGGTTCTAATGTTCAGCCTTGAGGAAAGCTTCAAGCAGTTCTGTGAAACCCTTCTCATTGTTCTGAATAAGCACAGAGCGTCTTTCTACCCGGCACTTTGAAAATTGCCTGGCCTCGCATGCGTTCATGCGTTCTTCTTGATAGGTTTGTCAAGAGAATTGCTGGTTGCTTCTGCAGGCATACGTGTATTCACCGGGGGGCAAAGGGGTGCGCTGACTCTCCCACTGTCAATAGTCGAAGGCGGTACTGTACGTTGCCTGCTGTGAATCGACGAGCGGGCATAAGTTCCGAGTGTTTCACACATGTCGAGTTAAAGCGGAGCAGCGTAAGATGAAGGTTGCGCTTGCGTTGCCGATTGTTGTGCTTTGCTGGTCACCGTGCTGTAGTTTGCAACGACCACGGCGACTTGGATCAAAACGTTAGAGAAAACTAGCTCTCGGGGAAAAAAAAAACGTTCACAGAGTGATGTCACACACGCGTACGAATGGCTCAACACCGTCATACTAACCCTGACAGTATTTATTATACGCAAATAATTTTAATTAAGTCATTCTCGCCAGCTCCTACGACTAGCCGCTGCAAAATCGTCGGCGTGAAGCTGTATTCTATGTCATTCGGAACGAGAAGAGAAAAAAAGTATTCTTCGGCATATTAAAAATGAGGCGTTGTTCACTGCGTACGCGCGTCATTGTGACGTCGTGAGTTTTCGCGGTTTTGTGACATCGTGAGAGCTGGGCCAGCGATTGTAGAGCAACCCGAAAAGTTTTGATCAAGAGCGAGTGGCTAATGTGGAGAAGGAGACAGTACCAGAATTAATTTATTCCATTAGAACAGGTTCTACTTAGGCACACGTGAGCAGTCCTTACGCGATGGGACCTTTTTAAGCCTTTCGTTGCATCGCGTTACGACAGGCGCTGCGCGGGCACGGCCCAGAAGGTGTCGACCAATCATATACGCCTGATGGCTGATACAGGATAGAAATTAAACGGAGTACTCATGGGTTATGTTAGCCCAGATATCGTCATAATAAGTCGATGCTTCTGTCGCTTGAATAGGCACATTTTACCACGCTTGCGGTCTTTTCCCCCTGATGTCTAGAGTAAAAATGTCAAGATATGGCGCCGAGGACACTATCCTTTGCGATCTGCTCAATATGGTTTCCGTAAAAATGGTATCGCCTAAAACTTGCTCTTCTTGCTCAGAAAACAGTTGATATTAGAAAAAATTTGAATGTCATAAAACTGCCACTCGGCTTATTTTTAGACTTCTCCAAAAGCCTTCGGCCTTGTCAACCACAACGTTTTGTTAAGAGAGCTAAAAAATTTTATGGTATCGCAGGCATAGCAAGCTTTTAATCGCTTCGTATACCTACAACGTCGAACACAGATTGTAATGATTGCACGTGCGTTCTAATCGCTTCGTATACCTACAACGTCGAACACAGATTGTAATGATTGCACGTGCGTTCTCACATGAAAAAATTTAAAAAAAAAAACGGTTATATACGGCGCCTCCTGGGGGGAGCGTTCTCTGACCTTTTCTGTTTAGGCTTTAAAATTGCCTGATCAAAATCGGAAAACATTGATACCAAAAGCTAAAACTTATAATTATCATGGATTCGGGTGATTCTAGTTAACGGACTCAGTCAAGGACTCGGTTAAGGGCACAACACATTCATGAAAAGGGTAACGCACGGCACTCAAAAAATATACAAAATATACAACAACATAAACTGCAAAGAAACTACAACTAGTCTCTAGCTATATCACTGCTAACTAGACTGTCCTACTCATAGTCTGGCTACTCTAGAATCACTGATGTGTCGGGCCGCTCTTACTTGACTCCGCTGACTCGGGACGGCGCCCAAGTCCAATCTGATGCCCATTTTGTCCAGTTTCATTGTGTTCATTGATGCCCACGCCCGATGCGTCGTCCGTCGCCCGTGCATGCAGGCTGTCTTCCCGCTGACGTGGATAGCTTTTAGGCCGGTTAGGCCTCACGTCGTCGTCGACTCGTTCACCCGGCGTGGCATTTCACCGCTGACGTGGAGCTCCGGGGATTGCCTTCGGTGGCTTGCTTCAGAAGTCGGCTTGAGTCAGGAACATCCGTACTTGCTGTGCGCGGTAGCTGCATCTCCGAGGAGCCTTGTTCGAGAGAGAGAGAGAGTAAAACGTCTTTATTGATGTTTAGAAAACGACATGAAGGGAAAGATGGACGCTTGCGATGAAACCCATGTTTACGGATTTTATTGATATTTGAGTGGGGAAGGCGCGCGTGGGAGGAAACCCTAGTCCGGGGTCCCTAGGATGATTCCAGCGATGAGTCGGGCCCGCTGTATCATGGCTCGGAGGACCTCGGGAGGTTCGTCGCGCAGAGAATCGTCTCAGAGCTCCTCGTTACGTAAAGATTGAAGGAAAACTGGTAAGGGATCGAGGGAAGATGTGTTCATTCAGTCGTGACATGGAATGTCGCGGGCGACTTTCCGCAGCCGGGGCAACGGTCTGCATATAGCAGTGCGGGTAGAGATATAAGATTCGGGAAAGTGTTCGTCTGTAACTGGCGCAAAGCCTCCTGTTGTGTATAGGGGGCGTTGTGAATGATATCATCGGTATATAAGCGATTGCCATAAAAATAAAGGCAGTGATTCCCTGTAAATGTATCGTCTTGACTTATCATTCGGCGCTTCGTGATACCACAATCTGGCGCAGTCGGTGAAGCTAGCGAGCTAGCGACGAACTGTTTTCCCTTACCTGGCTTCCTGCCGTTCCAAGGGGCGTCACCTACGAGATGGCAGCGTACGGACTACCGCTATTACCGCCTTTCCTGGAGACTCCTGGAGATGCGACAATTCCATGAGAGCAGTGGCGCGATGATTTCACAAAGTTCCTTGAATTAAGCGAAGGGGATGGATGCGCAACCGCCACTACGGAAAAAGGCCATTCTGCTGCAATGTCTTGCAGTCGAGGGACGCCGTGTTTTTCGCACATTGGGCCCAGAGCCGGCGCGGACGCCAGACACGACAAAAGCCGGGCCGGAGGCAAACAAGCTGGCAGGAGAAGACAAGACGGAGGCAAGTGGCAAGGATCGTTACACCGATGCGTTGGGCTTATTGGAGCGTCAGTTCTCAGGCGCCATCAACGTACTGGTCGAGCGACGTCGATTCACGTTACGTCAGCAACTGCCAGATGAGCCGATATGAGAGTACGTCAGTGCCCTCCGACAGTTAGCGAAGACGTGTGACTTCGGGATTTCTAGGAGGCAGCTCTGCGACACAGGGTTGTTGATGGAATACGGAGCTCTGAGTTGCGACAGAAATTGCTCGTAAAGGAGTCACAACTTACGCTGGCAGACGCTGTAGAAATACTGCAGACGTACGAGCAGGCAGCGGAGGGCGCTGCGGTCTATGACCAAGGGTCGCCACAAACGGACATAGTACAGCCCGTATCCCAAGGCAGAGGCCCAGACGGCGGCTCGACAATGACGTCGGTGCACAGGTGTTACCCGTGCGGCTCTGTAAAGCACGGGGGAAACCACAGGATGGGACATTTTCAAGCGGTCTGGGGCATGTCGGCGGAGCGGGTCGTACGGACGGTCCGGAAAGACGGCGCTAGCGTAGAAGACGCGCTTACTGTGCTGGCACTTAGACAAGTGGAACGAAGGACTTTGGTAGTTGATGTCGTTATTGAGAACGAGCCACTTCAGTTGCTGGTGGATACTGGGTCGTCGGTGCCTATTTTGCCAGACTACGTTTATCGAGTCAAGTTCACCAACAGGTTTCCTATAACTGCTGCTACAGCGACGCTGCTGGATTTTTCACAGACGAAAATTCCAGCCATGGGATGGTTCATAGCCCGAGTCGTACGTGGGAACAACTCGGCTTGCCTCGGCTTTGACGTTGTTCCCCAAGGCATGGCATTACTAGGACTATAGATGCGGTGCGCCAGATGTTACACATCATCGGTTCCACACTGGAGTGCCTACAAGTCACGATCAGCCCCTAGTCGCTTCCTCCTGAATTGTGTGGGTTTTCCTTTCTTTTCGCTGATAAGTTGGGACTAGCGAAAAACTTCGTACATTATGTGAAGCTGCGCGAAGATGTAAAACCAGTAGCAGCGAAGGTTCGTTGCTTGCCCCTGACGCTGTGAGAGGAAGTAGCGGCTGAACTGACAAGATTCTTGGATGCGGGCATTATAGAAGGGGTAAGTGCTGCGGAATGGGTGTCTCCTATAGTCGTTGTGCAGAAGAAGGATGGAACTATTCGCCTATGCGTCGATTTGTGCGAGCCAAACAAAGTATAGTAGTCACCGATGGATTCCCTTTGCCAAACACGGAGGAACTGTTGCATGCGCTGAGCAGAGCAGCATGGTTCTCTAAACTGGGTCTTGTGCAGCCTACCATAAAGTGGAGCGCACGAAGGCTTATTTAGCTTCTGCAGAGTGTGTTTTGGCCTCGCATCGGCACCAGCCGTGTTTCAGCGAATGCTGCAAGAAATCTTGAAGGGCTGCACGAACGTTGTTCGTGTTATATGTGCTCTGAAGTGATCACCACTTCTTGCGCAAAATTTTCTAAGACGACGACGAAACAGACACGGACGGGCGCAAACTTCCAACTGAATTTATTATTAACATGTGCCCTTAATATATACAAATATGACTATGACAAAACAAAAACACCAATGCCACAGGTGTGCAGTGTGTCAGCGCGCATCAGCTACTCACTCCCCCAAAATGTAGTGACCCTTCCAAGAAAGCCATTTCCTTCTGTGTCAATGAAACTGACGTCATGCTAACGCAGTTGCTGCCCTCCCTTTGCATTTTGGCTGCCTCCACAATCTCTCGCGTGCGCTGATCCGCGTCATGAAAAACAGCAGTACACTGTTTATACAGCGGTTTGCATCCACACTCGTGGCAATGAATGGCCAAATTTCCATCCCTGCCCCCGTCCACCCTGTTCGCGTGCTCGCGCAGGCGGTGGTTTAGACACCGACCTGTTTGCCCAATGTAAGGTCGTCCACACGAGAGTGGCAACTTGTGGGGCAACGAGAGTGGGAGGGCAGCACCTGCGTGAGCATGACGTTAATTTCATTTACACAGAAGGAAATGGCATTCTTGGAAGGGTCACTACATTTTGGGGGAGTGAGTAGCTGATGCGCGCTGACACACTGCATACCTGTGGCATTGGTGTTTTTGTTTTGTCATAGTCACATTTCTATATATTTAGGGCACATGTTAATAATACATACAGTTGGAAGTTTGCGCCCGTCCGTGTCTGTTTCGTCCGTCGTCTTAGAAAATTTTGCGCAAGAAGTGATGATCATGGAGTACCAACTAGCTCGAACCCACACCTTGTTAAAACATCTCTGAAGTGAGTGCGCGAAAGTAGACTGACTTTTGTTGTTGTCGTTGTTGTTGTTGTTGTTGTTGTCGTCCTTGTTGTTGTTGTTTTGTTATGAGAGGGGTATGTGTTGTGTATAGGGGGCGCTGTCAATAATATCATCGGTATTGGGCACGAGGAGTTACGGAGTCGCCCTCTATCTGACGCGCCTCGATTTCGTTCTAGGCAGGCTACCGCCGCGCGCTCCCCATAGGATTTGCTGTCCGTGCTCTACAAAAACACCTCGCGGAAGCCCTCCAGGAGATTTCTGCAACTACTTTCGAAAGTAAATAGGTTCTTTACTGTCAAAATAATAATTTCCGACGAATAGAACGCACGAGATAGTCGACAGTCGCTGTCAGACCTTTTCAGAAAACGGAGCGCCCGCTTCACGCGGTCACCGTGATGGAGATCCCTAAACCGGCTTCTCTAGTTAAATGTAGTCAGTAGCTGAGTGCAAACAATGTGAAATATCTTGTTAGAGCTAGAGCAGACTGCCTGTATAACCAAATGCAGCATAACAGAAAGAAGCCTCAAGCCAGCGATCTCACGGGTTCGCGGCGACCGACGGTGCTTCTGCATGTATCAGCGTCTGCATGTGTTCGTACTGATGGTTTCGCTTTCGCTTCGATCGCGTTTTTGCACCTTGCTGTGAACTTTAGGCCGCAAAATATGAGAATTTGTGAATACGTGCACAGACAACTATTGTTGCGCGGACGCTATCAGATCAGTTCAAAAACAATTTCGTTACAACTACGATTTCGGCGCGCCTAAGGCAACTTGTGATGTGCCGTCCCGACGATTCAATTTTTTTTTGGTCTGAATTCGTGTACGTTTCGATGTCATTTGACAAGTTGCCTCGCACTGCAAATTGATCGGCCTTCTCAGTGATCAATTGCCGCTGCTTATGTTTCTTATTTCAGTGCGTTCGTTTCGTTTGGAGCTCATACAAAGCGTGAAAAAATGCGATGCCTTTTTTAATGCTCCTTAATTATCGCTCCCTATGCCAGTGAACTTGCCACTCTCTGCCATCAGCGAATTCATGGTTAAAGCTTAACCACTTCGAGTGCAAGGGGGGAAGGGATGTGATAGCAGCATGAACTGAGTGATTCAGTGTGTACTGCGCATTTCCTCTGCTATAGAACCATCGCCGGTAAGTGAATCGATAAGCAACCCACCGTGCCTACATATAATCGCATGTTTTACGCAATAAAACAACCTTGCAAAAGTTGCTGTGGTGTCCACATCGGTTATTACAGTTATAAATAGTATGAGCTTTGATATTTAGGCATATTCCTCATGGTGCGAGCCTGTGCTAATTCTCAGTATCATCATCAGCAGCAGCACGAGATTGTAGGCTGAGAAGACGACGCAGAAGAGGTTGAGTTCGAAAGCTGAAATTTTTAAATTATGTCAAAGTGACATAATGAGTCTTGGTCATTTGCGAGGTTATGCAACATGGTCAAGGCTAAAACTGGTAATAATTAAGAAAACTATTCATTCTAACTGACTCTATAATCTGTATTAGCACTTAAAAATTTCAGATTATATGATGCGCCCGACTCCTGGCCGATCCCTTGAGTGGGTAGGTGCCAATTATCGCAGGAGTATCATCATCATCATTGTCGGATGCTGGAGGCCAAGGATGGACTGTGGCAAAGTTGGAGGCGAGTCGACCTGCGCACAGTCGTGCGGGAATAGAGACGGTCAACGTGATGCCAACTCCCTCCCCAATGATGGTGCTGCTTCTTCCAGCCACGGCGTGGCCGCCATCGACAGTGATGCCCAGCGCCGGAAGCTAGCAACCGAAGACGGACCAGGGACATCAAGGGTTCCAGAACAAACTGCACCCAAGCATCCCCGAAGCCCAGAAACCTACGGCTGCTCGTCGTTGAAGAAGGTCAGGCTAGAAGAGTATGTGCCAACGTCACAGGTCATCGACCGCGAGCTTCGCGACCGCTGCGAGGTCAAGCTATCGTGTTTTGCCGTGCGCACCACCTTCCGGCAGGTAACGGACATCTGCAAGGGCGCCCTTCAAGTCCGCGTCGGCCACCATGGCAGAATGCTGGCATGGGCTTACGCCCGATACGCCAGCGAAGAAGAGGCGGCCGCAGCCGCGCAGGCTCTTCAGGGCACGGTGCTGGAAGGGGCCCGCATCAAGGTGTCGTACTGCGGCGAGAAATGGAAAGACCCGGCGCGTCGTCCGCGGTACCTGCCCGACACTCTGGACGTCCAGCGATTGCCTTCGAATTCCATGACGGTGGCAAAGGTGGCCGCCATAATTCCTACGAGCCGCGTGCTCATGGTCACGAACACGGGCCACGCGAAGGTGAAGTTCGGATCTACCGAAGAGCTAATTGCGCGGGTGAGAAAGCCCCAATGCCATGTAGTCGGAGGTAAAAAACGTTCGCCATAGCCATCACAAGTAGGCCAGCCGGACTGGAGAAAGAAGATGATGGTGGGAGTACGGGAGAAGAATAGCGATGACTTCGGTGAAGATGTGCCCCACAGAGAAGCACTTTCTCGCTCCTCAACTCTAAGCTTCACCAGGTGAAAAGGCACGACTAAGACGCGATGCACAATGAGAGCATAGACAGTTAGGCTCCAGGAGAAGGCAATGCACGCGATTTGAGGCATGCAGAAATACACGAAATAGACGTCTTGCTCAGAAAGCTCATCTCCTCGGGTGAACAGTGCACGGCTCGTCTGGACAACCCTGAGATAAAGTACAAAATTTGCGCACCCCATGAGTGAAGGAAAATGTTGCGTCATTGACTGGTGAAAAAAATTGGCGAAGCTTGCACCAAGTCGCACGAGGCTTGAAACAGCGAATCTGGACGATTCTGAAGTCTAATCTGGTTGCTTCTAGGTTGTTGCTAGGCTTTGTTTAGCTAGGTTAGCCACGACAATGATGTCCAAACTCCAGAACCGAGCGTTCGCACCTCTCATATATATACGGGCACGTCGTCGTTGGCGTAGGGCTTCCATCGCTTGTGGTTCTTCTCGCAGCTGCCATTGCCTTTCCCGTTCCCTCGTATTGCAGCTTCGCACTAGTCGTGCCAAGTCTTTCTATCCTTTAACAGCGACAATGTTTAGCAAATCATTCCTTCCGAGTCGATACAGAACACTATCGTCATCATAAACCGGTATGTGCCACATAAACTGGGTAACTCCGACTACACACAACTTCCACTGAAAAGGAAGAAGGCAAGAGTTAGCCAAGCAAATGGCTGCGAAGCGACAGCGGCGAGCCGAAGACCCCGAGTACGTAAAACAAGAGAATATTAGGGACCGTGAAAGGCAACGGCGGCTCCGAGAAGACCCCGAAGCGACGGAAGGCCTACGCCAAAGACGACGTGCCCGTAGATATATGAGAGGTGCAAACGCTTGGTTTCAGCGCGACTTTCTGTTTCTAGAGTTTGGACAACCGTGTTGTGTCTGTGAGTGTCTGTGGTTTAACTCGAATCTCTCTGCTCTGAGAATCAACGTAGAAACAACCTAGCGTCACCTAGCTAAAGCCAGCAACCTAGAAGCAACCTAGAACCCTCATCACCTAGCTAAGGCCCAGAAACAACCTAGAAGCAACCAGATTAGTCTTCAGAATAGTGCAGTT
The DNA here is from genome assembly GCF_013339695.2 of Rhipicephalus sanguineus. Taxonomy (NCBI): domain Eukaryota; kingdom Metazoa; phylum Arthropoda; class Arachnida; order Ixodida; family Ixodidae; genus Rhipicephalus; species Rhipicephalus sanguineus. The sequence continues at coordinate 112,920,911 of NC_051185.1, read as the reverse complement.
TCGCTGTTTCGAGCATTGCGCGGCTTAGTGCAAGCTTCGCCAAATTTCTTATGTCCTTATTCCCATTTTTAGCACGAAAGTGTTTTATGCCGAGGTCCACCAAGACTTTCATGACGGAAATACGTCAGCAAAATGAACGCCCTCAGAGGGCAAAGAAAAAGCTATGCAAAAAGCTACGAGAAATGTTCCGTGGACAGGAGTCGAACCCACGCCCTCTCGGTCCGCGTCAATGGCTGGCGGGCGTTTAGCCCACTAAGCTACCGCCAAAATGAACGCGCCTTTTATCGTTCACACTTTCGCCTCACAGTGCTCTTGGATGGATGGATGGATGGATGGATGGATGGATGGATGGATGCTATGGACACACTGCGCTTCTAACTGGATGGATGGATGCTATGAGCGTCCCCTTTATAACGGGGCGGTGACAAGCCTGCCACCAGGCTCGAAGAAACAAAAAAGAAAAAAAAAACTTCCTTGTTTCAAGTTGGCTTAATACCTTATCTACACTGATTAAATCTATGTTATTATACCAAAACAAATATACATTCACGCTGCATCTCTCTGCCTCTTAAGGCAGAATGACCTTATTTTTCCCCATTATTTATTTTTGTACTTTATCTCTAATTTTCTGCCACCAATACTCTAACCGTATCTTACTTATTTCTATCGCGGACGTGTTCAGCTTTCCATTGTTGTCCCAAAAACCCAAGTCTTCCTGTAGACTCGTGCCCGCACGTATACCTGGGTGAATATCGCCACATTGAATCAGTACATGTTCCATCGTTTCCTTAGTTCCCCCGCAGCATGTACATTGTTCATCTTCGTTACTGAATCTCGCTTTATAACTACGCGTTCTAAGGCAGGCCGACCTTGCTTCAAACAGCAAAGCGCTTCCCCTTGAATTATCATAAAACCTTTCCCTCCTTATTTCGTTTTTTTTTTCCTTTCGGTAGTTACTCAGAGCCGGCTTCTTTGCGCTGACGCGCAAACTCTCCGCTGACGGGAACGCCTCTAGCGGCGGCGCGCGCGTCCCTGGGGTGATAGCTGCTTTCGCACGCCGCGGCCGGTTACAGCATTTGTACTAGCTCCTTCATGTTTTTCCGCAGTTTTGCGAAGCGTTTCTTCTTTGACGCTCGTTCCATGGCTCCGCGTCGCAGCAACAAAGTTTGTTGTGTTGTGGGCCGTCACAGTACCTGCAGCAATTCACCTGGAACAAAGTTTTACCGCTTCCCGAATGATCAGTGGTAGAAGGAGAGACGCCAACGTTGGATACAACTTGTTCGTCGTGACAAGACTTCTTGTCATTTTATTCGGTGCAGGGTGTTACGTTTCTTCAATGGGAGAGGCGCCCATGAAATGAAACATTGTTTCGGACCTGAATTAATTGTGATACACCCATTGATAATGGTCTCCGAATGGCGATATGTGTTTTTCCACGCTGAATCGGTATCGCGACGACATTGTTTAATTCTAGTTATTATTTTTGTTAGCTTTACATAACAAAATCTTCGTGCTAAAATCAGTTTTCTATATGTCTGCAGGTACACGCGTCCACTGCCGCAGCGTGCTTGCACTAGCATGCCTGCTCTGCCGTCGCAGGTCGCGTCAATGACGCATCTGTTTAGAGAGAGAGCTTCAAAACAACAAAACAGAATGAAGTAATGCCAGACCATTGGGTAAAAACGCTTACTTATGGTACATTCGACTGGTCGTTTTCGAGCGCTCCGCAGGCGCTGAAAAAATTACGTAAAATAGCAACTAACCATTGCCACTAACATTATCGGGTCAAAATATGATCAGAAAGGGGAAACATGACTTGCATACCTGTTTATTTTTGTTGGAGAGCTTTAAAGCTGTTCAATTTAACAGTTTTAAACAAAGTCAGAGCGCTCTCAAACGACCAGTCGAATGTACCATTACTCCCAACTTCATAGTCCTCGACGGAGCGTTGATGCGCGTTTGGGACACACACCGACTTGTCACCACGCTTCCGTCTTCAGAGACAAGTACTTTACCACTATGTACAGTCGCGCTCAATATGGCTTGCAACACGGGAGCGTGTGGCCTCACGAGTTTAAAGATTTCTCATTCCTTCCACTAGCCCTTATTTCTACAACTAAACGCTGTTCTCTCACTGGGGATGTTCCCAAATAGGAAAATAATATTAATTACAGAAATGAAGCAAATTGAAGTCGTGCGCAATCATTAAACTCCTGAGGCCACGCGCTCCCGTGATGAAAATTATATTGAGCGCGACTGTACGAGACTTTCTCGTACAGAAGCTTGCCTTTATCAATATTTACTCGCCTGAAAAATTATTCCGAACCTTCGGCGGTCTGAAAACCAGTCAGCAGTTACAGAGGAACGCACGCAGGCGACACTATGCTTGCACAAGCAGCCGCGCGTGTGGTCAGGGAGGGAAAGCTATCACCCCACGGACGCGGAAACGGCCGCATTGGCGCTGAACGCCGCCGCGCTGGTGGAGCCGCCTATGCAAGCGCAGTGTGCCCATGAGCGTCCGCTTTATAACAGGGTTGTGACATGTGTGCCACCAGGGTTTAAAAAAAACATCGTTGCCTCCGCCGCTACCTCCTGCAACGCGCCGTTGCTACGACCATCCCATTCGGCTCATTTTCAATAGGAGAAGCGCAATGTCGTCTACGCTTTAACACACCGCGAGGTGGCGGTTTAGCTCAAGCCTCGCTCATAGCATCCATTCATATAGAAAAAAAGCTATCCGACGCTCGCCTGCCTGTCGTATCGCGTTCCCCGCTCGCATTGTGAGAATTAACGGCCAGGCTAGAGGGAAGACACGACGCTCGTCGCGTTTCTCTACGCATTTCACGACACTTTGAAGGAGTACATATCGAGTGCCAGTGTTTAGTATGTGCTTGTTGATACCATCTTTGCGCGGAATTCACCACATGCGGTGTCCAGGTATATCTTTGCAACTTCAGCTACCGCAAGGGCTAAATCATGATCACCGGCGTTAGTCGTCGGTACAGATGTGCCACTAGGCATCAACGCGGGACAGAAATGCGTCAGTGGAGCCGTGGTGGACCCCGGCATAAAACACTTTCGTGCTAAAATTTGCTGGTTTTGATGCGCCTTGGAACGTTTCCAATTTCACACAGAAGCTTCAAAACGTTGCCAAATATAGAAAAAGGCCTTCGCAACATTTCTGCGAAAGATCGCTACCGGCAATACAGGTAACGTAAAACAAAAAAAGATAATTAAAGAAGCAAGCCTTTTTTTCAAAAAACGTCGTTTTCAAAAAATAAAATAAAAAAGTCATGTCTACATCTTGAAGAAAATTTTTATCGAAGAGCACTTATGTCAGTCAAAACACCATTTCAATATCATATGTCTTCATTTCTTTTGTTCACGAGATATAACATGCCAAAATGGCCCTTGTCTGTGCTCACTTCAGTGCCACTGATGGTTATTACCAGCTTGCATTGTGCGCAAATCGAGAGTTTTAATTATCTTGCTGCATAAAAACATTACTCTGGCGGTTTATCTTCAGGAAAAATGTATTCTCAGATTTTATTTGCGTCTAGCGTTTGCGCGGCTGGGCTGCTTCCGCTCTCTGAAAGGCTAACGCGTGCACAGTTTGCAGCCTACTACCTGAACTTACGACTCCATTATTCGCTAATCACGAGCACGCGAGACACAGCGAACACGTGATTTAGGTGACGTTGCCAAAACGCCCCTTGCACACCAAACAAGGCGTCTGCAGCAGGCCAGCTTAATCTGTAACTAAGTGCCACGATGAGCAGGCGCGCTGTTATGGGGGTGCTTTCTCATTGCCTACTTCCCTTACATTACGTGCACTGGATACTGCCACGTGCGTTCCTTATTATCACTTTTGTTGTATTCTGCTTGCGCCCACAAAGACTGCCAGCAACGCTCAGCGCAAACCGCGCCTCATTGTTCGAGAAGCTTTGCGATTATTGTAGATCGTTTTGTTAGGATCGCACGCAGGCCGCGAACGGCCTAGATTGTTCCAGAGCTTGCGCGACCACCAGTGATAAGACTGGAATCTTCGACGTCACATGTATAAATGCCGACGCACTTCACCACTTGTCAGTTGATCGACGGTCGACGCTCTGTTCGCCGCTATCAGTGCATTGCTGTAGTTTGTCTTTCAGTTTACCGGCCACAAGTTCGGCCAAATAAAGAGTTTCATCTCTGACGTGCTGACTGCTGCCTTCGACGACGTCACGACCACGTGACATCTGGTGGAGGTGCTGCTTCCTTCATGTTCCGGAGACCTACGAAGAGCCGGGAACCAAGCCACAGCGTGAAGAAGACGTCGAAGACCTCGTGCAACAGCGAGCTAGCCGCAGGCTACAAGGCTTGCAACCCGAATACGGTCTCCTACAGGACAAGCCAAGAGCCACGACGACGAATACAACGGGCACGATGACAGCCGTAACGTCCCCTGCAGCTGTCGTGATGCAGCCGCCCAGAGAGCCGCCGACCTTCCATGGATCACCAAGCGACGACCGCGAAACCTGGCTCGAGACGTTCGAAAGGGTCTCAACCTTCAACAACTGGGACTCCGAGGACAAGCTGCGCCACGTCTACTTTTACCTTGAGGGCGCAGCAAGGACCTGGTTCGAGAATCGGGAGTCCACTCTTCGAACCTGGGAGGTCTTTCGCTCCGCTTTCCTTGAGACGTTCGCAAGCGTCGTCCGAAAGGAAAGGGCCGCTGCCTTGCTGGAGACACGGGTCCAACTTCCAAATGAAAGCGTGGCCATCTTTGCAGAGGAAATGACCCGGCTGTTTCGCCACGCTGACCCTGCCATGCCCAAGGACAAGAAAGTCCGCTTCCTCATGCGAGGGGTAAAGCAAGAGCTCTTCGCTGGTCTGATGCGGAACCCACCTTCGACAGTCCAAGAATTCGTCTCAGAAGAGACGACGATTGAGAAGACGCTGGAAATGTGAACCCGCCAGTACAATTCTTCATGTCGTCGCCTCCGACGACCTGCGCGAAACGATCCGAGCGATCGTTCGGGAGGAACTGTGCAAGCTGTTACCCTCACCACAGCCTCAAGTGGACTCGATCGCAGAGCACGTTCGATCAGAAATTCAACAGTCACTGGGTGTTCCTCAGCCAGCGCCGCCTCAGCCGCAAGCCATGAGCTACGCTGCAGCAGCCCGACGCTACGTTCCCCCTCCGCGCTCACGTCAAGACACCGCATCGCCACAGTTTGGCCGCCAGACGCCGCCGCCGCCACCACCACCGACGCCCTACCGTCATCCTGTCACCCAGCGCTATGCCCCGCGCTACTCGCCAAGGAAGACCGACGTTTGGCGCGCCCCAGACAACCGCCCGCTCTGCTACCACTGCGGGGAAGCCGGCCACACCTACCGCCGCTGCCAGTACCGACAGATGGGGCTACGCGGATTCGCCGTCAATGCGCCGCTCCTAGCCAGGTGAACGGCCTGGAGACATCGACGACTACCTCACCGGAACACAGTGGCAAGAACGACGACCTTCCCGCTCGCCGTCACCAGGCCGCTACATGTCACCGCACCGTCGGCAGCACACTGGCCGAAACCAGGGCCGGTCGCCTAGCCCGTATCCGGGAAACTAAGGGCAGCAACCGATGTAGGTGCGGTTGCTGTACGACGAAATGCCGAAGATCCTCCGCGGCCACCGACGACGACAACGCGACGAGACCTGCAGAACACGACGCAAAGCAGACGAAGCCCTGACGACGAAACCTCGGTCCCTGAAGACCTGTCGACGCGACGTAGAAGCAGCGGGACAAGCCGAGCTAGCCGCGACCCGACGCCGCGATTTAACCGCAACGCAAGACGACGGATTAGCGACCTCGATGTACTATTCGACGGCCACAACGTCACCGCTCTCGTCGACAATGGAGCCGACTATTCCGTCATCAGTGGGCCGTTCGCAGCAAAGTTGAAGAAAGTTAGGACCGCTTGGCAAGGCCCCGAAATCCGGACCGCTGAGGGTCATCTGATAACGCCGGCTGGAGTCTGCACCGCAAGAGTCACCATCAATAACCGGACTTATCCTGCGAGCTTTGTAATCTTACAGCATTGCTCCAGGGATGTGATACTTGGGATGGACTTCCTAAGCCACCACGGCGCCGTCATTGATCTGAGGTCTGAGTCAATAACACTAACCTCAGAAAAAGCGCTGCCGCCACACACGACGCCTGGAAACCCCGTATTGAATGTGATAGAAGACCACGTCACCATTCCGCCTCTCTCCAGCATAATCATTTCCGTCGGCACCGAAGAACCCGCAGACCTTGAAGGTGTCATCGAGGGCGATTAGCACCTACTTCTTAACCGTCAGATTTGCGTGATGGCAAAGCAAAGGTAGTGCTGACAAACTTCAGCCACGAATATAGGCACCTCAACATTGGTACGACGGTCGCCTACATCCACAAATTCGTGGACGCTAGCAATGCTTTCGCCCTCCTCGATGCTACCGAACCTGCTTCAACGGATCGACGAACCCAACCCGATTTCGACGTCAACCCGAGCCTCCCGAAGCACAAGCAAGACCAGCTAAAAGCCCTGCTCCTACAATTCAAGGACTGCTTCTCGTCGTCGCCAAGGATTCGACAGACCCCAGTCGCGAAACATCGCATCATAACAGAAGAAAGTGTCCGACCAATCCGTCAGAGCCCGTACCGAGTTTCGACGCGAGAACGCGAGGCCGTCAAGAAGCAGGTCGGCGAAATGCTACGCGACGACATCATCCAGCCGTCCATAGAGTCCGTCGGCGTCACTTGTGGTGTTAGTGAGGAAGAAGGATGCCACCCTACGTTTTTGCGTCGGCTATCGTCGCCTGAACAAGGTCACGAAGAAGGACGTGTACCCTCTCCCACGAATAGACGACGCCCTAGATCGACTGCACAACGCCAAGTACTTTTCGTCGATGGACCTCAAGACCGGCTACTGGCAAATTGAAGTCGACGAGAGAGACCGAGAAAAGACTGCCTTCATAACACCAGACGGCCTGTTCGAGTTCAAGGTCATGCCATTTGGTCTTTGCTCGGCACACGCGACTTTCCAACGTGTCATGGTTACAGTACTGGCTGGCTTGAAGTGGCAGACTTGCCTCGTGTACTTGGACGACGTCGTCGTGTTTGCCTCAAACTTCGATGAACACCTACGGCAGCTTGAAACTGTGCTTCAAGCAATAAAGAGCTCCGGACTCACCCTGAAGCCAGAAAAGTGTCGCTTTGCGTACGAGGAGCTCTTGTTCTTGGGACACGTGATAAGCAAGTCCGGAGTACGCCCTGATCCGCAGAAGACAGTCGCCATCGCTACATTCCCGCCACCTGACGACAAGAAGGCATCGATTTCTCGGCCTGTGTGCCTTTACAGGCGGTTCGTCAAAAACTTTGCCCGCATCGCCGAGCCACTTACTAACCATACCAGGGCCGACGTCGAGTTCAAGTGGGAAACGGTGCAGGAGGAAGCATTTCAAGAACTAAAACGACGCCTGCAGACGCATAGAGTTTCCTAAAATTAACTAGAGGGGACTCTGGCGCTGCGATCGTTCAGCTACCATGGGAATGATGGGTAGTACACAAATTTGCCTAGTCTTCGTGCTTGCGGCTTCAAACGTACTTGTAGCTTTGTTTATTGCTGTGTTTTGGATTTCTTTCGGATAAAAGAATGGATCGCTATGAACTTCGTGACCAGATTTGAATTGCTGAGCCTAAAGAAGTTAAAGTAGCGAAGTGAAACTGCTGACTTTTGCTGAAGTTCGTTTTTCGACAAAGCGGATGCAGCCGACGAGGAGCTAAACGGAGCCGAAAGTACGAAGTTTAGGCAAATTTGTGTACTACCCATCATTCCCATGCTAGCTGAAGTGTCATGCGTTGCAGCTCCCATAGACACTAGCGCCAGAGTTCCCTCTAGTAAGTATTGTAGGAAACTCTATGTGCAGACGCCTCCGTTACTCGCGCATTTCGACGAATACGCCCACGCAGAAGTGCACACCGACGCAAGCAATGAGGACTCGGCGCCGTTCTTGTGTAGAGGACTGACGGATTGGAAAGGGTAATCAGCTATGCTAGCCGGTCGCTATCAAAGGCGGAAGCCAACTATTCAACGACAGAAAAGGAGTGCCTTGCCATAATCTGGGCTACATCAAAGTTTCGCCCCTACCTTTACGGCAGGTCCTTCAAAGTTGTGAGCGACCACCACGCCCTGTGTTGGCTAGCTAACTTGAAGGACCCTTCAGATCGTCTCGCACGATGAAGCTTGAGACATCAAGAATTCGACATTACCGTCGTTTACAAGTCCGGAAGAAAACGTTCTGACGCCGACTGCCTGTCTCGAGCCCCGGTGGACCCGCCGCCGCAAGACGACCAGGATGATGACTATTTCTTGGGAACCATAAGTGCCGACGACTTCGCTGAACAGCGATCCGAGCCGGAACTCAGAGGCCTTATGGAATACCTCGAGGGCAAGAACGCCGTCGTTCCGAAAGTGTTCAAGCGAGCACTGGCGTCGTTTTTCTTACGCAACGGCGTTCTCCAAAAGAAGAACTTCTCACCACATCGAGCCAAGTACCTTCTCGTGGTGCCAATTGCGACCAGAAATCCTCCAGGCCCTGCACGACGACCCGACAGCAGGACACCTCGGTATTTCCCGAACGCTGGCAAGAATACAGGAAAAGTACTACTGGCCGCGCCTTGCCGCCGACGTCACTCGCTACGTAAGGACATGCCGAGACTGTCAGCGACGCAAGACACCGCCTACAAGACCAGCGGGCTTTCTTCAGCCGATCGAGTCACCTCGGCGACCGTTCCAGCAGATCAGGATGGACTTACTGGGGCCGTTCCCAACGTCGACTAGTGGTAATAAGTAGATCATCGTAGCTACCGACTACCTGACCCGCTACGCCGAAACAAGGGCCCTACCTAGAGGCAGTGCCGCCGAGGTAGCGAAGTTCTTCGTTGAAGACATCGTTCTGCGTCATGGCGCCCCAGAGGTCCTCATCACCGACAGAGGTACGGCGTTTACCGCGGACCTAACTCTGGCGATCTTGAGGTACAGCCAGACAAGCCACCGCCGGACCACTGGCTACCACCCTCAGACCAACGGCCTGACCGAGCGTCAAAATAAGACCATCGCCGACATGCTGGCCATGTACGTCGACGTCGAACACAAGACGTGGGACGCCATCCTTCCGTACGTGACCTTCTCGTGCAACACGGCCGTACAAGAAACGACGCAGATGACGCCATACAAGTTGGTCTACGGCCGGAGCCCGGCAACGACGCTCGACGCCATGTTACCAAACGTGACCGACGAGGAAAACGTCGATGTGACCACCTACCTACAGCGCGCCGAAGAAGCACGACAGCTCGCCCGCCTACGGATTAAGAACCAGCAGACGACTTACAGCCGCCGCTACAACCTTCGACGACGCCACATGGAATACCAACCCGGTGACCGTGTATGGGTATGGACGCCAATACGCCGACGGGGACTTAGTGAGCAGCTTCTTCGACGATACTTCGGACCGTACAGGGTACTTCGACGCCTCGGCGCACTCGACTACGAGGTTGTCCCTGACGTCATTACGAACTCTCAGCGGCGCCGTCCGCGACCTGAAGTCGTCCATGTCGTGCGCCTCAAGCCATATTACGCACGTTAGTGATTCTGACGACAGACAGACAGACAACGAACTTTATTGGATCCTGAGGAGTCACGACTCCCTAACGGGAGGCCGTTGTAACTGCTGGCCGCGCCCACGTAGAGGACAGACCGCCGTGACGCTCCGCCCTTTCATGGGCCCTCTGGATAGCCTGGGCTTGTTGTCGGAGTGCCGTGCTTCTGATGGCCTCCTCCCATTCGGCTTCGCTGGAGAGAAGGGTTTGAGGCAACGCGGGACATCGCCAGAGCATGTGAGCCATGGAGCAAAAGGTTTCACTGCAGTCGGGGCAACCGGGGTCAACGTCCGAGTACATCTTACTGAGAATGCCCCACGACGGGAAAGACCCCGTCTGCAACATTCTCAGAGTAGCTGACTGAGCTCTGCTGAGCTTCGGGTGAGGAAGAGGATAGACTCTCCTGCCAAGTTGGTAATGCTTTGTTACCTCATTAAATGTCAGAAGTTGATCATTCTGCTGAGTCCCTTCCTGCCCCTCCGGAGCCTCCAGACCGCCGCGGCGCGTGAGTTCTCGCGCACGATCGTGGGCCAGCTCGTTGAGGTTTGGGAAGCCCTCGAGAACGTTCTTCCCCATGTGTGCAGGGAACCAAGTGATAAAATGAGAGCCGGGACAAGCCCTCTTCTCTAGAATGGAGGCCGCCTCTCGAGCGAGGTTGCCCGATTCGAAAGCTCTGATTGCCTCCCTCGAGTCGGTGTAAATGTAGGAACGCTCTGGGTCAGACAAGGCCAGCGCTACCGCAATTTGCTCCGCTATACCCGGGGTGGCCGCCCTTACTGAGGCGGAGGAGCGAAGCTCCCCCCACCCGTCTATAACCGACAACGCGAACATTCTCCTGTTCCCGTACTGCGCTGCATCGACAAAGACGGCGGAGTCCATGTCATCTTTAACTCTCCTCAAGATGGCTCGTGCACGGGCTTTACGTCTACCCTCGTTATACTGCGGATGTACGTTTCGCGGGAAGGGCCCCACCATGTAGGTCGCCCTCGTTTCCCGACTCAGTGTTGTCCGCCGTTCCTCCATGATCCTAGAAGCCATGCCAACCTCGTCAAGGATTCTCCTGCCAGCCTTTGTTGACGATAGCCTAACCACCTGGGCAGTGACCTGCGCCTCTATTATCTCGTCGATGTTATTGTGCATCCCAAGTTGATCTAGCCTGTCGGAGCTCGTGAAAATAGGCAAGCCTAGGACTTTCTTGATGCTCTTGCGCATGAGCGTATTTAACTTCCTTTTCTCTGTTTTAGTCCATATTAGAGCTGACGCCACATAGTTAATATGGCTCATGAGAAACGCGTGGTACATCCTAAGGAGGTTGTCCTCACTTAACCCCTTCTTGCGGTTGGACACCCTAGCGATTAACCTTAGCATATTCTCTGTCTTGGCTGTAACGTGGGTAATTGTTTTGGCATTACAGCCCCTCGCGTCTATGAGCAGGCCTAGGATTTTGACTGAGTCGACTCTAGGAATTTTCTGTCCACTCGCATATAATGCCACGGGGAGCTGGTTTAAAGGCGTTAGACCTCTAACTCCTTGCCTTGCCGGTCTGTAAACTAACAGATCCGACTTACTCGGAGACAGCTTGAGACCCGTGTCCGCGAGGTAGGTCTCCGTCTCGTCCAAGGCCGCTTGCAAAGCTTGCTCGATGTCCGCTAGGGAACCCCCTGGGCACCAAATCGTGATGTCATGATGTCGTGATGTCATGCGTAAAGTGCGTGACCTATGCCCCGGAGGCCACCCAGCCTGTCTGAAAGACCCTTCATGACTATGTTGAAGAGCAGCGGTGAGATAACTGAACCCTGGGGGGTACCCCGAGGTCCCAATTTGTATTCGCTCGACCGAATCTGCTCCGCTTGAATAGTAGCAGTTCTGTTCATGAGGAACGACCTGACAAAGGCCTGGAATTTGACTCCCAGGCCCATGCCCGCCGTGGCCTGCAGTATGTATCGATGGAACACTGTGTCAAACGCCTTAGTGAGATCCAGGGCTAGCATCCCCCTCACGTCCCGAGTGCCGCTATCAAAGATTTGCTTCTTCAGCATTAGCATAACATCTTGCGTAGATAGCCCGTGCCGGAAACCCATCATATTATGTGGAAAGAGGCTCTATATACCCGGAAACCCTGTTCAAAATCGCGTGTTCTGCTACCTTGCCTATGCACGAAGTTAGCGATATCGGTCTCATTTTGTCCAAATCAAGGGGTTTTCCAGGTTTTGGAATCAGTATCACCGAGGCCGCTTTCCATTCGTCAGGCACATCTCCTTCATCCCATACTCTGTTGATCTCCTCAGTTAGTAGTGCCACTGCCTTATCGTCCAACCCACGAAACACAAAACCTCTAAAAAACTTCTTGAAACGACTAAAAAGGTATGCAGACATCTAGGTATATTATGCGACGTTGAATAAACGTTTTTCACAAGAAGTTTTTTAGAAGACGTTTAAAAAGCGTTTCTTACAAGAAGTCTTTTTAAAACGTTTAGTAAACATTTTTTTAGAGCTCTTGCCATTAAAATGCGCACTTATGAACTTCGGTCGCTCGTATACGTTCGTAATCGCAAATATTGGTCGCCTGAACCGCATGCGCAATAAAAAGAAAGGGTAGCGCGTTTATATTTCTCCACATTTCAACATGTGAAGATCAATAAACCAAGTTTTCCTATCTATGGGGACCAAGAGTGTCCCCGGGTCCTTCGAGCGTCATCTGCAGCTAGTTCGTTCTGCTGGCCCCGCTACACTCGAACCGCCGCGAAGCGGCAATCATGGTAGAGGAGCAAAGCCGCGCCGGGCCTTGTTCACTCCTGTTTCGCGCGCAGACCATGCTTGCTGAGCCGCGCTCCCAGCGAGGGCGGAAGAAAAGCGTCTTCTCCTCAACTACGGTCCCTAGAATATCCTCAACCTCGCCTCCTCCCCCCGCCGTCGAGAGTCGAGACATGGCCTCCGAGATGGCGGGCGCGCCCGCTGTCTTGGAGGCCATAATCGAGACATCATATCGCCACACACTTCGTCATTTTACGTAATCGTGTCGTGCCCTCTCATTGGCCGCCCGTGACGCCGCTGCTCTGGCGCCCTCGCTCCCTCTCCACCGAAGCCGCCGACGATAACCGCGATAACTGCGCAGTATTGTTAAGTTGAATATCCTTTCTCCGTCTTTTCGGAATGTGCTTCTTGTTCGTCCTGCTATTTTTTCGTGTCAAAACTGCAGGACCTCATTGTCTTCCAGACACCCAACAGACGTAAGTGCCATTTTTAGCTTTCCGCGCAAGGGTCTGCCATGGAAAGAAAAAAGCTATCGGCTCCCTATCGCGTCGACAATTCGCCGACTCGATGCTGCAGTTGAGCCGCTTTTTCGCCAGACCGCCTTGGTGCAAAATAATGAAAGTAACCTTTCAGCACAAAACTCAACTACTGAAAGCGTAGAGAATGCCTGCCTGGCTACAATCTGTGTTGAGGGTAATGAATGTGAAAGCGCGTCACCTGAACCCGCTGACAGAGCGCCAGCTCGTGCCCGTGTTCAAGTAACTTTGCTGTGAGGCCTGTAGAATGTGCAGAAGGCGTCAAAACATATGCTTCGAAAATGTTCCGATTTGTCATGATTTCTTAAAGACACAAGGTAAGCTGTTGCACGCACATGCTTGGCTGACTTCATTGTGACATTTGCGTGCAGGATGAAAATAAAATTCCGACTATTGCCAAAACCACGACACGATTGTGATGCACACCATTGTGGAGGAACTCGTTGATTTTGCTTACCCGGGATTCTGAAACCTACCTTAATTTAAGCGCATTGTGTGGGCAATATCAACTGTTCAGCTGCACTTTACTTTGGCTGTTACAAGTTTTCTACTGTTAACTAGGTTTTGCTGTAGTGATTGTGTGTATTTGTGGTTGAAATTTTCGAAGTATCTTATTTTCTGTACTCATAAGTGACCTCAACCTACTTGGTAAAAATTTTTTGCACATAAGCAACACAGAGCCGAAAAAAGAGGGACAATGTGTGCACTAACTTTTAAAAAAAGGTTTATTGCACACGAGGCACTTATAGACAATGGGATGGTGCCCTCAAGCTTAACCAAGGTGCCATGCAGAGAGATATGTCTTCTTCCGCTTTATTTTAGCAAAATATACGGCATACTGATCACCTCGCGAACTACTCCATGTTCAAGAAAGTCAATGCTTTAATCGAGAAGGACAGTCGAAAAGTGCTAACAAAATTGGTACCCCCTATTGAAATTTTGGCAGCTTGTATTGTCAACTCCGTTAGTTCAACTCTATTAGCTGATAAAACCTTTGTGGTCTGAAAAAAAAGGTTCCTACTCACATGCTTTACACTGTAACGCCAGCCATCCATTGTTGCATTTCTTTACAATGTTACAATGCTCTCTTATAAATGCCATTGTATGTAGCGCAACTAGACAAGACGACAAAAAGGAACAGACGAACACTGTTGTCCTGTCTAGTTGCGCTACTTACGATGGTATTTGCTATTTCGAGACACTAACTCACCCAACAATCGCTCGCCTCTTAAAAATGCTCTCAACCTATCATTTCTGCAGTGCCCCATTTCCCGACACACTGCTTAACGCATGAAAGGGGTATCTGATAAATGACAGCTTTTCTGCACTTCACAAACTTTGTGCTATGTTGTTTCTTGCAGGCAGTCGTCGTCTTTGGTGCTTGAGTGCTGATTCTGAAAATCGATTTCAGCTTGCATGGAGCTAAAAAACTACTTGCACATTAGCACGTGATGCCAACCTTTTTATTCTGTACTTGAATAGCGCAACAACTCAACGGAACACATAGCACATTGGAAAGATTCACAAACAACACGTCACTCAAACAAAGGTGTTAGTCGCAGAGGTCCCGATTAGGAAGTACCGCTCCATTGCTCTAGTCTGCCGTTCCAACGGTGATGTTGCTCAAAAAGGAATAGCTGTTGTGCCACACTTGCACGATATTTTGCACTACATAATAAGGTTGATGTCACTTGCTAATGTACAATAGTTTTTCCGCTCCATGAAAGCTGAAATCGATGTGCAGAATTAGCAGCCAAGCACCGAAGAAGACAACTGCTTGCCAGAAACGACATAGAATGCGGTTTGTGGAATGTGGAGAAACTGTCGCTTATCAGATACCTCTTTCCTGCAGTAAGCAGTATGTCGTGTAAACAAGCAGCTGCATGAATGATAGGTTAAGGGAGCATTGTAATCTTGTAAATAAAGCCAATGATGGGTGGCTTGCATTGTCCTGTAGAGCGTGTGGGTGTGAACCTTTCTTGCAGAACTCAAAGGTTTTATCAACCAACAGAGCTTAACTAATGAGATTGATAATACTATAAGCTGCCAAAATCGCAAATATCTGTACCACTTGTGTTAGTACTCTGTCCCTGTCCTTGTCAGATAAAGAATAGACTTTCTGGAATGTGCAGTAGTCTGTGAGCTTATGAGTGTTATGTATATCTAAAAATGAAATGGAAAAAGACAAATCTCGGTGCATCGCTTCTTGGTGCAGTGTGAGTGCACCGGCATTGTGCAACTGTTTGCCTCGTGTGTGATAAACCACTCTACTGAAAGTCAGTGCACATGTTGTGTCCCTCCATTTTTGTTCTTGTGTTGGTTATGCGAAAAAATTCTTAGTATGTGCTACCAACTAGAGTGAATTTTTCCCTAAACCAATGTTGCCCTGTGCTACGGCGTTCGTTGTCGTTTACCTAAACTAGCCTCTTGTTTCGTTTTATTTGTTTCTTTGTTATGCTGGTGTAGGTGCATGCTTGACAGAAACATTTTCTTGGTTCATCGTGCCTTTTATGTGCAGGATGAAATTAGAATTCCAGATATTCCCAAAACCACAATATTATTGCCACACACCACTGTGGAGGAACTCTAAATTTTGCCTACCCAAGATTCTTTAACATATCTAAATTTACTTCATTGAGACAAAATAAGCCATTGAACTGCTCCTATTGGCGTTTACAAATGTTCGATGATTTAGCAAAGTATTGCTGCTGTGATTGTGTGTTTGCCAAGACAGCCTTCCGATTTTTGTTGTGCTGATACATGTCTGATTGATTGAGATACCTTGTACTTTACTGTGCCTTTTGCGTGCAGGTTCTTGAACAAAGTCATCAATTCCATTGCTCCAGCCTATGTCAAGTGACCAACATATTGTTTGGAATTGCCACAATAAAGGTTATGCATGACCAACAACATTTGTTGGAATTGCGCATTTACTTTTGGAAGCACGGTATAGCGCATTCCATACAAAACAAGTAATGAAAATGGGGCGACATCAAAATGCTTAGATCTGTTAAGCACAATAAATTAAGGAATGTCATGTCTGAATAAACAGGACTAACTAATTCTTTGGCCAGAAAAACACCAATTTTGCGGAGATAAAAAATTCTTGAACACAGGGTGTCGCTAGAGCTATTTCGACAAGCGGACTTTTCTTCAAGGCTGGACCTTGAAGACAAGTTAGTTTGTCAAAATGTTGGCTCCAGCAACACGCTAGTCAATTCGTTGTATCATGCCAGTGTTTTGCAATCACTTTTAGCTGTTCACTGTCAAGCGTAATAGGTAAAGGGATGCCTGCGTAATATGGCATCAGGTTGATTTCTGGAGCTTCTCTAGCGAGCAGAAGATAATTCAAAAAAGGCAGAAGTTCAGGGGAAGATGGAAGCTTAAGGAGATGAGAAATTCTTTGACAAGGGGTGTCGCTGGAGTCAGCGCTTCGACAAGCAAACTTGTCTTCTTCAAAGCTGTGAATTGACAAATCCGCTTGTCGAAATGGCTCCAGCGACACCCCGTGTCGAAGAAGCTCACACCTCCTTAAGCTTCCATCTTCCCCTGAACTTCTGCCTTTTTTGAATTATCAATTCTGCTCGCTAGAGAAGCTCCAGAAATAAACCTGATGCCATATTACGCAGGCATCCCTTTACCTATTACGCTTGACAGTGAACAGCTAAAACGTGATTGCAAAAGGCTGGCATGATGCAACGAATTGACTAGGGCAAGCTCCTCAACAAGCTGGTTTGCATGAAAAATAAATGTCTAAAAAAGCTCTTAAAAAGATCTAGCAAGAAGTTTTTTAGAATTCTTGCAAGCAGTTTTCTAGACTTCTAATAACGTGGCGTTAGCACAGCTACAGGAAGTTTTCAAGCTGCTTACGTCTAAATAACATCTCAATTAAACTTCTAATATACTTTTGGAGTTTCCTTTCTAGATGTTTAGTAGAAGTTTTCTAGCTTTTCTTGTGTTTCGTGGGAAGTTCCGTAATAGTCTGTTAGAAACCTTATCCGGCCCCGGAGCCGATCTGCTATTTAAATTGTGCAGCACCACCCTTATCTCCGATTCGGTGAAGGGTGCGTACAGATCCTCCACCGTCGCGCACTCGATCTGCGGATAATCCTCGTCCTGCGTCGGCCATATGGTGAGGTATTTATCCGCGACCGCATTCAAAAACGATTGTTCAGTACCTCCCTCCTGCTTGTGCCTGTGGATGACTTTACTGAGTGTTTGCCTTTGATTCCCCTTAGTCTGCGCGTCACCCAGGAGGTGTTTTAAGAGGTTCCACTTCCCTCCTGTGCGCATGGACCCGTCCACTGCCGCGCATACCTCGTCCCACTGTAGCCTATTGAGCTCCACGCAATATCTCTCTATCTCTCTATTAAGCTCAGCAACCTTTTTTCTTAGCCTGCGGTTTAGCCGTTGTGTTTTCCACCTCGTCAGAATCGAGGATTTGGCCTCCAACAGGTGCGCTAGGTGGGGGTCCATCCTTGGGACTTCCGCTTCCGTATGTACTACCTTAGTAGACCTCTCTACATCCTCCTTGAGCGAGGCGATAACCTCGCTGAACGAGGAATATGTGTCCGTGCGCTCCTTCCTAATTGTCCTAAACTGGTCCCAGTCCGTGACTCTAAATACCCTTGTCGGTTTGGCGTCGACCTGTAAAGTTACCGCTGCTATGAAGTGGTCACTGCCCAGGTTCTCCCTTTATTGGCCCACGCGACGTTACCTACGTTCCTCACACATGCCAAGTCAGGCGTTGTGTCTCGAGCAACCGACGTGCCCAGCCTAGTGGGGAACCCTGGGTGCGTGATTACAGTAAACGCGAGATCATCCAGGATCCTCACCAGATTCTCTCCTTTTACCGTCTGTCTCGCATAGCCCCATGCATTATGAGGGGCGTTAAAGTCCCCGGCAACTATCAGTGGAGAGCGCTTGGCTATCGACGTCGCCTTCCTAAGGAGACAGTTAAACGTCTGTCTATAGTCCGACGGCGGGCTATACACATTAAGTACAAAGACGCTCTGCTTGAGCCGTCCGAGCGGTATAACCTCCACGAAAAGGGCCTCCATTTTACCCCGTCCGGATTGGATTTGGTGTTCAATATAGGCTAACTTTTTGCTTATCATCGTGGCTAGTCCTCTTCCTCCCTCGTTCCTGACCGACACAGTTTTAAAGCCAGGGAGGGTAGGGACATCACATAGTGTCTCTTGTAATAACAATAACTGCGGCTTTTCCACCTGAATCTCCAAAAATTGCCGCAGTGGAGCCTTGCGCCTTTGAAAACTAGCGCAGTTCCACTGCCAGATTACCAGCTCTTTGTGATCGCCCTCCATGATGCTACATTACCATGCCTTGCTCCGCACCCGGAGCATCCTCGGAGTGATTCGTTGTCTTGCTCTGCGTTCGGACCTTGGCTTTGGCCCTAATCGCCGCCTTTTCCTCCAGTACCGTTACTCTTTGCAACAAAAGCTTTACACTTTCCTGATTTTCTCTACTTATCCTGAGTAGTTCCTCCAACATCTTCTTTTGCTGAGCCTCTCCCTCAGATGCTTCCTAGTCGCTCTCCTCTTCAGGTAGAGGCGCCTTACGCTTTGCTTTAGTGAGACCTACGCGGGGTACCTGTTCGACTACCTCTGGCGACTGGTTGTTCGCCTCTATTTCACAAGGCTTGGGGTTTGCCTTGACGGCTTTGAGGCGGCGTACCTCCTCTCTAAGCGCCTTAACTTCCTTAAGCAATGCATCTACGTGCGACCTACTACCATGCTCTGGCGAAGCCGACCGCGTTACCTCCTTTGGTCTCTGCTGCTCCCTCTTCGTCGTCCCTTTGACACGATCCGCCCAGGCAGGCTCCTCCTGGATTCTCACGCTGGACGCCGAGCACCCTCTGGATCGAGAGCGGCCCCTTGTAGCGTCGTGCTTCCGCGCTGCTGGCGTGCGTGAGCGGCTCCTCTCGGTGTTGCGCTCCCGCAGAGCTGGCGTACGCGAGCGGCTCCTGCCACCCGCCGTGCTGACATTGGTCGAGTCACGTGACCGATGAAACCCCTGCAGCTGCTCGGCGCGTCGCCTCCGTTGCCTCCGTCGTCTCCTTACGATATATGGAACTTGAAATTTGTCCCTGCACTCCTTGGCCGCCGTAGGGTGCGGGCCACCGCACAAAGTGCACTTCGGGTCGCACCGGTGATCTTCCGTCGGCGATCGTTTCCCGCAGGTGCGGCACCACTTGCTTCCCGGGTTGGGACACACGTCAGCCCGATGTCCCAGTTCTCCACACTCGTAGCAGATTTCCGTGTGGCGTCGGTAGAGCGTGCAGCGAAATATGCTTGCGCCGCATGCCACGTAGTTGGGCACCCTCATGCCCTCGAAAAGCACCACCACCGCCGTGGTGTTCTTGATCCGCCTGGCCTCCAAAGCGCTCGGGTTGCGATGATTTACAATTCTCGCTCTGAGTTGAGCCTCGGTGACTTCCACGTCGACTCCTCTTATAATTCCTTTGCACGTATTCTCGGGTGGGGCCAGGTACGCCGCCACCCCGAACGTGCCTTCGCCGAGCCTAATTTGCTGCACTCTGGCGTAAGCGTCTGCGTTTTTCTCGTGCGGGGTGCACACCACAAAAATATTTTGAACACCATTGGGACACATTTTGTCCTCTTCGATTTCGGCAGGAGCCAAGACCGCTGCCATGGCCAAGGCTTGCTCAAAGCGTATTCTACTGATCTTGTTTACATTCAGGCCATTCCTTGGTCGGACAACGATACGAAAAGTGTCCCTCGGCAGTGGAGGGAGCCTCGAAGCAACAGTGACGCGTCGTATCGCGTCGCGCGGTGCAGCAGTGCGGCCGCCGTTCCACCGTCTACCGCGTGTATTTCCACCGTCTTGAGTCGAAGAATATGCCTCCCTGCTCTTGCCGGGCCGGCGGCCATATGCCACCTTCCATCCCGGGTCGCATGCCTCTTCTTGAGAAATCTCTTCTCCTTCCACAACTTCCATCCTGGGTTCGAAGCCCCACATGTGCGGGAGTAGGCCTAAGCCTACCCACGTCGCCTCGCCGTGGTAGGCTTACCACGGTAGGGTTAGCTGGACCGCGGCGTGAACGAAAGTTCAGACACCTACAGAACGTCGAAAAGTCCTTCCACCGACGAAAATCCGGTAGCAGCAGAGTCCTCTTGACTCGCCTCGTCGATTAAGCATAAATCACCCGATTCCGCAGGGGTAACTACCCGAGAACATTTGTTGAAAGCCGGATCCGATGTGAGCGCGGCCGCACTAGTCGGCACTTCTTCAGCTCCCACACAGTGATTCTGAAGGCTGCACTTTTTCTTTATTATTGTACTTTCTTGCTTGCGATTAATGTTTATTGTACTTTATTTCTTTATTGTGGTCATTTATTGTTGCATGCATTGACCATTCCCCCCCCCCCCCTCATGTTCTGTTTTAAGCATCGGGACGATGCTTTTTTTTTCAGAGGGGGGCATTGCCACCTGCGTTCCTTATTATCACTTTTGTTGTATTCTGCTTTCGCCCACAAAGACTGCCAGCAACGCTCAGCGCGAACCACGCCTCATTGTTCGAGAAGCTTTGCGATTATTGTAGACCGTTTTGTTAGGATTGCGCGCAGGCCGCGAACGGCCTAGATTGTTCCAGAGCTCGCGCGACCACCAGTGGGACTGGGATATTCGACGGCACATGTATAAATGCGGACGCACTTCACCACTTGTCAGTTGATCGACGGTCGACGCTCTGTTCGCCGCTATCAGTGCATTGCTGTAGTTTGTCTTTCAGTTTACCGGCCACAAGTTCGGCCAAATAAAGAGTTTCATCTCTGACGTGCTGACTGCTGCCTTGAACGACGTCACGACCACGTAACAATACTCTAACCAACGCCTACTCTACTTTTTCAATGCCAGCCAGATGCGCCCGATCCAGCCGTTCACCACCCTCTCCTCTAGCTCTTTCCTACTCTACCCTGTTGGCTAGCCTTCGCCTCTGCGTTGCGTTCATAGGGGAGGGTATATCCTTTAGGTGGTGCCTCGCGACGGCAGTCAGAGCAGGTGATTTTTTGTTCGGTTGCAATCATGTTATACGTGGGGCGACGTCTTGAATTGTTCATGATCACTATGTTGGCTGTCACGCTGGCGGTGTATTGAGACGGCACGTCTTCGTTCGCGGCGCTGGTGGCGCTATGTGGGCTACCAACTGGGACGCGTCACTGCGACGCTGTTGCATGCGCTGCCTTCAAGATGTGCCACACGAGCGTTGTGAGGTTGGAGGCGACATTCCTTCAAGCCACAAAGAAAGGAGCATGAAGGAACATATCTGACAGACGCTAGGTATTGGAGAGGGACAGCGTGTCTATCGCATCTCCATGGGAACGCGCCCAGACGCATGTATGACGCAAGCAGTCGTACCTTTTAGATGGCGTCCCACCACGACTATTCCCTGAACTAAGGCGGACCAACCGTTCCCATTGAGAAGCGAGCATTTGCACTGGCATTGAAAAAAATAGAGGAGGCGCTGCTCTAAGCATCTTTCAATCGACGCACACTGTGCGAAACTAACATTTGTCAAAAAATGGAACGCATCTCCACGAAGTGAATTATGACGCGTGGGTGAAGCTAGGTCCTAAGGTCCATCATGTCTACGTTTTAGTCGCCGACTAGCACAAAGGGTTTGTGCTTGCAGGAGTTTTTTTTTTTTTACAAATACTGTCAATCCCTTGAGAGATTATAACAGGAAGGGCAAAAACAATGATAACGTAGCGAGTAAACAAATTATATATATATATATATATATATATATATATATATATATATATATATATATATATATATATATATATATATATATATATATATATGATATCAGGAGTGTTGGTGCAAATATAATTACAAAAATATGTGCATCGTATGACATTCAAAATATGGTCACTATATAGTTACAAGTAACTTTTTTAGAATGTGAAACGAAGCGCTTCAAGATAGTACGCATGTGTGTTTAAATAGTAAAAAAAAGGAGCAGTGAAAACCAAGATTATCTTGAATTTAGTACAGGAGAGTTGAATCTGTAACGCTAGTAGCCTGTTTCCCATCGAACAAGTGCATACATCCAAGGAGCAGCTGCTAGTGATGGCCTCGCTGATATCGTGCCACTCTCTTGTCGCTAAAGGAAAAAATGAATTTGTGAAACAGTCAGTACGAAATGAATATTCCTTGAGTGTTTGTGTGTGTTTATGTCGCGATGGCCGTGTTTCGCTTCTGGAAATGTATGTGGAGACATCAGTGTTAAATTGCTTGTGCAGAAGCTGGTACAAGAGCTTAGAGCGGGCGAGTACTCATCGGTTTTGTAATGTTAGAATCCCGGCATTCTTGAGTAGTTCGGAGGGAGAGTCTGTTGGCTTATACTTATTATATATATACCTCAGCGCTTTCCTTCGGACGCCTTCTACTTTCTTAATTAGTTCCTTTGTGTATGGGGACCAAATCACATTTGCATACTCCAGGCCTAGCAGAGGTTTTATAGGCCAGCATTTTTATATCGGGTGGAACTAGTCGGAGGTGCCTCCCAAGAAAGAAAAGCCGCTTCAGTGCAGTAGATGTTGCGTTGTTGATATGCGAGTTCCATCACAAATCATGTGTTATCGTTAGTCCAAGGTATTTGTGTTCTTGAACGCACTCCAGCGGGATGCCGTTGACGGTGTACAAGAAGCTCGACTTAATTTTTTTCCGAGTTATTGATAGGACAGCAGATTTTTTAGTATTTATAGTCATCTGCCAAACGGTGCACCAGCCTGACACTGCTTTTAAATCATTATTTAATGCTATGTGGTCATCCTGCGAGTTGATGTTTCCATATAGAATGCAGTCGTCGGCAAAGAGTCGAATATTTCTAGTAATTTTTGATGGTAGGTCGTTTCTAAAAATTAAGAATAATATCGGAGCCACAACGCTTCCTTGGGGTACCCCTCATATTACCTGAGCTACGGGAGGTCTGGCCATGCACTTCCACAAACTGGGTGCGGTTCGTTAGGACAGTTGCGAATCCACTGAACTATAGGGCCAGTGCCAAGTGTAATTTCAAGTTTGTTAATGAGTTTCTTGTGCGATACCCGATCGGACGCTTTCGAAAAATCGAGCAGGATGAGGTCTATTTGTCAACGTGGCTTTTTGGGCTAGTTGGTTATATGCTTCAGAATGGGGCATATCGCTAACACACACGGACGAGGAAAAGACAACAGGACAGGCGCTAACTTTCAACTGATTGTTTATTTTCGAAAGCAACGGTATAAATAGATCCGTACGCAGAAGTACTACTCATCGCACATGAAAACCTGCAGCGTCAGCGACAGAGTGGACAGAGTGCAGCGACAGAGTGGATGTGATCGGTGGCTTTGTCAAGTTTGCGAGCACGCCTGCCGAAGGTTCGTCACGCTCCGACTCAGGCTGTCAAGACATCGGGGGATGGTCGCCTTCCTGACTACGTCAAGAAGACGCTAAGCCTTGGCCCCAAGTTCGCCACCGAACCTAAGAAGTCGGCCCCCGAGCTGATTTCCATCGCAAGACGTGTAGCAAGAGCAGCAACGAACAGTGATGAGGACAGCCTCGTGAATGAATGCGTCAGCGTGGTGTCCCGAAAGAGGCCTGCATCGAACCACCAGCCAGTTCGTCGAGTGCAGCAATTTCTGCGGGAAAATTCTCTGTGCCTCTGTGCCTTCTGCCAGCGGATAAAGATGGTGGATTTGTTGTCCTTACAGGAGGTGAGTTCGCAACAAAAGCCCATGAAGCGGTGAACACTGCAATGAAGAGATGCGTTAATGTTTCGTTGAAAAAAGTGAAAGCGGAAGGGAAAAGGATATGCTCTGATCTCAAGTTAGACCAGCTAACAAAGTGCATAGTCAAAAGCGATGACCTTCATTTGAAGGTAATGTTCTCCGTGAAAACTCACAAACAGGGATGGCCTTTTAGGGTGATAGTTTCGGAGATAGGTACATTAGAGCACTGCACGGGCCGGATTTTACGGCCCGGGCCCGGCCCGGGCCCGCTTTATGAAGCCCAAGCCCAGCCCGGACCCGTGGTTCCAAGCGCGGGCCCGGCCCAGGCCCGGGCGTACATGACCGAACCCAGCCCGAGCCCGGCCCCGGCCCGTGGTTCCAAGCCCAGGCCCGGCCCGGGCCCGGGCGTACTTGACCGTACCCAGCCCGAGCCCGGCCCGGGCCCGTCGTTCCAAGCCCGGGCCCGGCCCGGGCGTTCATTACTACACTAATCCAGGGCGCGCTTGTTCATGACCAGACCCGACCCGGGCCCGCTAGAGGATATTAGTTGTTGATGATGATTATTAATGATGCCGTGCGCTTTGTAGCGGGCGATCAGACGGAAAATCCTTTGTGTACATGCATCGAAATGTTGCTTTGCCTGCGGTGGTAGCTCAGCGGTTAATCTGTTTCGCTGTTAAGTCCTAAGACGCGGGTGCGATTCCCGCGGCCACGGCGGCCGCAATTTGATGGGGGCAAGAACACCCGTCTATATACTTATCTTTAGGTGCACGTTAGAGAACTCAAGGTAGTCGAAATTAATCCGGTGCCACTACGGCGTGCCTCGTAATCATATCGTGGTTTTGGCACGTAATACCAAGGAATATAAATGAAATGTACCGTATGTGTCAACCTAGAATAAAAGACCGAAATATTTATTCCTCCCATGGGAACAACCGTGATCTGGCCCATTGTTAGTGCTGTTAATATATATATACATGATCTGGTGTGTTTATAAGGAAACTCACTACGATGTACTTGTTACTTTGACAAAGTCTGGCCCAGCAGACGAAACGTTAGTGAAAATATACAGTGCCAATCTATATCTATACTGGTGAAAAAAAAATAGCACTTCAACTGTTTTTCTATTTTTATTGCTAAGCTTTACTAAGAGCCAGCTCTTTGCACGTGTCACTTCAGCTTGGCACAGTATACCGTAGACCATGCAATGCGTAACGTTCGCGTGTGCTCGAAGGCCCGACTTACCGAGTCCGGCCCGGCCCGCAGCCTCCAGCCCGGGCCCGGCCCAGGCCCGCACTTTCACGCCCGAGCCCAGCCCGGGCCCGCCGAAAAACGCTTCGGACGGCCCGGCCCGCGGGCCGGGCCGGGCCCGGGCTTTCGGGCCGGCCCGGGCCCGTGCAGTGCTCTAAGGTACATGGCAGAAGGAGCTGAGCGGGTTTCTTCAGGATGCGCTCCGCATGTTGCGCATTGATGATCCGTTCGTTCCTAAAAGCTCGAATGATGTGGTACAGTTCCTAAGAACGAAAACTGACAAAGGTATTTCAGCCTGCTCTGCTCCATTGACGTTAAAGATTTATATTACTCCATGCCTCAGAAACCGCTGTTGTCGTGTGTTGTAGATTGTATTGACCATTTTAGAGTAATCACGTTTCAAACAAAGACGGGCATGTCAGCTAACAGGTTCTTAGAACTTCTGACGTTTTATTTACGGTCAACCTATGTTGAATATGATGGACAGGTCTATCTTCAAAAAGAAGGAGTTGGTATTGGGTCGTGTTTGGCGCCCATTTTAAGTGATATTCTCTTAGCCCACTATGACAGACGGATCGAAGCATGCAAGTCAGCGGTGATCACCAAAGTGTTCAGGTATTTAGACGACTACCTTGTTTTGTTTGACTCCACTCAACATGTTAGTGATGTAGTTAACCTTTTCACCCATCATCTTGACAGTCTGGTGATAACACATGAGCAACCCGTTGAGAATGTTATTCAGTTTTTACACCTAAGAATTTTTCTGTTCGAACATCATGTGTGTTGGGATTATCACCCTCGCGACAACAAGATGCTGCTTCCATAAAAATCATTTCATTCTAAGCTGGTGAAGCGAGCAATTGCCAATCTTTGTTTTAACAATGCGCTTCGCAAATCATGCCCCCATAAGATATCTAGTAGTTTTGTTAATCAGAAGGAGCGCCTTTTAATGGCAGGGTACCCCGGCCATGTACTTATCTCAGTAGCAGGAAGTGGATTAAAAAAGTTGGACAGATGGTACTTGTGTAAACAGTTCTCAGGGAATGAAAAAGGTTGTCGTGCCGTATATTCACAACGTGTCACGCGCCCTAAAGAAAAGTGGCCAGAAGGTTAAGGTAGATTTGCTTTTTTCTGCCCCACAGAAACTAATGAGCATTTTCAAGGCCACACAACCATTAGCTAAGAGACGTGCAGAATGTGTGAAGAAACATCAGTATCCATTTGTTCCATGTGTAAACAACCTAGTGTGTGCCGTGTTTGACTAACAGGCCCCCAGCAACACATTGCAGCAAAAAAACGCGAGGCCAAAATTTTTGTGTCAGTACCCCTTTAAGGGACAGGGTTGCCGTTGGTGGCTAGTTTGCGCCAAATTGGCTACTTTTCGATCCCGTCTGGCGACAAGAATTCAAGGTAGACGACATGGCTTTTTTCTGACTACTTTGAAATGTCTGGTTTGGCGCATTATGTAGCCGTTACTCTCATTATTTGCAGACAAAATACATCATTTTCAAGCTTTTCTGTCGTCTCAGTTGACGCGCGACGCGCCAAATACGGAATAGCGAAGTTGCGTGCATGTTGGTAAACACGTGGCTAGCACGCTGTTCGCGCTGCCCGCCATCTATGCTGATGCTATACGAAAGTTTCTAATTCTGACGCGCAGCGCGTGTTCTCGTGTGAACTTGACAAAAACAGAGATCCGCAACAAAATGAAGCTGTGCCGTTTATCTTCAACCAGATTTCGCTATAAGTTGGGTGACTATTAAGTAATCTCTACTGATCAAATGTGGTGTGCGGCTTCAAGTAAAAAATATAGTTGATCCCTCTGTCATAGGAAGCGGTATAACACGAAAGTGAAACGTGTCGTCACAGAAGTAGTTCGTCACAGATTGAAACGTGTCGTCACAGATTGTTGTTTGGCAGATGTAGCACTGCCTGATGTGGACGCACTCACGTTGACGCCTAGTGGCACTGGTGTCGATGTCGGTTAGTGCGCCATGGAAAAATGGACTTTAACATCAAAATAAAATATCTTATGAGCATTTGCTGAGCTTCACACTTGCTGAGAGCCGTCTCTGCATACAGGAAATTTGTATGGCGGAGTAAACTCGCCTTCGAAAAAAGGCGTCAGTACCCCTTTAAAGGAACACTAAAGGCAAATATTAAGTCGACGTTGATTGTTGAAATAGCGGTCCAGAAGAATCGTAGTGCTATTTTTGTGCCAAGCAATATTTATCTTAAAAACATATCTTAAAAAGATATGCCGAGTGGATATCAAAATACTTTTGCCTACGTTTTAACTGATCATTGTCGTTGCACACCCTACCAAAGGATTGGAAAATAGCAAAAGTGATTCCTATACATAAGTCCGGAAATAAAAACGAACCTTCCAATTATCGACCCATCTCATTAACGTGTACGGTTGGTAAACTGCTCGAACACATAATCTTAAAGCACATAACGGAACACCTTGAAGAACACAAAATACTATCCCCTTTTCAACACGGCTTTCGTCAGGGCATGTCTACAGTAACACAACTCATTGAAATGGTCCATGACGCCTCATTAAGCATCGATCATCAAAAACAAATTGATCTTATTCTGCTGGATTTCTGGAAAGCATTTGATCGGGTGTCGCAGAGCAAACTCATCTTGAAACTCCAACTTACTCTGGGCAAGGGCCAAATTCTTGACTGGATTACTAACTTTCTTACAGACAGGTCGCAGTTCGTGGAAATAAACCACGTCCAATCGTCAGTTGTACCGGTGACCTCTGGCGTACCGCAAGGCAGCGTTTTGGCGCCGGTATTATTCTTACTTTTTGTAAACGATCTGCCTTCATCTGTTAGTGTTGGATGCAGGTTATTTGCAGATGACTGCATCCTGTACAAAGAAATAAACTCACACGAGGACCATATCGCCTTAAATATGGCCTTAGAAGCGGTTTCAGCTTGGTGCAGTCAGTGGCAAATGAACATTAACGAAAAAAAGTCCGCGCTCTTATCTATAACTAGAAAAAAGCATTCATCCGAATTCAACTACGTCATCAATTCAGCTACCCTTTCTAAAGTCACTAAACATAAGTATCTAGGGGTCATTCTGTCACATGACCTACGATGGGACGCTCATATTGACTACATCACATCATCTGCGCTAAAAAGACTGTTATTTATAAAAAGGCGATTACAGCAAGCACCACCACACACAAAGTTACTGGCGTATAATACACTTATTCGACCCATCCTGGAGTACGCAAACGCTGCCTGGTTCCCGTACACAAAAAAACTAACCAGCACGCTCGAAGGTGTCCAACGAAAAGCGCTTAGGGTTATTTTTAACAAATTTAATCGAACAGATTCGCCT
Organism: Rhipicephalus sanguineus; assembly: GCF_013339695.2. Classification (NCBI taxonomy): domain Eukaryota; kingdom Metazoa; phylum Arthropoda; class Arachnida; order Ixodida; family Ixodidae; genus Rhipicephalus; species Rhipicephalus sanguineus. The sequence continues at coordinate 112,892,580 of NC_051185.1, read as the reverse complement.
ACAGAATTGCTTAAGAAGGCTGGACTACTAACCATAAAAAACCGGGCGACATTGGCACGCTTAAAGCTAATGTACCAACTGTTACACAGTCAGCTAAACATAGACAAGTCCCGCTACATCAAGCTATCCGCAGCTAGAACTACCCGCCACAAATACTCTCATAACATTGCCCCTTACAAATATCACACAGATGCTTTCTAATTCTCATTCTTCCCGCTTGCGATCAGAGAATGGAATAGCCTGTCCCCCTCCATTACCAGTAGCACATCCTTAGCCACTTTCTCAAAACTAGTAGAAGGCGACTTGATAGCCTCGCAAACCTAATATGGTGTTACGTGAACTTTTTTGTTCTTGTTTAAGTAAAGTGCCAATGTGTTTGTACTTTGAAAAAATGTTCGTGTATGTTTTTTTCTTAATTTCTTATTATTATTTTTTATTTTTACTTTTTTATTTTTTTTATTGACTGTACTAAATCACTGTCTTTGATTGTTCACCTGTTATAATCTCTCTGGGATTGACAGTATGTATAAATAAAATAAATAAATAAATAAATAAATAAAGTGCTTATTTTGAAATAAAATCACGTTTTAGTGGTCCGAATCGCGTTAGGGCACTTGAAATCACCCGCCTCAAAGTGGTCTTTCTGACGTCACTGTTGCCGTGCCCAACGTTGCCCGCCTTTACTGCGCGGCGGCGTGCACTGGCGGCGTGCGCCATTCGGGCATCCGGCAACGTCACATGCATGCGGCATTTTGTCGAACTTTCTGTCACAGCGACTTTCACGAGCGTGCAAAACACACGCGGCAGTACGCGGTACTGAAACTACCACTGAGACGCGACCGTGTGAGCAAAGGCGGGCGCCGGGCGAAGCGCAGTTCGGCGAAAACGGAACCTTTGAACCACGCGCGCCGTTCCCTTTGGCAAAGCAAAAGAGGTTCTTTTTTTCATGAATCAAAGAGAAATGAACAAGCAGCATTTTATTACGTCTCTTGATGCACGGAAGGTTCTTTTTTTATTGCAGCTAGTTTTATTAGTAGTGATTAATAGGGGATGGACGGATGGATGGATGCTATGAGCGTCCCCTTTATAACGGGGCGGTGACATGTTTGCCACCAGGCTCGAAGAAAAAATAAATAAAAAAAAACCTTCCTTGTTTCATGTTGGCCTAATACCTTATCTACATTGATTAAATCTATGTTATTATACCAAAAAAATATAAATTCACGGTCCATCTCTCTGCCTCTTAAGGCAGATTGACCTTATTTTTCTCCATTATTTATTTTTGAACTTTATCTCTACTTTATCTCTTATTTCTATCGCGGACGTGTTCAGCTTTCCATTGTTGTCCCTAAAACCCAAGGCTTCCTGTAGACTCGTGCGCACACGAATATCTGGGTGAATATCACCACATTCAATCAGTACATGTTCCATCGTTTCCTTAGTTCCCCCGCAGCATGTACATTGTTCTTCTTCGTTACTGAATCGACCTTGCTTCAAACAGTAACGCGCTTCCCCTTAAATTATCATAAAACCTTTACCTCCTTATTTCGTTTTTTCCTTTTCGGTTGTTACTCAGAGCCGGCTTCTTTTCCATCGCTGTCATCCATTAAGTCCTCTCCGCCTCTCTGACCTTCCGCTTAATGCTCCTTGTTGCCATATCGCCCGCACTGCTAGCCGTATATTTACTGGTGAACCTCCTAGTTCTTTTTCTCCACTGCGTGTCAACGCTTTTTCTATACAAATACCTGAAAACCTTCTCTGCCCATCTACTCTTCTTCATTTTCCTCAGCCTCTCTTCGAATCTCATGTTGCTCTGAGCTTCCCTCACTTCAATGCCTGTCCATCCCATATCACCCTTTACAGCCTCATTTGTCGTTTTCCCGTGAGCGCCCAACGCGAGGCGGCCAATGCTGTCCTTGCTACTTATTCCTTCCCATTCTATACAAACTGTATTTTCTCGGTATATTTCCCTCAAAAGCTGTATACAGTCGTCACCTATGCCCACTTCTTTCAATATATCCCACAAAATTTTCTGAATAACGTTGTCATACGCCCCGGTGATATCTAGATAAGCTACGTATCAGGGCCTGTTTTCTATTTTCGATATGTCGATACACTGGGTAAGAACAAACAGATTATCGTCTAACCGCCTGTCGATTCGAAATCCATTCTGAAGTTCTCCCAAAATGTCATTTTGTTCTACCCACGCTTCTATTTTTAATTTTACTGCCTGCATCGCCAACCTGTATAGCACAGATGTAATGGTTAGCGGTCTATACGAGCGAATGTTAACCTTTTCGCCCATGCCTTTATCGATTAAGTTCATTCTACTTTTTCGCCAACTGTCTGGTAGTATTTCCCTCTCCTGTAAGCACTTTTCTACGGCTTTCAGCAGTGCTTCTTTGGTGTTATGTCCGAGTTCGTTAATAAGGATGACGGGAACCCCATCTAAGCCCGGAATAGTGCGCTTAGGAATTTTTCCTTTGGCCTCCGTCCAATTGAAATTCTCTGGTACTACATCTTCGTCGGACGCACTCCTTTGCGTACTTTTACTCACCGGGGGAATCCCCAGGGCGACCTTTTTAAACGAATCGGCTGTTACCTTTCGGATGTAACCTAGCGCTTCATACCCTTCCAATTGATTTCCTCCTTCATCTACCATATGTTGTTGCATTGTGACAGACTTCCTACCCAGCGCTTTTAGGTGGCTCCAAAATATCCTAGGCGCGGCCTTCTTCTTTTCGCGAATCTCTGTCATCCCGCGTTCACTTTCACCTTTAATTTTTGCCTCGACTAATGGATGGATGGATGCTATGAGCGTCCCCTTTAAAACGGGGCGGTGACATGTCTGCCACCAGGCTCGAAGAAAAAAAAAAAGAAAGCTTCCTTGTTTCATGTTGGCCTAATACCTTATCTACATTGATTAAATCTATGTTATTATACCAAAAATATAAATTCACGGTCCATCTCTCTGCCTCTTAAGGCAGAATGACCTTATTTTTCCGCCATTATTTATTTTTGTTCTTTATCTCTACTTTTCTGCCACCAATACTCTAACCGTCTCTTACTTATTTCTATCGCGGACGTGTTCAGCTTTCCATTGTTGTCCCTAAAACCCAAGGCTTCATGTAGACTCGTGCCCACACGTATACCTGGGTGAATATCGCCACATTCAATCAGTACATGTTCCATCGTTTCCTTAGTTCCCCCGCAGCATGTACATTGTTCTTCTTCGTTACTAAATCTCGCTTTATAACTACGCGTTCTAAGGCAGCCCGACCTTGCTTCAAACAGTAAAGCGCTTCCCTTTGAATTATCATAAAACCTTTCCCTCCTTATTTCGTTTTTTTTCCTTTTCGGTAGTTACTCAGAGCCGGCTTCTTTTCCATCGCTGTCATCCAATAAGTCCTCTCCGCCTCTCTGACCTTCCGCTTAATGTTCCTTGTTGCCATATCGCCCGCACTGCCAGCCGTATATTTACTGGTGAGCCTCCTAGTTCTTTTTCTCCACTGCGTGTCAACGCTTTTTCTATACAAATACCTGAAAACCTTCTCTGCCCATCTACTCTCCTTCATTTTCCTCAGCCTCTCTTCGAATCTTATTTTGCTCTGCGCTTCCCTCACTTCAAAGCCTGTCCATCCCATATCACCCTTTACCGCCTCATTTGTCGTCTTCCCGTGAGCGCCCAACGCGAGGCGGCCCACCGTCCTTTGATTTACATCCATTCCTGATTGCACCTCTGACTTCACGCACACCACTGAGTTCCCAAATGTAAGCCCCGGAACCATCACACCCTTCCACAGCCCTCGAAGCACCTCGTACCTATTGTATCCCCAAAAAGCTCTGTGCTTCATAATTGCAGCATTCCTCTTTCCCTTTGCTACCGATGCTTTCTCTTGTACCTCCATATATCTATCCCCCTCATTTACCCATACTCCGAGGTACTTGTACTCGCTTACCCTCGGTATTTTTTGGCCCTGTATTAATACCGTATGGTCTCCGTGATCATTGAATACCATCAATCCACATTTTGTTGCACTAAATCCTAGTCCTAGAGCCTCACACTCCCTTCCGCATATATCTGCCAGTCGCTGTATATCATCTTGACTGTCCGCAAATAAGACAATATCATCAGCATAAAATAGACCTGGAAGCTTCTGCTCAACCATCGCTCCGACCTGTTTGTGTGACAAATTAAATCCAATGTTGCTACCTTCTAGCGCTTTTTCCATCCTCGCCATGTACAGCATGAATAACAGCGGGGACAAAGGGCATCCCTGTCTCAGTCCCTTGCTAATTTCAACGCTGTCCTTGCTACTTATTACTTCCCATTCTATACGAACTGTATTTCCTCGGTATATTTCCCTCAAAAGCTGTACACAGTCGTCACCTATGCCCACTTCCTTCAATATATCCCACAAAATTTCCTGATTAACGTTGTCATACGCCCCGGTGATATCTAGATAAGCTACGTATAAGGGCCTGTTTTCTATTTTAGATATTTCTATACACTGGGTAAGAACAAACAGATTATCGTCTAACCGCCTGTCGATTCGAAATCCATTCTGAAGTTCTCCCAAAATATCATTTTGTTCTACCCACGCTTCTATTTTTAATTTTACTGCCTGCATCGCCAACCTGTATAGCACCGATGTAATTGTTAGCGGTCTATACGAGCGAATGTTATCCTTTTCTCCCTTGCCTTTATAGATTAAGTTCATTCTACTTTTTCTCCAACTCTCTGGTATTTCCCTCTCCTGTAAGCACTTTTCTACGGTTTTCAGCAGCGCTTCTTTAGTGTTATGTCCGAGTTCGTTAATGAGGCTGACGGGAACCCCATCTAAGCCCGGAGTAGTGCGCTTAGGAATTTTTCCTTCGGCCTTCTTCCAATTGAAATTCTTTAGTACTACATCTTCGTCGGTTGCACTCCTTTGCGTACTTTTACTCACCGGGGGAATCCCCTGGGGGACCTTTTTAAACGAATCGGCTGTTATCTTTCGGATGTAACCTAGCGCTTCATATCCTTCCAATTTATTTCCTCCTTCATCTACCATATGTTGTTGCATTGTGACAGACTTCCTACCCAGCGCTTTTAGGTGGCTCCAAAATATCCTAGGCGCGGCCTTCTTTTCGCGAATCTCTGTCATCCAGCGTTCACTTTCACCTTTAATTTTTGCCTCGACTAATTTCTGCACAATGGATTTTTGCTCTAAATATATTTCCCATATTTGGTTGACTTCGTCCTGTGGCCGCTTCTCCTTTTTTGCCTGTCTGTGCTCCCGTGATGCCTGACGTCGCATCTCGATCGCTTCCGGGATTTCTTTGTTCCACCAACTTTTTGGCTTTTTCTTTCCTTTCCAACAAATAGTTTTCTTCTCTATTTCCATTTCTTTCGTGATTACATGTAGCAGCTCACTATACTTCCAGTCTTTGCCTGGTAGTTCGTCTACTTTTTCCTCGACTCCTGCGGCTATATTTGTTATTTGTTTGTCATTTAGATACGAGCTGCCAAACTTTGATTCTATGTTCTTATTTTCAGTTTTATATCCCATTTGTAATATTATGCGTTTATGATCACTATCCAAGCTGTTAATGCCTTCTTCGTCTATTCTCATCTCTCTAAGTTTGTCATATATTCCTTCTGTCATGAGACAGTAATCAATGCTCGATTGCCTGTTTCTGACTTCCCACGTGATCTGCCCCTCACACTTAGGCCCCACGTTAACTATCTCAAGACTATGTTGCTCGAGAAGATCTAGCAATAACTTGCCATTGGTGTCTGAATATCCGTCAAGGTCATGAATGTGAGCGTTCATGTCCCCTAGAAGGATTATCTCGGCATCATGACCAAATTCTTTAATATCGGTGCTTATGCATTTCACTATCTCCAGATTCTTTTCTCTGCAGTTATTGCCTGTCCACAAGTAAGCTACACCTAGCCACGTTTTCTTTCCACCTACTGTGCCCGAAACCCACATGTGCTCTGAACACGTTTGTTTCACTCTCTCCCATTTTGTTCTGCTATGAATTAGCATTCCAACCCCCCCACCTCTCCTTTCTGATGTGATCCTGTTACATCCTTCCCAAACATAATTTTCAATATGTGGTGGCTCTTCCAAGTCTCTAAGGTGTGTTTCTGTAACCGCATAAACACCTATCTGTTCCTTGTTTAACTGTCCCTCAATCTCTAACCATTTTGCCTTTTTTCTGCCACCCTGCATGTTAATGTAACTAATTGCAACACGTGCCTTCTCCCTTCTTTTACCTTTTCTCTATTTTTTCGCTATACTACCGCTATACTACCTATGCTACCGAGTAAAATGTACAGCGCCATCTGTCGACAATCCCATAAGCTCAATCCGCCATGTTTTGTTGAGCGTGAAATCGAAACCAGTCGCATATCGCAGCCTTTCAGTTGCTAGCTACTAGTTTTTTTATCTTCGTTCTGCGATGACTTCCCAATGCTTCGTGCGCTGTTCAGGCAACGAGGGAGCCCTAGCAATGCAGGGAGCAAAGTAACACTTTGTAACGCGCGAGAGAGCATGATTGATTAACATTAGTTTGTCGGTGTTGAAGATCGACGAAAGCAAGGATTTACGTGCGTAAACGTGTGTAAGCAGTGCCACAGGCGCTGCTGCGCGCGTTCGCGGAAAATCAGTGCCGCCACACAGGACTATAGATCGGCGCAACGTAGATCCCAACAGGCATCTCTTTGCAAGCTTCGCAAGGCAGCGTGCGCCGAAGTATATAGTCCGCATGCCGCGTCTGCCCTTCGCTTTACACCTCCTTATCCCTCCCCTTTTATTTTTCTTTTGCTTGCTTAGTACAGCGTGCGCTGCGAACACTGAGCCAAGAGTTACGGAGCCGTAAAGTAGGTGGAGCTGTTTGTCCGATAGATCACCGCACTCATCTTTCCGCTGATCGCGGGCCCAAGCTGCCGTGGGATGCGAAAGCACAGAGCGTAATATTTTACAAAGATATGTCTATGAGCGCACACGTATAGCGTTCAAGAAAACCAGAACAACAATACTAAATAGGCGCCATAAAGTACGACCACAAAATATTATAAACAACCAGTGCGCACGTAAACGAGCATTACTCGGGCCGCTCTCTTTGTATACAGTTGAAACGCGGATGAGTATTTTTGTATGGGTTGCAGCGCACTGCTCATGCATATTTCCATGCCGTGTTTATTTCGAAAAAACTAGAACACAAACTACTGCGGAGGGTGTAGAGATACTTGTGGCTAAAAAAAATGAGCCGAGGAAAGCAGCACAGCGCTGCTCAGGTCGCGCAGAGACAACGCGGTGTCGATATCTGACGTGTGCTTATGACGCGTGTACATAATCGCCGTGGGAAATACGATGGAGATGTATTGCAGTGCAAGGTTATCTTAGGAGCTTGACAGTCATATCTCCTCTGCAACGAACACTATATTGGACGCCTGTCTCTGATCGGAAGCGCACGCCACAACGGCAGTTCGGCTTTGCGAAGCACTGCGCCTCTTGCAGCTGTCGTCCGGATGAGTTTTTATGCGCGCAGAACTCCGATATTGTGTTCTCGTCGATTTGTGGCAGCACAGTGAGATCCGCTGACCATTTGGCTCTGGGTGTCCAAGAAAACGGCCGCATTTTTTTTGCTCGAAAGCTCCGCTAACGTCTGCCGCTCAACCTCTCCGTGGCTTTTCCATATGGAGACGCTAGCAGACGATTCCGCGACGCCGCCCAAGAAAAAAATGGCGGAAGCGCCCAGTGTTGCCGGAGCACCAAGCATTATGAATACCCCTATTGCAGTCGGACGCTCTCACGTCATCGGGATCATTTCCAAAATGTCCCACTCGTGGCGCACGTTGTGTGATACATTTAACTTAATTTCTGGGTAAGTAGGACACTGCTGTTGATAATACAGTTGAAACCCGCAGTAACGAAATCAGCGGGGAAAGCACAAAATTTCGCTCTAGCGGGAATTTCGTTGGCGCAAGAATGCGGCAGAAAATATATGGAATTTACAAAAAGCACATTTTATTTCCAAATCTCAGTAAGTTTGCTTTGGTGGGCCTTACCATGCAGCAGTTTCATGCCTCTCGCTCGGAAATCCCGTTTGCCACGGCACAAAGTTCGCCCCATGCACTGGTCAGTGACGGCAGCACTGCGCTGTCACCAGTACCGTCATCAAGTGCGCCTACAGGCGAATCTTCTTCCGGCTCCCCTGCATCAGCGCAGAATCGTGGACAGCGAGCCGCACGCAATGCAGAATTCTTCGGCGATATCCATTTTTTTCCTGCCCTTTTCCACCTCACTGAAGATTGCAGCCTTATCTTCCAGCGTGATGAACTTCCGCTTTTTCGTTGGAGGCGACATCTTCGCAGCCAGCGAAATCGGACGAAGCAATCGCAACACACAGTTCACGTTGCACCAACACTCTTAGAAAAAAAGGTCGGCATATTCACTAACTAAACACTAACAGTTTACTTGTCACAAAATACGCTAACCTCTTAGTAAGTGAAGGTAGTAAAATGCAGGTTAGTGGAACTTGCTACCTATAGTTAGTAAGTGAATAGTACTTGTTCGAATGGCTAGTCCATTACTAAGTTGTTAGTAACCGCGCTAGCAACTTACTAACCGTATTAACTCTACTACATTGAGCCAATTAGAGGTTTACGCCTATTTCGTTTATATGTGCGTGTGCATTGCCATATCAAGATGATTCTATAACAAAAGTACCTAAAGGATTGAAAAAAAACGAAGTGGCATTGTCCTCGTACAGTAACTAATGGCCGCTAATTACTTCATGTAATTACGATCGTAAGTACACATCCCAGCAACATACATAGAGGCATGAATAGATCACGAATTAGAACGCACACGCAAGCGCACACACAGAATAGCAAGACTTTTACGTAGCCGATATCTACTCTAGCAGCGGCTTGAAGACTATTTCTGCTCTATACTTTGGGATAGCAGACCGTGTACTGGTTACCACCATATAATTTAGAAGAATAATTGATATTTTCTACACATTATCGTGTGCCCTTATATTTGCTTATATGCGTGCCATCACGTAGCTCGAAACTTTAACTCGAAAGTAATCAATAAAATTAAAGTTTGTTTAAATTTTTCTAAAGACCGTCACGATTACGGCAAAGTATACTGCGCATCTACGAAAGATCTGGCAACGTGGGTGGCTAGTAGTTACTTAGTTAAAAACACCAAGTAAACTTTCTGGTTAGTAGGCAGCACTTTACGACCTTTACTAACTGCTGGCTAGTAAACAGATTTCGCGAAGGTAGTAAAATACGCTCAAAACTAGTAAATGCAAGCATTTACTAACCATTTTCTAACTTTTTTTTTAAGAGTGAAGCGACCAAGCAAACGCTCCACAAATGGCTCCACACACGCGACCATATGCGCGCAAAGCCGACAAAGCCGAGCACAGAGCCAAGCCAACGAACGAAACTCCATTACACTGTAACTCCATGAAGAATGTAAATTTGGCTACGTAGTCCGCGATAACGAGCAGGTGTTTCGGCAAGCCATCATCATCATCATTGTCGCCTGCTTTATGTTTTTTTGTAAACAGTGATGGCGGCTGCTTCTCAAGTGCGGTGTAGCGATAGTTTTGCACAATTCAAGTGTAGCATGAATGCATTTCAGCAGTTTTCTAATGTAGTTAATGTTGCGAGAGTAGATTGTTTGCGCACTCGTGTTTCAAAAATTTCGTTAATGAGGGACTGCGGTATGAATATCTTTCGTAGTCGCGAGTTTCGAAATGCATTGACTCCTATGGGCGTTCGCCGGTGCTCCCAAAATATTTCGTTGCGGTGAGAATTTCGTTCCCTCGGGATTTCGTTATCGTGGGTTTCGACTGTATTGCCGTTTTAGACGTTGTCATACACTGAGCTTTCACTGTGACATAAATTGTTATTTGCCTTTAGTGTCCCTTTAAGGAATGATAGCGTGTTCCATAAGCGCCACTTTGCGCCGATACTAGGCCTTGCATGCGTAATCATGCGAACCGCGCAATTGAACTTTGCAGCGGGACGCTCAGTAACACGGACATGCTCTGATAATTCTGCCAGGTGGAAACGTGTTGAAGCACGACTACCTCTAAATTTTCCATACAAACATGTGCCCGTGAACTATTAAGAACTATAAAGCTCGTAGTGACATTTTAGTTAACTGGGCTGCTGGCAGCGACAATTATCACTTTGTGTCCCGCTGGATACATAGCGCATTTTTAGAGGTGGTCCTTGCGCACCTCCCAGTGCTGAATTTTAAGAAAAGCATAAAAATGAATTATGGCCACCCTGTCAGACATGGCAGTAATGAAGTTACACTATTTAAAACTAATTTTTGCTGTCGTGAGTAATATAATGGTCACATTGATCACATTACTAAATTGTCAGCCCACGAAAGTGGGCTGACAATTTAGTAATGTGATCAATTCCTTCGCGCCAGCATTTTCAAGAAAATTATTCACAAGTTCTCAGTTTCTTTTTAGACTCGCCAATGAGGAATACAACTCAACTCCACAATGTGCCGCTGGTGAGCAAAGGAAAAATGAAATCACAGGCAAGAAACTAGCAAGTTAAATTATTGCACTTCATATCGAGCGTAATTCATTGGTGCGAAAATTCAACGCGCATCAGAAAGAAACGAACACAGCATAGATAGAATCCACACAGTCACCGACTTTCATACGTTCTTACAGGCTATATGCACGTATTCATTATGAAAAAGCCTGACGAACTCACGCAAGCAGAACCCAAAGAGGATTGTCAGTTCGACAGAAGCACGTTGAATTCTTGGAATACGTCACTCGTTACCCTCGATTAAACGAAGCAGAAAACAAAGCTGCTCACAGGCGGTAACTGTTCACCTTCTGCGTCCCCATGCACTTGGCGTGAAACGCCACATTCGCGCGATCAACATTTGACGTTGTTGATGGCAACGTCCTTTCGTCGCTGGCTGTTTCGATGAACGCTGGCCAATGAGTGATGGAGAAAGAGTAATTTTGAATTGTTGCACGCACATCTGATGTTAAAAGTCCCAAGGTCCCTTATGCATTTGCCTATAGTCGGATACAACTTCAGAAGTCAGCAGCATTTCTTCCTCAAAGGCAGATGCGCACAAGCTTCCACCAATGGGCGCATGCTCCAGACTGGCGTCATTGCCGAGTGCATGAGAAGGACTATATATTTAGTCGCGGAGGCGATCGCCTGCTGCGCTTCGGGCATTTGGGCAGGGCCACTCCGGACTTCTTACTTCTTATGACTATAGACCACTCGAAGGCGAAAGCTATCTTCTTAATCTTCCCTTTCCCCTCCCCGAAGGCGTGCGGCACTGCCTCCGGGATCGGAGACTTTGGAAGGTTTTTGCACCTGTGCCTCCGTGATCGGCCCACCCTTGAGATAGCGAAAATGTCAAGTGATTACGAAATCATAAGACGTCATAGTGACTTCACGATTACGTCTCAAACTTTGGCGACCTCTGACATAATGTGACGCCATCACATGATGATTTTTTGCATCAATCCTGTTGACGCCGACGGTCACTTTTCGCGTTCTATGAGGCACATAAGGCTTTCGCGTTGAAGGGCCCCTAAACCACCCAGCGGTCGAAATTTAGTTGAGGTGAGGAAGTTGTGCACGAGTGTACAACGAACACGCAGCCGTGACAATTTTTCGAAACGGTGCCGTAATAGTGGAGTTACACGCGTTTGATGATCGAAACGCGACGATCGCTTCTTTCCCTCTTTCCTACGCTACCCTTTTCCAAAACCGCTTTGCCCTCCTCGCTGAGTCAGCTGAATGCCCCTCCTCATCTCGCGTGGCATACGTCACCGCTGACGCACTGTTCGAGACAGCGTCTACTTCCGGTTGCCGCGACTCCGACGCTCCAGCTCGCCGTCAACTCTGTGTGGTATCTGGGTGCACTATTCGTTGACTAACCGCTGTTGCTGCCGTGCCGGCCCGTGCCCCTACGAATCGTGCCGGTATGGACCCTGTGTTGCGCTCACGCCTTCAAAGGATCGCCAACGTGATGGACCCGTACGGGGACACGCCGTGCCAGACCACCTCGGCTCGAGATGAGGAGCCGAGCTCGAGTTCACGGAGCTCATCAAACCGCAAGGCGTGGATGTGTAATTACGCTAGCGACTTGGCGGTTGCGTTAGGGCCCGCTCACGCTAGCGGCACGGCAGCTCGCCGTTTGCCGTTCTCAGGCTGCCGTGCGCAAGCGATTTCGTTCGTGCACGTCAGCCGTTCTTTGCCGTTCGCAGAATAGGTCCGAGACCCATTTTTATGCCGTTCTCCGTCTGCCGGAGAGCGACGTGGCCAATCAGTGACGGAGGAGCGGTTACCATGACTACGGCGCGCCGCGTCGTCTGCTTTCGGCTCTCCGCGTCGTGTGCGGCCATAGTGTGCGGCTGTCGCGGGACGCTTCGAGCTGCTTGCTTTTTTTTCCGCGCTTTTCACGCTAAAAGTGCCGATGTCGTCCATGTCGTTGCCAGGCATGGTTCCAGCAGTCAATAAAGCGTTTTAGTCTGTCCGGCATTAAAGAAAGCGTCGCGTAAAACCAAATAAAGTGTCCCCAAGCTGGCGTCAGGTCAAGTGGTGCCAGCTATGGAGGATTAGAAACAACTAACAAACGCGTAATCTATGTCCTCCGAGCATCCGGAAGCGCCCTTCTCGACTCGCTAAGCCTACAGCATCGATTATTTGAGTGTGGCTCTCCAAAACGGGGCTGAATCGGTACGAATACTTTGCTGTCGAAGCTTAAGGACATGAATCTAAAGCAAATGGAAGCATCAGTTCGGAGCTTACACGCTACAGAGCGCACGGCGGCCACTTGATAGATTCGAGGTGGACGACAACCGCTTTTGGCACTGCGGCCATGTTTTTCGGAGGCTTGCCGGCGTAGCTTGCCGTTCAAGTTGGACTGCTGTCGCGCGTGCGGCGACGGCCGACGTTCTGCGGCACCGCGCCGTTGCGGCAGGCTTGCCGCTAGCGTGAGCGGGCCCTTACGGGCCGCAGATGTCGATTCGCAAGCGGCAACACGACCAAGAACAGCAAGGTGCGCGCGAACAGCTGTTTGCAGAGTAACCGGAAGTCGTCAGTTGTCGTTCGGCCAATCGCAAGCATCGAAAGTGATAACGTCATCGAGTTTCACTGGTGATGTCACACATGTCAGTGGCGGGAATGGCGGGGACCGGAAAGGAGAAGCTATTGTTTTTTCGAAATTGTGGCGCGCCCGCGACCTGTAGCGCTGCGGCGTGTGGCATCGTTGATCGCGACGGCATTCTGCACGCGGTGCGCTCGTTTACTTGAAATGTTTGGGAAAATGTCGGAGGGGGTTTAGGGGCCCTTTAATAAAGAATACTGCACGCTTTCTCGTCGCCAGAAGCAGGGTCAAAACGCCTTAGCTGAAACTCTTGATTAGGGATGGTAAAATCGATGAACGATTAATCGATTAAAGGTCCTCGATTAATCGTCATCAATTTCCGCCCTTCGATTAATCGAATTAATCGATTAAAACTATTCGATTAATCGATTACGGCACCACCCACTCCCGCTTCCAACCTCGCCCCTTGGCCGGAGCGTGAGCTTCGAGGCGCGCTATCCTGCAGACGCAGATGCCGTGCACATCGCCTCTATTTCACTGCTTTCACTACAGTGCATATTTCTGCGCTAGCAGAACGAACCCGGAGCTGGCGGCGGCCATACCCCATAGAGAAAGATATGAACTCGCCCTGAACTCCGTCCAACTCCAAGCACTCCCTAATGCTTCAAGCCCGGGCAAGGAGGCGGCTCCACCCCATCGAGGCAGAAATGAACTTGCCCGCTTCTCTGCGGCTCACAGACTACTGCTGCTACTGCCTTCACCCCCTCTCCCTTAAGCTGGTTGAGCGTCGACTGAGTAAACGTGGGGCTTGCGTTGCTTGCGTGTTATGTTGTGTAATTATTACACATTGGTGGTTATACCGCTACCTTTGGGATGTCATAATGCCGGGCAATCGGAAGAGGAGCGCAGTGTGGTCGTTGTTCGCTGAAGATGAGAAAACGAAGACTGCTAGGTGTAATAAATGTGGCAAGCACTTCTCGAAGCCATCGACGGAGACTAAGATATCACCTGCTGCACGCCCACTCTATTCACGTGCCAAAGAGCCATCTCCCAAAGAAAGGTGGTAACGACGACGGTGACAGTGTTGAAGAACCCTATCCTGACGACACCAATCCGCCTCTTCAGTTATCGGTATCTCGCTATTTAGCCAACAGCCATCTCACGACGACGGGCCCCTTGTGTCCAGTGTGCGAAAGTGGGCATTTTCGCACACTGGACACAAGGGGCCCGTCGTCCACACTTTCAAAAGTGGGAATTTTCGATCGTCAGCAAGTCTGCTAAAAAGATGTGGGTCCATATGAAACTCGAACGATGCCTCTCAAACAAAGCGGTATCGGTTTTAAAGCACCCATAAAAAATGTCGATTAATCGATTAAAACATTCCACTGAAAGCAATTAATCGATTAAAGGCTAAACCAATTAACGATGAACGATTAATCGATTAAAAATTTTAATCGACCATCCCTACTCTTGATACTATTGCTCCAGCTGGAAGCCGCTCCCGTTATCTTTTTTTTTTCGCCAAATCTCTGCTGCAAGAAGCTTTCTTTTTGTAAGTTTACCGCTCACCCGGTATGTTGCTCGAAAGCGCTGCCAGAGATGAAGATGAACACACGCGTACGTATACAAAGACAACGACGCTCATTGATTTCTCGCGCAGAGATAGGCGCTGAGGAACAACCTTTTGGGAACAACCATTTTTAGATGCGAAGGCATCTCTTGCTCGAGGGTATGTCCCGCGGCGTGCTAGTCCGCACTAACACTACGCATGCGCAACTCTCTTCCTTCCCTCTCTCCAACAGCTGCGCGTTACTCTCTCCACTTCTCTACCAGCACCTGCTTGCGCTTCTGCGTTCTCGCTTCTGCTCTCGCGGCGCATGCGCTACTCTCCTCCTCTAGTCTCCTCTCCTTCAAGTGGTAGAGCGCTGCGCGCGTTCAGTCCAGCGATTGCTTCAGTTGACTCCTCTGAAATGCGGGCTCGACATGCCGAAATTCTCTCCTGGGCAGCGCCGCGATGAGCGCCAGCGCATGCGCGTCCCCTCCCCCTCTCTCTCCTCTCCTACGCTGCTCCCCTCTCGCGCACCTGTAGACCGCATTCCCCGCTCGCCCTGTGAGAATTACCGACCAGGCTAGAGGGAAGACACGACACGCGTAGTGTTCCTCTTCGCGTTCCACGACGCGAGGTCGGTAGCATGCCCGAGGTCAGTAGCATGCCCAACAAACGCCAACGGGACGCGATCGTGCAAGTGCTCCGGCTTCGCATCGCCTCAAGGTCCCCTTTAGCGGGACATGGTGTTTTTCCTCCATGGGAACAACCAACCAATCATCTTGTATGTCTGCCGTTGCTCCGATCAGCAGACGAAAGTAAATCTCTAATGGTACATTCGACTGGGCGCCGCCGCGCTCTGACTCAGATTGCTACGACACCTGGGAAGCTCGAGATCGGAAACGGAGAAAGCTTGTCCCAGCCGAACGTACAGCGTCTCGCTGGAGCAACCAGAAACCGAAAGCGGAAGTACGTGTGGCGACACAATCTGCGCAGCCACCACGCAGCCTACACCTCGCTATCATTTCGCTCGGCGTGACACGGCTGCACGATGCGCACCACAATCCGATAAGCCACAGCGCCGAGCAGAATCATCCGAGGCATACGTCACCGGCGGCGCCTACAAAACTCGGCTGCAAGCTACCAAGACCCATCTTGTTTATCTAGCTACCAAGACCCACCTTGTTTATCTAACAGCGAGCGCAGCATCGGCATGTTCGCCCCGCTGCTACTCATGGAGGAAGGAATACTAAGGAGAGGCCCTGACGTCACATTCGTGAAGCCTCCACATCGCAAACACCCGCATCGCCTCCTAGCGAAGGCGCAGCGAAACATTTCGCGATTTCCGTCGGGACGTTTGCAAGCGCATGCGCGCATCGCGAAACTTTGCAGCCTTTTTTCGTTTGTTTGTTTTTCGCCGTGCAAGCGGTGTAGTCGATTCACGCATGCTGCTCTTTGTGCTGTGTGTGTTCTTTAGGAAAGCTACGCAATGCCCAGCTGTTGCGTATACCCGGTGCAAATCGCGTGCACTGCGGACAGTACCGGGTGTCACTTTTCATGTGTACGTATACGTTCGCTTCATTGCTGATCACTAAGGCATGGTATTTGCGTGCGAAGCTCTCGGATGTGCGCTCTGTTGCCTGTTACTCATTCTGTCAACTCAGAACTCATGTGAACTTTTGTTTGTGGCGTCTGACGCGCCGTACATAACATGTGCTGAAGGCATCGTACGTTTTAGAGGCTGTGTCGTTCAACGAAAGGGCAATAAACAATTGTAATTATCGGACTACGTGATGTATGTATTGTTCGGTGTGCGCTCGCTGCCTGCTTGTGTTGTGTGCGCACTGGAATTACAAACTTTACGTGCACGATCGCCTATACAATACAGCGGTGTCCTCTTTTCGACGTGAAGACTATAGGTTGGCGTTGCGCCGAATAGCTACTGCGCTCATTCCATATACACGAGAAAGAACCGCTAATTGGGCAATAGATCGGGAAATCGGGCTACGAGAAAGGAAAATAAAGATCTAACGTCCAGCAGAACGCGTAAGTCACTGCTAGGTGAGGTCGCATACGGTGATGGAGGGGCTGAATGTTTTTGATTACGGCACTTACCGGTACTTTCTGTACTGTTGCACAAAAACGCTCCACGAAGAATTTCAGCACGCAGTGCTCGGGCTTGCCGCGCACGAACAGCCTGGTAAACGTCTGCTTGCAACGTTTTACTACGTGCGAACCGCACAATACGCGCTAAGTTTACGCCGGGACTACAAATCTGAGCAGAAGCGAACCACTACGGAGAGCACGCCGCGGGGCGTCTGCTGTTTTGTTTGCCCCATACCGGTTTGTTTGCCCCATAAATCTGACGTCACTTCCGCCACACTTTTCGCAATGCATTGGGATACGATAGGGCCTCTCCTGAGTTTTCCTGCCTCCATGCTGCTACTAACACGTTAATAAACGCTGTGATGTTTCATGTTGGGATGCTACGTTCCTTCGGCACAGCATCCCACATCTGGTGACCCGGACCTTCGACCACGCAACCGGCGCTGCACCGCTGCCACCGAGCTCCGCGGCCATGTTCCAGCCTGCTGAAGCCTGGCAGCCACAGTTCGACCCGCCCCTGCCGCCGTTCCGGACATACAACCTCGAGACCTGGTTTGAGGAGTTCGCGGCGGCGTTGGAGCTTAACGGCATCTGGCTGCAAGCATTCATGTTTGAGGTGCTAGAGTACCACCTTCCGCGTGATCTCAAACCCAGCCTCACCTACTTCGCGTGGCGCCCTCGCCCTTACGATGATCTGCGGGACGCCGCGCTCGAGTTTTACGGCATCGCACCCGCCGCAGCAACCTTGCCCGCACCCGCCGCAGCAACCGTGCCCGCACCCGCCGCATCAACCGTGCCCGCACCCGCCGTTGCAACCGTGCCCGCACCCTGCCGTAGCAACCAGTGCCCGCACCCGCCGCAGCAACCGTGCCCGCACCCGCCGCAGCAACCGTGCCCGCACCCGCCGCAGCAACCGTTCCCGCACCCGCCGCAGCAACCGTGCCCGCACCCGCCGCAGCAACCGTGCCCGCACCCGCCGCAGCAACCGTGCCCGCACCCGCCGCAGCAACCGTGCCCTCGGCACCCGCTTCGGCGGACGAGCCCTCGGCACCGCCCGCGACGGCAGACGAGCCCTCGGCACCGCCCGCTACGGCGGACGAGCCCTCGGCACAGCCCGCGACGGCAGACGAGCCCTCGGCACAGCCCGCGACGGCAGACGAGCCCTCGGCACAGCCCGCGTCGGCAGACGAGCCCTCGGCACCGCCCGCGTCGGCAGACGAGCCCTCGGCACCGCCCGCGACGGCAGACGAGCCGGCGGCACCCGCGGCAGCAGGCGAACCCGCAGCAGCAGACGAACCCGCAGCAGCAAACGATCCCGCACCATGGCAAGTCGGAACTGTTCCCCAGCCGATAACAACCGGCTACACCTGTGACGGAGACCACCCTCCCGCGCCAACCAGCTGTGATGCGTCCAACGCACGATTGTTGGCGTTGCGTCGACCACTGCATTTAAACCACCCTCTTTGACATTCTTGACCGCACAAAAAAGACGAGGACAGAGAGAGGTACGACGACACGTCGTACCTCTCTCTGTCCTCGTCTTTTTTGTGCGGTCAAAAATGTCAAACAGTAAGCACCAACTAGGCCAAACGCAAGTTCTCCTAAACCACCCTCACCACCGGCAACACCAACGCATCCCTCTGCTTGGCTCGCTGCCGCGAGCCACGCACAATCATCGTGGTCCTCGCCCGCTGCATGGTTCGCAGTGCCGTCCACCGGAACTGGTGGAACTCCTTACGCCTCCCGGACTTCTACAAGCCCTGAGGGCTCTCCACTCCGCAGGGGGGTGATGTGGCGACACAATCTGCGCAGCCACCACGCAGCCTACACCTCGCTATCATTTCGCTCGGCGTGACACGGCTGCACGATGCGCACCACAATCCGATAAGCCACAGCGCCGAGCAGAATCATCCGAGACATACGTCACCGGCGGCGCCTACAAAACTCTGCTGCAAGCTACCAAGACCCACCTTGTTTATCTAACAGCGAGCGCAGCATCGGCATGTTCGCCCCGCTGCTACTAACACGTTAATAAACGCTGTGATGTTTCATGTTGGGATGCTACGTTCCTTCGGCACAGCATCCCACATACGTAATTCGAGACGTAAAAACCTTGCGAAACTGCTAACGTACAGATAATAAGAAAAAACAAAGCATTGTACTTTTGTTTTCTTTTTTTGTAGTTTATTTTGTGGTATTTATTTCATTTCATTGCTTACCTCCTTCTCGGTATATGTCCGGACTGCGCTTCCAACATAATTAATGACTTTAGGTACCCTTTTCGAGGGGCCGAACAGTTCATCAAACTTGTCTTCGCAAACGCTACGGATGTCGTCGGAGCCGCTGCTGCTGCTACCGTCGTCTTCAGCTTCCATGACAGAAAGTAGCACCGATGGCATGGCTAAAGCATTCGCGTACCGTTTCTTCAGCATGCTTCGTGTAGCGTGCGTCCTCGAGGTTGCGAAGCAGCGTATTGCAGAACACGAACGGCGCGCGCACAGAACTTCTGCTACAAACGCCGCAGCGGATGACGCACTGACGGAAATCGTCAAACTCACGTGACCGGAGCTGTGCCAGATCTCCGTCGCGCTCCGACTTCAAAAGTGAGAGCGCCTCAAGATGGAGCGTGGTGCTCTGAAAGAACCTGGCGAACGTATTCAGAGCGCTCGGTTTCGACCAGCCGAACGTGGCAACTGTAGAAGACAGGGACACAAACGCCCCAGGCATATCGCTACCGCCGCCAGCGCCAACTCTGTTAACAAAACTGATGTAGTTAAGCCCCAGATAAGAGCCTCCCCCCCTTGTTTTTCATACTACTGACACGAATATATCTTATGAAGGCAGTTAGAAATTCTAATGCCTGGGATTACCTAAAGAGCGCGTATAAATTTGACGCGATACACTGGCAACATTGAACTATAAGCAGCAGTAAAACTTGGCAACATTGCGCTAGATTTAGGTTTATCGCGTTAAATCCTATGTTATGCTCGCATATGCTAACATTTTTACAGCGTAACATTTTTCAAGTGATGCCATGGTATTTCATTAACTGAATTAAGGAAACAAACGGAAGTCTAGTAACCCTGAGAACTAATTAGCACAGAAATCTGGCCACTTATCAAGAACGAGTGGACAAATGAAACTAATAACCTATTACAATAAAAAGAAAATTGACGTGCAAGTCCTTTACAAGCTAAAACTTCAACGACACTGCTTTTGTAATGTATGCGAAAACGTAAAGGTAAACATTGTTCCATTACCTCAATAACAGGCAACAATGGTACTGTTAATATCAATGGAGAAGCCATGGAGGAAGAAAAGAACTCAGCAGGGTGCCCGCGGTGCGCTGGCAGAAAAGTGTGGAAGACATGACGTCATGGCGGCCATATCTACTGGGCACAATGGCGGCGTTGCTATGGTTACGTGGCGCGCCGTCGACGGCCTGAGCGCTTCCGTGTATTTCGTACCGAACCGTGGCGGATATCCATCTTTTGTGCCGCGTTCTTCGCTACGCAGTGTTCAACCGGTGGTTATTGTACCGAGCAACGTTTACAAATCCTGTTGATAGCCACGGGGCCTCAACAGTGCGTGGAACGAGCGCGTATCCACGTGGAGCGGATAAAGCAGATGAAGTACGTATTTGAAGCGCTTAGCGAAATCGGGCTTAGCCACCATGACAGAATGGAGCCAATAGAACGGAACCACGACGAACGCCTTGCAGGTCAGTGACGGTTGTGCAGCGTTCCTGCTTCGGACGAAACATTCGTGCCCCACAAATAAGAACTTGCTTGTGCGCATTAAAACACCTTTTCTGTTTTGCTTGCGATGCTCACTTCTAACAGTACTTACGGCACTAGAACAACCGCGTTCGAGTGTCATTCGCACAACTGCACCGTGCACAAGTTCGTCGGTCGCATAATGCTGACGCCGGTGAGCTTTTACGTGGAACACGGGCACGGTGACCGGCCCGGCGGCGCGTGAGAGACGGAATGCAACCATTGAAAGCGGCGCACGGCCGGTAGTGTTTTCTGTACAGTGCGTGAATGGATGTCGTAAATACATTGACACACACGCCCTAGTCAGCTAGTTCGCGGTGTTCTCTTGTGCTTGCCTCCTTAATTGTCGCTGTGCTGTTGCTCGCCACATTTCCCCGGTGCGTGGCCGCCTTGTTCACTAAGTTAAAGCAATTCCTCAAGGCTTGACGAAAATACGTGTTTGTGCTCGTAAACTTCCGTTGCTTTAGCCATGGGTCTGTATGTCGGAATGTACGTATACGTACGTGAAGTACGAGCTCTGTCGGTCATCGCATTCTTAAGTGCCGTGAGATGGTGCGGATGGGTGAGCTCGCATTGTGGCTGATAGCCCGAACAGAGGAAAACAAAGCAGCAGCATAAAACTAAAGCGTTTAAAACAGGGGCGTAGGCAGAAATTTTTTTTGGGTGGGGGGGGGGGGGGGCACCTCCATGGTCTGAAGTGGGGGCAGGGCAGGCAGATGTGGTCGAGTGTTATTTTGTGCTGTATATGCCAATGCAAAAAAAAAAGTTCGGCGGGGGGGGGGGGGGGGGGGCAGTGGCGTAGCCAGGGGGGCACCCCGGCCCCCCGCCTCGAATTCTTTTTGGCTAAGACCATGGAGTGTCCCCCCCCCCGGAAAAAATATTTGGCGACGCCCATAGGGGGGGGGGGCGGACCTGGCGTGCCGCCCCCCCGCCTGGCTACGCCACTGGTTTAAAATAATGGCTGCGGCTTAGCTCGGCTAGGTCCAGTTATGCAAGCCAAAGCTTGTTTACTTTGTTATGCTTGTTTACCATGGAGGAAGGAATACTAAGGAGAGGCCCTGACATCACATTCGTGAAGCCTCCACATCGCAAACACCCGCATCGCCTCCTAGCGAAGGCGCAGCGAAACATTTCACGATTTCCGTCGCGACGTTTGCAAGCGCATGCGCGCATCGCGAAACTTTGCGACTTTGCGGCCTTTTTTTTTGTTTTGTTGTTTTGTACGCCGTGCAAGCGGCGTAGTCGATTCATGCGTGCTGCTCCTTCTGTGTGTTCGTTAGGAAAGCTACGCAATGCCCAGCTGTTGCGTACACCCTGTGCAAATCGCGTGCACTGCGGGTAGTACCGGGTGTCACTTTTCATGTGGACGTATACGTTCGCTTCAGTACTGATCACTAAGGTATAGTATATGCATGCGGAGCTCTCGGATGTGAGCTCTGTTGCTTCTTACTCGTTGTGCCAACTCGGAACACACGTGAAATGTTGTTTTTGGCGTCTGACGCGCCGTACATACCATGCACTGAAGGCATCGTACGTTTTAGAGGATGTGTCGTTCAAACGAAAGGGCAATAAACTTTTGTTTTTGTTATCGGACTACGTGATGTATGTATTGTGCGGTGTGCGCTCGTTGCGTGCTTGTGTTGTGTGCGCACTGGAATTACAAACTTTACGTGCACGATCGCGTATACAATACAGCGGTGTCTTCTTTTCGACGTGAAGTTACGTCAACTATAGGTTGGCGTTGCACCGAATATCTACTGTGCTCACTCCATATACACGAGCAAATAACCCCTAATCGGGCAATAGATCTGGAAATCGGGCTACGAGAAAGGAAAAGAAAGGCCTAACGCCCAGCTGAACGCGTAAGTCACTGCGACGTGAGTTCGAATACGATGAGGCAGAGGCTGAATGTTTTTGATTATGGCACGTACCGGTACTATCTGTACTGTTGCACAACAACGCTCCGCGAAGAATTTCAGCACGCAGCGCTCGGGCCTGCCACGCACGAACAGCCTGGTAAACGTCTGCTTGCAACATTTTACTGCGTGCGAACCGCACAATACGCGCTAAGTTTACGCCGGGACTACAAATCCAAGCAGAAGCGAACCACCGCGGAGAGCACGCCGCGGGGCGTCTGCTGTTTTGTTTGCCCCATACTGATTTGTTTGCCCCATAATTCTGACGTCGCTTCCGCCACACTTTTCGCAATGCATTGGGATACGATAGGGCCTCTCCTTAGTTTTTCCTTCCTCCATGTTGTTTACCCTCGTAGCCAAATTACAGTTTGCCAACCGAACGATATGGCTAGTCGAACGTTCCGTACTGTCTGCACTCACAACAGTCGTTTCGTTAGTTACGGAAGCCGTCGACGCGAGAAAAGCCAGGCCCCTAAACTGCCTGAACCACCAAGGCAGCAAGGCATGCACAGGGGTACCGCACTGAATATGGCACCTATAGGCCGTCGTGTAGTAGATGGTCTGCGTGCAAACCCTTGCTATATGACGGCCTGGCCATCGGAGAGGGCAGCGTCCATTTAGGTGTGGGTATTTTAATGTGTTTAGGGAGCCCCTTGATGGTACGGAGAGTGGCCCTGGGGAGTGATTGAGAAAGCTTGTTGTTCGTGTTGTGATATGTTAATGGCCAATAAAAGACGGATACAAAGTAAACACAACTGACGTAACACGGTCTTTGTTTCCATCTTCTATTAGCGGTCAACATGTGACGCACTATAGAGATCAACTTGGTCAAGTTCAAGTTTTTCACAAGTTGCAGCATTGAACAGCTGGGAGCAGATGTCCCGTTGTACATCAAAAAGCACGACCAATCTTTTTTATTTATTTAATAATAATTTTGCATATTTTCTCAAATGTATATCACAATGCCCAAGGTCAAGGAGAAGTCTTACAGGCGTAGGAAAGCCTCACAAGAAACGAAGATGGTACTTCAAATGCGTGGTCATCCTCGCTGCCAGGAAGATTTTACAGCTGCTGTACCAGAGCAAGGTGATGCCCACACACTAGGAACGTTAAAGGGACTGTCTACCGTCCTTCATCGCTTTTCTGTTTTGTACCGCAATAGAAAGCGTACCGTCTGAAGTGTCCAACCTTGGAGCGGTTTCTCTGGAAAGCGAGTAGAAATTTTTAAAACAGAATTTTTCGATCTGCGTTCGGTCTTCTTCCATTGGCGTGAAACTATGCCCACAACCACGGTGTAAGAACAAGTTAGGTGCTGACACTGGCCGCTCCGCTTGAGGAGAGGGCGCGGGCAGATTGTGTTCGCCGATGACCTTGAGCCACGAGTAGTTTTCGCGGCGGGCGTTGAGATGGCGCTACAGAATGGGGTCTCAGGGGCTCGCGCGGCGCTCATTCTGAAATTCGCACGCAAAAAAAGATCTTCCTGAAAGCTTTGTGTGAATGGCATTCTGTTATTTATGAACGCGTTACCCTGTGCCTGTGAGCCCTGTCAGTGCATTTGTTATGCTGATTCGTGTATTGTGATTGAGTGCACGTATACCTAGACGCTGTGTATGATGCCGAGTACACTTTAGCGGCCTTGTCGCTGGCTGCGCCTCGAAATGGGCAAAAAATGCTTTGTCCCGAATTGCAAGATTTGTACGGAGCGTGTGTCACTTTTCAAGGCTCCGCGTGAACCAGAACGCTTAGATAAGTGGCGACGGGCGATTCCGAGAGCAGAGAGAGTTTTGGAGCCTACTGACCTTGCTTGCGCGAAGCATTTCCCGTAAGAAGCGATCTCTGCAACATATCATGCAGAGTACAAGGGAAACCTCCTGTTGCACGCCCGAAAGAAACCTACGCTCTCTTCGGATGCTGTGCGTAGCATTTTCCACGGCTGCCCAATATACCTGACCGTGTAGCAAAGAACCAGGAAACATCCGCGAAAACGGCAGACTGTACTGCCGACTTCTCGGAAGCGACGGGGGCCAAAAGGTTCAACTGCTTCGGAAGTGCCTTACCCAACCGCTGAATGTACGCCACATTTATTGCACGTAGAGACAGCGACTCCACGGCATGGCGATGCTGAATCTACGGGCACGCAACGCAAGAGGCCGCGCTTGACTTCTGCAGCGACGAGCCTAATTCACAGGAAGAACGGGAGGCTTCTGAACACAACACTGATAGTGTGAGTGGCCTACGCGCCTCCCGTCATCATCAAGGCAGAAAGGTAATTTCTTGTTTGAAATTCAGATGCCCCTGTCTGAGCTGCCTCATCTATGGCTATTAGGACCAAGAAACATTAAATGTCGTAGAATAATCAGTGAAAAGATAGTTTCGTGATCATCATCATCATCATCATCATCAGCCTGTCTACGCCCACTGCAGGGCAAAGGCCTCTCCCATGTTCCGCCAATCAACCCGGTCCTGTGCTTTCTGCTGCCACGTAATAACTGCAAACTTCTTAATCTCATCTACCCACCTAATTTTCTGTCTCCCCCTCACGCGTTTGCCATCTCTTGGAATCCAGTCAGTTACCCTTAATGACCACCGGTTATCCTGCCGACGTGCTACGTGCCCGGCCCATATCCATTTCTTCTTCTTGATTTCAACTATGATGTCCTTAACGCCCGTTTGTTCCCTGACCCACTCTGCTCTCTTCCTGTCTCTTAAGGTTACACCTATCATTTTCCTTTCCATCGCTCGCTGCGTCGTCCTCAATTTAAGTTGAACCCTCTTTGTAAGTCTCCAGGTTTCTGCTCCGTAGGTAAGTACCGGTAAGATGCAGCTGTTATATACCTTCCTCTTCAGGGATAGTGGTAGATTACCATTCATGATTTGATAATGCTTGCCGAATGAGCCCCAACCCATCCTTATTCTTCTAGTTATTTCACTCTCATGGTTCGGCTCCGCGGTTACTACCTGTCCTAAGTAGACGTACTCCTTTACAACTTCCAGTGTCTCGCCACCTATCGCAAAGCGCTGTTCGTGATACATTGGCTGAAACTTGTCTGACGAAGCTTTTTTTTTTTCGTTCAGTTTTCTAAGCAACTAGAGCGCAACAGCGATATCTGCACGCAGGCACTCACACACACACGCGCGCGCGCGCACGCACACAAATGCATACACACGCACGCACACAAATGCACATGCACACAGGCGTGCACACATACGCACGCACGCAAATGCACACACGCGCACGCACAGATGCACTCACACACACGCTGGCACATGCACGCACACACATACACACTCTCACACACGCGCGCGCGAGCACACACTCGCAATAGACACACGCGCGCACACACACGAGCACGCCACGCAATACACACACAAACGCACAAACATGCACGCACACAAATGCATACACACGTTCGCACACAAATGCACATACACGCGCGCACGCACACAAATACACACACGCGCTCGCACATGCCCTTACACACGCGCACTAACACATGCACTCACACACACGCAGGCACACATGCACGCACACACACACACACATACACACGCTCGCACACACGCATGAGCACGCACGCACACTGTCGCCTTCCTTATAGGGATGCTGAAGTGGTTTTACAATTCGGTAAAACTTTGTTGTTAACAAGGACCAACATTATTGTCGACGATGGCGTAATTTTTTTCGCTGTTGTGGCAGCAGGAGCTTTAAAATACGCGAAAGAAAAGTTCGTTTTGCTCCCCCCAAGCAAGCGCGCCAAAAGTGCGGGCGTGGAAATGAACTAGTAGGAACTACGTCATAGTCGGTAGTTTTGGCCACGGTGGTAGAATAACAGGTGGCCCGAGTCGCCGCTCCGCCAATGCACCGCACGTCTCACGGTGCTCGAGTTGCCGCCGCTTTTCCGCAAGGTGGCAGCAGGTATACTCTGGGCCGATATCTCCGCTCCGGCGCATTTGGAAGCATGTGGCCAGCGTGCGTCGCGAGCATTTAAACTGCAATTTACATCTTTAACTTTTGAGAAAGAGAACCGCGGCGTATTTATTACACCAGAAAGGCCTTGAGCAACACTGAAGAGTTGCCGTCGCTTAGAACGGACGCGCCACTAATGAAAGCATGCAACGCAACCAGCGTTGCAGCGGCGTCTCTTCTTTTCTGCTTGGTCACCTTCGATAAATGCAAGGCGTCCGTGAGTGCAAGCGTCCGAAGAGCAAGAGCGTCCCTATGCGACGCAACCAGCGTCGCAAAGTCGCAATCGGCCTTCGAGTCATGATCATGGCCAGATCGCGGTTGTCGTGATTAGGTGATCCCACGGCTTGAGATCCGCTCTGATGCGTCGCGTTTGTTGCGCTCAGTCAAACCAACGCGCGTGACCGCATCGGTGTTTCCGTTGACTTTGCAAGCTGGAACCACGGCTGAAACCACGGTGGCTCGATCTGTGCCGCTGATGCGGCGGCCACAATGGGACGAAAATGCTTCGCTCCAAATTGCAAATCTGGCTATAAAACGTGCAAAGAAAAGCTGGCTCTTTTCTCCGCACCGAAAGACGAAAAGCGACTGCAGTTGTGGAGAAATGCAATGCCACGGAAAGACCGCCAGCTACAGTCCTCCGACATACATACGATAACGTGAAAACCAAATGCTTTTTTTTTACTCTGTACACTCGCCGGTAGAAATTTTCACGCTTTCGAAAAAAAAAAAATACGTGCGCGTCTCTTGCAATCGGCACCCTGTGACAGTCATATCGGGACTACCCGCGCCGATTAAAAAATTTTAAGCTTCATAAAGCCTGGCGCTCTTACTTTTGCGGTCGAAGCTGGCAGACAGCCACTACAAGCTAGCACAAACAACCGTTTAAAGCCAGAAAATTAGCTAGAAAAACCGGTTTTTACAGTCCAGCGAGAGCTTGCAATGCGCGTCTTTCGGCCCAAAAACTCGTCGCGAAACTAGCGGCGGCCGCGAGCAATTCGAGCAGTACGGCGACGCGCTCGCGGCGCTCGATGGGCCACCTGTTTTATTCTACCACCGTGGTTTTGGCGGAGCCGTGGCCTCCGTGACTACTTCTGGCTGCGCGCGTTGGTTAGGTGGCCACATGAGATTACGAAGTTTGTGGGGATAACGTGGCCGCAGCAAGCGCAGGACAAGGTTAATCAGAAACACGGGAGAGGTGTTTGCCTGCATTGGGCGTAGTCGGGCCGATTGATTACGATGATTCAAATAGTGATGAATCTTGTATTTCTCTAAGTTGGACTCGCTCATCCGAAACACGTTCACAGAGATAAGTCTTTGAGGACGCTAAAAAAGATATCAAAAGTAGGAACCCTCGACACGAACTGCTTTACTGCACACAGTGGCGAATGCATTAAAGGCTGGCTTATGAGGCGAAACTTGAGAATACAAAGCGCGCGAAGTATGGATATTTTTGTTCTTCTAAGAAACAGCGCCCGCACGCTTTTTAATGCCACTCTGCAAAGAAAAGTTTAGATCGTATACGGTACGGCTTCGCATGTTCCATATGAACATATACTCAATGTGTTGGCAAAATATTCGGATACGTGATGAAGGGGTGGTGTAGTACGAGGGAACCAAATGAACAGGTGCTGATGGATTTATGTTTTGAACGGGCTAGAGCAAGAATTTTACTGGATTAATTGCATTGGAGGAACATTGTATATGCCTTTTGTTAGCATATAAAATCCAAGGACGTACACGACGTAAGTAAAGCTTCTGCTTCCATATTTTCTTTTCATAATGCCTTGAACCTAATTGAAAGATATCGTTACGCTCCTTCTCTCTGTATACAAAGAGGTTCATGTCAAAAGCTGCTATGTGAACATATCGAAATATGAAATTCATCTCCTAGGCACGCCCTGTACCAAATGTGATTTATAACGTGCTAGCTTTAAAGAGCGATAGCCTTGAAGGCGCCGTTGTGTGTGGCTCTCTCCTTGTCCGTCGATGTCATCGCGCCTTCTACCTCGAATCATGCAAGACCAACACGCCCAGTTGTCCATCCTAACTTTAAAAATCCTGTGTAGAAAAAATTCCGGCGTCGGCGTCGTTGGTTGTGAGCGAAAAATGCTAATAAAAAATGAAAATATTCCGTTTAAGTGGGAATCGAACCCTGGCCTTCCGCATGGCAGTCACGTGTTTTACCACGAAGCCACGCCAGTGTTTGAAACTCCTTCAGAAAAAAAACCTGACACAGGCGTCATGCAATGTGGGGAGTCCTGTAAACACATGCAATAATGTATCGCGGAAGGGTACAACTGCACAAAGCGATAGATACAAAGTTAGAAACTGCGTGATCGGACGTTTCTGAAAGCTGCATCAATGTAGCTTTTCTGCATTGTGGATTTATACGTATACTGAACTTGACAAAGGAAGGCTACATACTGTATTGCATATACGCCGTCCACCTCATTCATGACTGTAGTTGTCAGATAAGGTCTATGTAACCGTCACTAGGATCGCCTTTCCGGGCACCGGCCATGAATGCCTGTACATGCAACCTGAATACCTCCACACCTATCTATTATGACGACAGCTATCAGGCCAGCCTCACGCCTTTGATGCTTTCGATAAAGTATAGCACAGCGGCAAGAAGCAAGGCTGAGGTGGGACCGCAAGTCTGCATCTAACACACCAACTGCATGCAGAAAGTCTGTGAAGTGCATAAAAAAGGTTCTCACTTACTAAATGATAATGTCTTTGTATGACAGCGTGTACGAAGTATGTCCCCTGTATGACTGTATGAAGTACGTCCACTCAGCGGCCATGTGCAACATACTTGCAACCTAACACGGCTGAGCTTTCTCTAGATGCGGGCACATCTAATATTTGTAATGTGGATTTCCATGGACAGCTAGAAGACGTTGATAATTATTCAAGCGCTTGCCTAAACGACAGTACACACCGCTCTTCGAGATGCCCGATATTAGGAACAACGCATGTACAAATTAATGGTGTACTCACTGGGGAGAAAGCAGTCGCAAGTGAGCTGTTTCAAACGCGCCAGCATAGTCTCACTCTTTTCTTTTTCCCGACGCGCAAGTTTCTAGTGCACGTCGTTATCCGTTGTGCGTAGTTTCCTTCTTTCAGGAAACAGTGAAACGATGCGTTGCTCTCTTTCCACCACAATGATAGGCAATTCGGCAGACAGCACAGTGTTTGTACATAGTTTTTTTTTCTTTTGGCGGCTTGTGCACGGTGGCATGGCGTCTATTGGGAAACAATTCAGCAGCGTCTCAGGGCGCTGCTAGGTGGCTAGCACGCTGTTGGAATCGTGAATAGTTCTGACAATAATGCAGCTGACCTATATTCTTTGAAAAATAGTCACATTGTTTGTATTGTATCAATATTCAGGTTCATCAAGCCGGCGAACGTCAAGGCGAACGTCAATATGCAGACGTGGGTCCTTTAGAGCAAGAGACTGTGCCGGAACCTGCTGACATACAGCCCACCATCGAAGATGGAGGCGCCGATGCCTGCGCCCGAAAAACAGCTCCTGCGGTAGACCTGGTGCAACCTGCGAGTTACGAAGCACACCGACAGAGTGAGAGAGTTCATGAAGGTCAACTCGCACTTCCGCAAAAAACGAATCATGACGGAGAAATGTCCAAAAAACTCGCTTCTCAGGGCGCCGAATCGCCTGGGGCTGTCGAATCTACGCACCTGGACCACAAGGCGGCCAAAGGTGCCATATTACCTGATGCTGCAGACGACAAAGAAAAAGTAGCCCAAGCGCCATCCTCTGCGGTTTCGATGAAACCTCGACTGAGCGTGGAGGAAATGCTCATGCAAAATAAGGCTCTGCCGTTTTCTCCTAGTGAAGGAGGTCTACTAAGCGACATGCACATCAGGGTTTTGGGAGCACCGGCTGTTCCCGGCGCCGTGGCGGCGATGCCAGGACAGGGTGAAGCCGCAGGAGGAAAGCAAGTGGTGGATGCGACGGCGGCAGAAAAGCCACAAAGGAAAGCGTCGTTGGAACAACCACGAAAACAAGCAGAAGCTGGAAAGAGAGAGCTCAGTGATCTAAGAAGTGGGGAGCGACCTCCTAAAGCGAAACTAGCGTCCCCAGCAAAGGGAACCACGCCCAAGCACCGTCATCCTAAGCGACACAAGGCCAAACATCTTGCAGACAAGGTAAGTCACTGTGAACAATCTAGCTGCAACGAAATTGGTTATAATTAACAGCGGATCGATAGGCATTTGCTAGAGCGTTTGGAATGCCAGTTGAGGCAGCTTGCATTGACTGACCTGTGAAGCAGGTGGTGTTCGAAAAACCCTCCTTGCCTACTAGTAAACTACATGCGTGCGTCTAAGAAATAATAAATAAAAACGAAATAAATTTCATTTCCGGGTTGCGGTTTAAACTCGTGTATTCCCGGTCCTAATGCGAGTGCGTTTACCACTAATCCACGCGCCCGTGCTTGGCCAATGTGAACTGAACTGAAGCGACGATGCAAAAAGAATTGGGAAGCAGTGCACTTGCTATGGGCGCTTTATTGAAATATTTCGTGTAGGCGGACTAAAAGCGATCTGCTGGACAACGCTTAAGGAATTCACATTTCAGGGAAATGTAGACATCGAGGAAATGGAATTCCGAACCAGCACTTCCATGATCGATTTTTCTCAATGCCAGTGCCAACGCTCGCTCCTCAATGGTATTGATTGATTGATTGAAAACTTTATTGGAATATATACAAAGTGCTCTCGCTTGTTGGCTTCAGCACCATGGTGTCAAAAAAATGGAAAAGAAAAGAGAAAAGAAAGAAGGATAAAAAGGTGATTTTGCCCCGCCACGGTGGTCTAGTGGTTATGGTTCTCGACTGCTGACCCGAAGGTCGCGGGATCGAATCCCGGCCGCGGCGGCTGCATTTTCGATGGAGGTGAAAATGTTTGAGGCCCGTGTACTTAGATTTAGGTGCACGTTAAAGAACCCCAGGTGGTCGAAATTTCCGGAGCCCTCCACTACGGCGTCTCTCATAATCATATCTTGGTTTTGGGACGTTAAACCCCAGATATTATTAAAAAGGTGATTTTGTCAAGCTGGTGAGCTTGTTGTGTTTGTTATTACTGGGCAGGGGATGGCCGTCTTGCGCAAGTCATTGCACCATATATTCAGCCTGGCTCTGATGAGTGGATCTTCGAGTATCCAGTGGGCGGTTTCCTCTATGTCTTGCTGTATGTGGAGCAGCGTACGTTGGGCTCTTTTAGATGTGAAGCATCTTATAGCGGAGTTCAATCCGGTGGTGGTGTGCGGCCTGACCACCCTTAGTCCGCATGCGCAAACCCTCTCCACACACCTCCTCTCCACACAAACCCCTTCTCCCCTCCCCTGTCCCTCTCCACTTTCCCTCCCCCTCTACTCTCCCCTCTCCACTTCCCCTCTCCCCATTTCCCCTCTCCTCTTTCCTCCTTTCCCCTACCCCTCTGAAACGCGGGCTCTACATGCCGAAACGCTGCTTCGCATCACCTCATGGTCCCCTTTAGCGGGATATGGTGTGATGTATTTATAAATGCAGCTCGGTTTGATTCGTGAATGGGGTATTCTCAGAGGATATGATCCGCGGTTGCTGGCGCTTGGCAGTAGTCGCAGTTGGGGTCAGGGTATTTAGTCGCGTACCATCTTGTGAAGCACTGGGATTGTTGTGAAGCTTCGTGTTTGTAGTCTTCTGAGTATGACCTCGTAGGGGCGGGTGGATCTTGGTGGCGGGGCGTCGTGTTTTGTAGCTTCTTCTAATTTAGCCCTTAACTTTCGCCGGCGCTGGACTTTTGCTCAGTAGTTGGCTTCATGGGTGTCGTCTTAGATTAACGTTGCCGTCTGCTCCGGACTTGCATCCGGTAACTCAACGCCGCGAGCGCGCGGAGAGCTAGGCAGCGACTCGATGGAGGGAGCGCAGACGAGCGAGGCTCCGCCCAAGAGCGCCGGCGGAAATTCTTTCTTCATTTTTTTCTCTCTGACGTCTGGGCGCAACCACGTGGTCTGTGCCGCCACTTCCGGTCGGCTTGCGTCGTTCTCGTCGAGCGGAGCCGATGTGTATCGCGCGTGCTTGAAAACTGCGCGTCGGTTTGGTAATGTTGGGTGTGCACCTCGAACGCCGTAGTGTTTTCATCGCTCTGCCAACCATGGAAGCAAACCTGCGCGCTCGTTTGGAACGAATGACAGCTGAGATCGGTTTCGGCCCATACTCCGATACACCGCCTCGTAAGACGGCACTGGCAGACGACCCCGAAGCGCCGCCATTACCGGACGCCAGCATTGTTATCGGAGACATGCTGCACGGCTGCCTCGGTCGGTCGTGAGAACGTGCCGACGACGTTCCCAGCTGACGAGGCAACACTCGAACGGCTGCCACTCTCAACGGCAACCGGCGATGGTCAAAAGCACAGAAATATTCACGTTTTCGGCACTGCGCATGACGAAGAAAACGGAACCACGCAACTACGAGCAGACGAGCTGTCGGTGAGACCGGAAGTGCTAATATTAATGTTTGTTCGGTGTTTTTAACGCGATAACATAATATAAACATACATATTATCTACTTATTGAACTCAAAATTAACAACGAAAGTAATAATGAGGGTGTTATCGTGATTATAATATCAGCCAATGGTGGAACTGCCGACAATCGCGTCATATTTTGCGGACTAATACATCATTTGTCGAGAGAAGAGGGAGCGATTTTCAGCTGACTTTGAGAATTTATTGTAAATTCCAGGCCGTGCGCATCGCTATAATATTTGGCTCGCGTGTTCTCGGGAGCGTCGACTACCGATCGGCAGCGCTTTTTGAGCATGCTCGAAAAGTGTTGCAGGGCCCCTTTAACTTTCGCCGGCGCTGGACTTTTGCTCAGTAGTTGGCTTCATGGGTGTCGTCTTAGATTAACGTTGCCGTCTGCTCCGGACTGGCATCCCCGAGTTCCTTGCTTTGATGCTGCAAGTCTCGGTGATGAACTAGCTCGTTCCCCAGTATATTGGTGTGTCCAGGAATCCAATGAATCCTTACTCGGATTGATCGTCCTTGAAGATGGGCGGCATAGTTGAGGATGTGCCTGGCGTATTCTGGTAGCTTACTTCGAGTTTGGAGCGTTCGAATCACTTGCTGCGAGTCTTTGAAGATGTGAATAGCTTTTGGCGATGATTCTGTTTGAGTGTAGTGGGCTAGCGCTTTCGAAATAGTGTGCCCTTCGGCTGCCTCGGGCAGCAAGCAAGAATGCGTAATAGAGAATGAGGATGCTTCCCCTGTTCTCAGGTTCAAAAATGCCCCAGTGTTGGATCCTTCTAGAGTGCACGAGGCATCCGTGTAGATGATTTCTTCTTCGTCGGATATAGTTTTTAGGTGCTCAATTTGCCGCTGAGCGTAGTAATCCCTTCTCTGTTTGTCCGAGGCTTGGTTCATATGTTTCGGAAGCGGCCGATTGTCAGTCACGGTAATATCTTCCCATGGTGGAATGGTGGGTAGAACTTGAGGTAGGTCTTCGTCGCTTAGGCCTAGTTCGCTTCTGATGGCTCTCCCCGTACTGGTTATCTTGAGGCGCTCATTTTGGGCTTGCAGTGTTGGCTCAACGTAGTAGGCTATTGGAAGAAGTAGACCTGTTCCGTATAGGTCTTCGAGCTCAGCGTACTTCGGTAGCCCTGTGGCGATACGAATGCATGTTTTGTTGATGCATTCAATTTTGTCAAGCTGGGTCGGCGTCAGGAAGGGTAGTTCATATAGGAACCTTGAGTGGACCAGCGCTTGTGCGAGCCTTTTAATTTGACCTTCGGATAGGCTCGAGGCACTGCTTGTCAGCTTTCGCAGCACTCCTATTGTTTGTTTCGCCGTGTGCAGCGCTTTTTCTACCCATTGGGTGGACCTTGCATTTTGTTGGTATATAATACCTAGAATCCTAATGTGCTCCTTGCGTAGTATGCTCGTGTTTCGAACAGCAAGTTGGATTTTATCTCGAATGAATTGCTGCTTTCTGTGGTTTGTGGGGTTGAGAACCACTACAAACTCGGTCTTTTCTGGTGAAACCTGGAGACCTTGTCTGTCAAGAAAATTAATGATATCATCTACTGCTTTTTGTAGTTGCTGTTGTTGCGTAGAGGTGTCTCGCGTGTAAGACCATATTGTAACATCGTCTGCATATATTCCCGCCGAGACGGACTGGACTTCACTTAAGAAATAGGCAAGTGGACGCATTGTTATAGTGAACAGCGTTGGGGAGATAACAGCCTCTTGCGGAACTCCGATTTTGTTTGAATATGGTTCACTGGTAAATGAGCCTATTTTTATAGAAAAGGTCCTGTTCTGCAGAAAACTCCGAACGTAATTGCACAGCCTTCTACCTACAGGTAGTTCTGACAGCTCTCGTAGTATAGTATCATGGGGCACCGAGTCGAAGGCCTTCTTTACGTCAATGCCTACAATAGTGCTCGGCCAATACGGTGAGGGGTCCTTTAGTGCATCCACGTATAGGCGCCGGAGTGTGTCCTGCGTAGATAGGTGGGGTCTGAAGGCAGTTTGGGTCCAATGATAGTGTTCCCCATTTTCCAACATCCATGTGAGGCGTTTGTTTACCATTCGCTCCATCACCTTGCCGATTACTGAAGTTAATGAAATGGGACGGATGTTACTGGCACTTGCAGGAGGTTTGTTTGGTTTAGGGAGTGGTATAACACTGGAATGTTTCCACTCCGCAGGAATTTTGCCGTCTTCCCATGATTGATTTACGATGTCAAGAACGGGGATTAGTTGGTTTTCTATTAGTTGCTGTAATTGTTTGTACGTAATCATATGTACATAATCATTGTACCCGGAGCTGTTTTACTATTTGACTCCTTCAGTGCTGTGGAGCATTCATTGCGTCGTTGCTTTGCTTTTCTTCTGGCCATTTTGGATACTCCGGATCCCTTGCCGGCTGTGGAAAAAATGTGTTGGCACAGGTATCGGCGGTGGCTTGCGCTGATGAATGGGAAGCCAAGCATAGGTTTTCAGCGGCTGTTCGAGTTTTGCCCCGGCCTTCCAATGATTTGACAATGTTCAATAACCTTTGATTATTTATCCGACCGTGTAGCTGGTTGCATCAATCCTGCCACTGCTGCCTACGTAACTTGCACACGTACTTTGATGCTTGTCTCGTGAGAACCTTAAGCTTCAGGCGATTACGAGCTGATTCTTCTGTCCTGTATGCATGTAAAGCAGCTATGCATGCCTCCCATAAGTTAAGGAGGTGCTTGTCGTGCGCAGGCTTTTGAGGTACTTTCTTGTAGGTTTTGTTTGCCTTCCGTGTCGCTTTTCGTATATGTTCTGTAAGTTCGTTAAGGGTCGCTGTTTCTGGGAATCCGTCCATATAAGACCGATACTTGTCCCAGTCGATGAATGAACCCTCTTTTGGAACGCACTGCGAGGCCGAGCTGGGCGAGCAGGTCGCGCTAGAGTTACTGTATATGCTACCTTTAGGTAGCAGAGTTGCGCATCTATTTTCCAACGCCGCTAGCAACCATGAATTGCGGAGAAGCTGACGCTCGGGCCAATTTTTGTATTTCTCGACGCCGCCGCTGCAGCTCACTCAATTTACACTAGTCATCGACAGCCAATGTTTATCGCCGTCCTTCGACACGCCAGACATGTTTATCGGCGACGCGGTAGGCATGTCGCCTGCAAAAATGGAGTGCGACTTCACCGCATAGCTGTGGTTGCTAGCCGGACCTATGCGCTACTCTGCTACCTAAAGGTAGCATATACAGTGAGTCTAGGTCGCGCAAGCGAAGTAAGCCACTCGCGTCCCAAACAACAACTGAACTTTTATTTCCTTTGAAGTGCACGAAGAAAAGTCACGTGGTTCCTCGCGCTTGCGCTGTTGGCCTTCGCGCATACACAGAAGCACACATTCGCGCACACACAGAAGCACACCTTCGCGCACCCTCAGAAGCGCCGTTTCACGGCGCTACACCTCCTTTGCCTGAGAAAAAATCCTGCCCCAGGCAATCACAATTGGTAAGTGGTCACTGCCAATATTGTCGGGCCATGTGTCCCAGTGCGTACTCTTTTGTAGGTGCCTAACCCACGTGAGGTCCGGCGATGTATTATTCTGCTTCGCGCCACCGATCCTTGTGTAATGGTCTGGCATGTGAAGGAGAGTAAAACCGGCGTCTTCCAAAGCTTCCTTGAGTTGCTTCCCTTTGGGAGAATCTTTTGAGTATCCCCAGAAGACGCTAGGCGCGTCAAAGTCTGCCAGAATTAAAGCCGGACCTTTAGTGTCCATTTTACCGAGGGGAATTTTCGCAATACTTAATTTTGGAGAACTGTAGCACTTCAATATTTCATATGTTTTGCCCTCGATTTCGGTGCGTGTCTGAATGCACGAGAATGAATCTGAAGATAGCGGATTGTGGACGGCCGGAAGGGTCTTCTTTGTGTTCGTAATACATTGACGTGATGAAACGCCAGCATATCCTGGTATGTGGCAATACTTGCCCGGCTCCTGTACGCAAATAATATCGGGGGTTTTTTCGAGGGAAATTGTTATGTAAAGGAAATCACTGACTTTGTTGAGAAGGCGTCTCTAGCAGAAGGCGTCTCTAGCAGCGTTTTGTTTCTTTAGTTGGATAATAACCGTTTTAAGTTCATCAATAGTTTTCTGCTGGTCACTGATAATTTGCAGATACAGTGAAACCTCGGTGATACGATCACAGCTCATACGAATTTCGGGGTGATACGAATATTTTTGGTGGTCCCGTGAGATTCGTATCACTGAGGTTTCACTGTATTTCTTCTGGGTGTTTCGTAGTTCCGCGAGTTCTTGCAGAACGCTTGGATGCGTCTGCGGTGCAGGCGAGGCATTATGTTGAGACGGCGCGTTATGCACCCTAGCTGCATATGTGGCGGTGGGCGCTAGCTGCGTCGGGGGCTCTGTTGCCGACAGCGTGCGCGTCTGCGGCGTGAACGTTAGGTGGTCGCTGTCGAGAGACGGAAAGTTTTGTTCCTGCGACTGCTGCGCTTTCTGGGTCACTTTGCCTGATGCGTTGCGGTGCGGTGATGAGTAGAGCGCTGCTGGCTTGTACGGTTTGTTCACTCGTTTACGAAGAGCAGTAGTAGCTGCTGCTACCTTTGGACAGTCGGGAGAACGCGAGTCATGGGGTCCACTACAGTGTATGCATTTCGGCGTACAGATAAAATCCTCTGCATGTTTTGTATGGCAGCTTGTGCAAATTTCTGGGTCTCTTTTCGGGGCTGTGCAGACGTCAGCTCTGTGGCCTATGCCTAAGCAGTTCATGCATGAGGTTATCTTTGGTCTGTACTTGTGCACAAGGAAACGCACTGATTCGAAAGCCACGTATTCTGGCAGGTTTGTGCCGTTGAACGTGATTAGTGCTGTGTTAGACATGCCAAGGGGCCGTGCCGACACCATTTCGTGGGTCCAACTTGTCAGGCCTTGCATTAACTGCTCTTCAGTTAGACCCTTGATTCTCTGATTGACACCCCTTATGCGCCCTTCACGGAGAGCAACATATGTGTTAAACTGCACAGTTTGGTCGTCAATGATCAGCAGCTCCAGGTTGAACAGCAAATGTGCAGCTTGCTCTGTGTAGCAATCAACCACTGCTAGGTTAGACTTGGTGAGGAGCCTGCCATTGGCCCGCCTTAGTTCAGGGCGTTTCCGTGGTGCGACGCCACCTAAAGGGCACGGTTGCTTGCGTCCGAG
This sequence comes from Rhipicephalus sanguineus, assembly GCF_013339695.2. Taxonomy (NCBI): domain Eukaryota; kingdom Metazoa; phylum Arthropoda; class Arachnida; order Ixodida; family Ixodidae; genus Rhipicephalus; species Rhipicephalus sanguineus. Next base: position 112,854,426 of record NC_051185.1, on the reverse strand, counting down.
CGCGCAACGCTGCTGTTGCGGTAGGCGCGCCGTTCCTCTCCTATATCACGCGTCTGTCAGGTTTGTTCCCTCGTACTTCTCCCTTTGCGGCTCGAGGCAAAATCGCCGCCACCGCACAGCGCTCGTGTGGCACATACTTAAGCCATCCCATGCAGTATATATAGCGTTATGGTGGCTAACATAGTAGCGTCGCAGTGACGCCTCCCCGTTGATATAGGGCGCCCTCACGCACGCTTTCTCTGGGGGCGCACGCATCGAGGCACACTACGTTGATAGCACGCATAGCGCCACGAACGGAGACGCGCCATCTCAAAACACAGTTGTTTATGCCAGTCGCTGGTTGTAATCCGCGAATAGAAAACTGTCGTCATCATAATTCGACGCGCGCTGCGTTCGTCCTCTTCTTCATCTTCTGCTTCGCTCTCGGAATACGTGCGCCAATTCGTCCGGCGTGGGATGGCATAACTCTGATGGGTGAGAAAACGAGAACAGAGGGAGAGAAAGAAAGAGATAGAAAGAGAGAAATTATTGGCGAAAAGAATTCACGAGGCGGGATTCGAACCCGCATACCCAGGATGCGAAGGCGAGCTTCGAAACCACTCGGCTATCCAAGTACGCTAGCCGAGCATGGCATAGCCGTGTATGGTATAGTACCATACCCAGCCCCTAGTCACCCGAAATGACACATATAGATACAGCCTCTTTCCAAGGGCAATTAAAGAATGGAATGAACTACCAGGTGCAGTCGTCATGTCTTCCTCCATCAGTACTTTTACTGCAGCTTTAGAGTCATTTATTTTCTCTGTTACAAATTCGTCGTAGTATTTATTTTTATTTGTTATTCTTGTGTGCACGATGTCGACGTTTTTTTTTGCCCCTCTCTTTGTCAATTTTTTTTCTCAATGCGCACAATGTAATGGTACGTGCCAGTGTTCACTGTATATCTTTTTTCTTTTGCTCAAATTGCAGCACAACATTGTATGTTATCTTGCAAAAATGTATTTGCTCCCACTCCTGTAAGAACCCCTCTTGGGGTTGACAGTATTACTAAACAAACAAACAAACAACCAAACAAACAAACAAACAAACACTAAGGGATGGGAAAGGAAATTGAGGGTGAGGAGGAGAGAGAGCAGCGAGAAATATAAAGAAATATATATAGAGATAAATAGATATAAATAAACAGTGACAAAGAAGAAAATAAAGAGAAACAAAGAAGGCCGTCCAGCTCCGCACTTCCCTCAGGCTTGCAGGCTTCCTGACCACTAGCGCGAAGCCGACTTCGCTTTTTTAGCATGTTTAAATAATTTGAGTTATTTATGTAGCCCTTAATAAAGTGCTCGGTGTTCTTTGCCATGACTTGAATTTTCCGACCCGATTCATTCGTCGTTGGTGATTAGCTGGGCCGCAGACATAACTAATTAGTGCGAGAAAAAACAAGGGACCAGGTGACGAAAACAGGCAGGACGCGGCGCTAACCTTCTCTTGTCTGTCTGTCGCTAACGTCGCTTTCTTCACCTGGTCATTTGTCCTTTTTTGCGCGAATTATGTACGAAGTCAATTCGCACCAACTAGCCCAACTCTCATCTCTAATAATAGGCAGGCCTACATGCACGAGGACACATGTGGATATGTTCTTTCTTTCTTTTTTACTGGTCCAGATATGACGACAATCGCTTATAACGATCAGATTTTATTACTTTGTCAATATTGTCATAAGTGCATTGCACTGTACGGTTTTCATTTCTTATAAAGCGGTTGCAAGCCCTGGCGTGGCTCTCTGGTAGAGCAACGGACTGCCACGCAGAATGCCTGGGTTCGATTACGGCTTGACCCTGTGGCGTTTATTCTTCGCATCCATCGCGATTCATCGCTCCCAACGAACGTCGCTGACGCCAACGCCGAGAGAGTATTTCTTCGAGACGGGCCCTTTAACGCTGTCGTGTTAATGGAAGGTACCTTATATGGTATCACAGAGAGGAATCATGAGCTTTGAGACTTCCAGACAAGGTAACGTTGGCTTCTCGCGGCAGTCACCGCGTGAGAATAGGCGAATGGTAAGCGGATGGCCACGTGTCTAAAGCATAACTTAGCGATAACGCTGTGACATTGTACGCTGGGGTGAGTGGTATTCATGACTACTGCACCGCGTATGTTTACGCAATCGCATCGAAAGACACGCCCTTTCGACAGAACAGACGGGATGCCGAATACTCGGAAAATAAACGTTTCGTTCGTGCTTCGACTTTTTGTCTGGTGTTATTCCAAAGCTGTAAACAATAGGCGCTAATCAGAACCCGTTTAAAATACTCTGGGACACCCAGTAACATGGGGGGGGGGTGAAATTATGGAGCCATAGGCACAGAGTGCTCTCGCTATCGAAGATGTGACGTGAAAAGACGCAAAATAGGCCTAGACAAGTACAATTAAGAACACGCCGTTAAGTGCGGCACACACCAGGGTTGTTTGCTTTATATTCTTTTAACAAGCGCACATTTTTGCTCTCTACGTGCACAACGTATGTTTCAGGTTACTCCCGCTGGTGAGCGCTCACTGGCTTAAGGTAAAGGCGGCCACCCCAGACAGGAAGCCAACCGACAAATCGAGAACGCCCCTCAGCAGGAGCATGGATTTTCGGAGAAATCGGGAGAACGTGGAGAAAAGCACGTGCCCAAGGAACCAGCTTTTAAGCGAGCTGATACGTCTGGAGTCCCTTCTCCTCTTCCTCATCATAGGGATGGTGCCAGGCTGGCTCAAGCAGCAGAAGAGAAAAACGTTATCGATGAAGAACATGGGCAAGCGAACGTGGCTTCCAAGAAACCTCGTTGGAGCGTGCAGGAAATGCTCCTGCAAAATAAGGCTCTCCCGATTTCCCCCACCGAGGGAGGTATTCTGAGCGACATGTACATTCGCGTGTCTGGGGCACCGCCTCCCCCGGGCCCTACGGTGCCAGGGCAGGAAGGTGTTTCACGCACAAAGCCACCAGTGGGAGTGGGAGAGTTGAAAGACGTGGCCGAGAAGGGAGAGCAAGTTCCGGATGGAGGGCAACAACACCAAGGATTGCGGGAAGCTGGGAATCCAAAGGCCAAGGCGCTGGCGGCAGCAGGCAGTGAGCAGCCTGGTGAGCAGTGGCGTAACTATGGTGGGGCAGGGGGGTACAAGTGCCCCGGGCGCCACTTGGGAGGGGGCGCCGAGCGGAGTCCGCCCGACATGCGCTCAGGGACTTCCTGAGGACACAAACGGGGCGCTAGCGCCCCGCGCCTCGTGGAAAGGTCGCCCCTACAGGGCCGACCTTCCTCGCCTTTTCCTTTCTCGCCTTCTCCCCAGGCACCACCCGTGAGGATAGAGACTCCTTTGACTAGTTAAATGGTGCTCCTTTCCTTCAACGAACGAAACACAATCTTCTGGAAGCCTGTGGTTTCCGACGTTCAATTTGTCGGCGCTTTGTCTGCGTAAGCAGCACTGCCTTTTTTCGTCTGGTCCAGCGTATCTTCTGTCTTGAAATTGTTCTCGAGGAGGTGGTGGCTTGCGCTATATTCTGTAGCCTTTGCATTATTGTTGTTGTAGTGGTTCGTAAGGAAAGGAAAAAGGCACCTAATTTCTGCAGCCCTTAAGGGAGCATGGCGCAGTGCCTTATAGGTGTGGGGGTAAGGTGGGAATAAAAGAAAAGTAGAAAGAAAAAGAAAGAAGTGAAAGATGGTCGGCAAGAGCGATGAGGAGAGAAGAGGACAGGAAAGATTGGGGGGTCGGTCGCAGGAGTTCACGGATGGGACCACGATTCAGCCAGGGGCACGATACACGTCGGTGACGAGGCGGCAGAAGGCCCCGTCGGTGAGAGGTGCACGGCATGGCGGTCGAGGCAGCCGTCACGGGGCGTCGATCAGCGAGAGGCACGAGGAGAGATCCAGGGCGTCGCACGTCTCTGCACCACGACTTCAGAATGCCTCTCCTTCTCTCCCCCCCCCCTTTTTTTTTGCTCATATCCAAGCCCATGAAAAGCAATAAGATAAAAAGGTCTGTGGAAGGTCGTTTCCATATAAGCATTATTTTAACCATGAACGTACCTATCCAGAGCCGTTGACAGACTTTTTTTCTGGGGTTCTGACTTCCCTTTATTGTGTGATCTGGCATGTTTTTGTAAGTGTGTGCATATACATACATATACAAAATGTAATAATATCGGGGCGGTGGGAGGTTGAACCTTGCAAACCTCCTTCGAGCTTCGCCACGGAAATTGTCGCTTGAAATGTTCGTTTTCTTCTGGCTCGGCCCAAACCACCTTGGTTCTTCCACACGCAATAACCGTACTGAAAATCTGAAAGGTAAAGCGCTGCCCACGGTCTTGTTGCTTAAGGGTTGCGATCGAGCAGCTCTTTACCAACTCATCAGACATGTCAGTCTCCAAGCTTACGGCAAGCTTTCATGGGCGGACGTCGGGATGAAATAACGAAATGAAAAAAAAAAAACTAATTTAGACTTTCCTGCAAGGTTTTTTCTTGCCTTTTTCAAATCAGAAAGTCCTTCACAGACTGCTTTCTGCCATCAAATCACGTCACCCCTCCTCATTTCCCCCTGTGTATCGGTGCCTTCCCCATGACATTTCCCCAATCAGCGTGCGTAGGATGGGGTTGACTATGAGCAATGACGAACCTGAAGTAATTTTTCAGAAAATGAGACGACTTCGTGGTGTGGGCGTCTTCACGTGAAGCGGGAGGTGCCACGTGTGAACTCACTGTCGCTCACCAAATTAACATTTGCGTTTCTAGACTGCAGATAATGTCGCCTTCTCGGAAGTGCTTGCTGCAAACACGTGTGCGGGACTTCGGCTCATTGCCCCTTTAAAGCTAGATTTATCAGTCATGCGTCGTGATGCTCGTTATTCTTAAAGTAAAACCGTAAATGTGAAATTACACCCTGCTCTTTTTGCATGCGCGGTGCACTAATTGTGTCACACAGCATCACTGAAAACATTGGTCACGCTTTCCAAGCTCTTGTTGTTTCTAGACGCCAGTGCACATGACCTGGTTGTGAAACGAGGCTGATTGAAGGAGGCAACTCAAAGAAAAAAAACGCGCTCGGGCCGCCGGCTTCCCTTCTTTAGAGCAAGGTTCTATGAAGGAAGGTGACATCACGTGATCGTGATGTCGTAGCATGGCGACAGCAGCGCCCGTGTCTCCAGTGGTGTGCCTCGTGCACAGTAGCACCAAAGAGATACAGGAAGTAGAACTGCAATGGCAAATTATCCTATTACGATCACATTCGTCCCACTACTACTGTGAACTCAGCTTTAACAAGCGAAAAAATTGCGAAAAACTGAAGGATATATACATGTACTAACGCCCCTACAAGTTTCTCGTAGTGATCACAAATGCAGTTCGGCTGTGATTTGCCGAGAGCTGTTCATCTTGATATCTTTCTCACTCGTTTCGTTTCGTTATTTTGCTTCTGCCGGTGAACGCGGTGGCAATAACAGCAGCCAGGTGTAGTCTGACCCCAGTGATGTTGACGTAGTTTGTACGAGCGAGCCTCGCAGCAATTCTGCGTCGGATTTCGCACGTGTTCTGCCGCTGTCCCGCAGAGAACTATGGGGCTTCGATTGTTTTGATCTGGTGGTACATTTCTCCTCACCGTACCTTCCCTCCTGCTGTTAGGATGCGTGCCGCATTCCACGGGCGGATTGAGTGGCCCTGCATGGCCCTGCTCTGCCGGGGCTCTATTCATGGCATGGTGCCTCTGCTCGAGTTCTCCAAAAGGCAAACGCCATTAATAAATAAAACTAAAAATTAAATACGCGAGAACATAAGCAGTATTTGGCAATCGGACGCCTCGCATGCCGTCGATGAAAACGACGCTTTGCTTTCCATCGGTTGGACCCGGGCTTCGTGCGCAGAAAGAGCTGCCGCCGCCACCACGAGAGCACGGGGGATCATTGCAGACTCCCTGCAATGCAATCCTGCTTGATCTTCAATGCGAGGTTCTAAGTCTGCAACCACATCTATCGCGGCAATCGTGAAAGCCATGGCTTCACTGCATCGCGGCCAAGCAGCGGTCAATTGCACGCGTGGTGACGTGTGATGGAGCCTTCTTATTCGCTGAGAGCAATCAGATTCGTGACGACATCGCTTCAGCACCGAGTCTGCGGCGAGAGAAATTGAGTAAGAGATGTTCGGTCTTCGCTGATGGCCTTATGTCCACTAATAACTTATCTTTTCACACCCAACCTGCACGCATTCTTCAATGCCCCTGCTCATTCTACCTCACCTTCATATTAAATGCGAAGCATTTCTTAGCGAACCTTTGGCACTTTGAGCGTTTCTATCTACGTATCTATCTATCTATCTAGCCGCCTACGTGTGGGGGCTCTCAAGACCACCTCCTTAACTTGGTGTTGACCAAAATTGGCATGGGAGGGTAAGAGGATTTGACGAACATGACCATTGGGTCATGACATGAATAACTTGAAAATCCTGTCGTGTACGTCGTCAAACCCTTTCCTCCAGACACGTGTGGCACATACCCGCTTACCACGGGCCGCGGTGCACGGGTATGCGCCACAGGTGATTGACAATTTATATCTACCCAGGAACGGCGAGAACAGATATTAAATGCGAGAGCGTTAAGAAAAACCGACATCGGCAGCACTGAACCGACGAGTGGAAAGAATGAAAATTATGATCCCAGCAGGACTCGAACCCAAGCATTCCGCGTGGCAATCAAGCATTCTACCACGAAGCCACGCCAGGTCTGTAAACTGGTTTGGAAAAACAGCCTATGCAGGCGCAATGTCGGTGCACAGTCAATTGTGGCTGTGTTGCTTGCTATCTAATTTTACAAGAAAGCAATAAACACTAGATGATACTCCTACGATGTGTATACTCCTACAATACAGGCGTCATGTCAAGTTAACGTCTGTGTTTCCAGTGTTGGCCCCGCTTTTATAGCAGTCTAATAAACATGAGATTCGTATCCCTATGATTCAGCAAGCTATATTGAAGCATTGCTCGACCCCGGAGGAATACATTAACGAAATTTACGTATGATATTCACATCATCACACCGTAAAGTGCTGTTAGTCCGCCAGAGCGACGCAGTGTCCTCTTCATTTCTTACGAGGCTGGGCGATGGCCTCATGCTGACCGAGGATGATGCCAGATTGATTGACAGCCGCTTTGTTGACTAGGCTACGTAGGCCACATACGCCCAGATAGCCTACGAATACGACAAGCGCCATCCACTGATGTTGGTCTACGTAGCACTATCCAAGCCTACCAGCCTCGACGGCCTATACCTCACCAACGCGAAGGATGACATCAGATTCCGACATGTCGCCTGCTCTATCGACAGACAATTTGTCGACGAAATGACCGAGGCATCCTCGATTTCCAACAGCTGTACTATACGTCATACTTCACTACACATGGACTCGTCACCGCGATCACGACCTGATTCGATAACAAGTCATGACCAGCTGCTGGTGCTCACTGACCACGGGGATGATGACCTTGTTCGAGAACTGTCAAGAACCTCTTCCACACATGCACACGGGCTCGTGAAACGTGAGTGCGTTCTCCATCATAAGAGACAAATATAAGGACTACATGTCAGCTTACCGCTTCTGGTGTCGGTATAATACACATGTTGCCGTTGGCAGCGTTACCCAACTGTAAACAACTGATTATATAACACATATGCGGCTCTTCAACATATATGTGTGCGTATAAAATTTATACAGATCTTTAGCGTCATTTTGTAACGTTTGGCTCAGTAAAAAAAATACGCCACAGTCGCCCTCCCGCCGCATGGTTCGCATAACATCGACTGCCATGGTACGTGGGATCTGCCGTATTTTTTCTCGTTAGCGTACCTTTAATGCTCCTGACTGTGCGTATCGGACGCCCTAGCAGGAAAGTTACACCAGAAAAAGATCTATACGCTCATGTTTTACCCACTACCTTGAGGGAGGAGGCGGATCACGAACATCGACTTCACTGTCTGCTTCAGTGAGGCGGTAAGCTACAATGACACTTCATTTTCTGCTAATAGAGCTCAAGATTTTGCGTTTGATATTTCCTGTAAACACAGGTTATGGTGGCGTCATCTGGTCGACATAGACTCCGGATGAGGCACAAAACACGCACAAAAGACGGCTAATGTTTCAAATGAATAACGTTACCATTTGAAATAACTTTCCCCTATCTTACATGGGTCATTTCTGAAGGCGATTTGGCACCGCCATTCCAACAACATATATCTACCTCCAAAATGACTAAAATCTGGACGTCGATTGTGAAATATAGTTTTGTTTCACGGTTATATGCATCAACACGTGTTGATCGCAGGGGTTCTCTCAAGAAGAAAATGCTTTAGACAAGTCATGCCTGTGTAGCAAATAATCACACTTGTTAAGAAAATAATAATAATAAAAACAAACATGCGATGAAGACAGTCACGTGCAGGCCGCTGTTCGCCAGCGAGAGGTCCGCGGGCCGCGTGTTTGAGACCCCTGGTCTAGACTGCAGCCGACGGCGGAAATGTGTGACCATAGAGGCATGGCCAGCTCCTTTTTTAATGCGCGTGCGCCATGTCAAATGTAAAGAACGCGTTTTTCTTGGCAACCATTGTTCACAAACAAAATGAGCACTGGCACCCCAAAAGGCAATAATATATGCGACAACAGGGTTTGCCGGAACAAATTTTTGAATTCATCATTAGCATTCATAAAAAAAATTGTAGGCATAGTATGCAGATTTGATCTACGCCATAAATAATTTTGAACAATACATTTCATGGTGATGTAGCCAAAAACGATAAGAACCGTTTACATGCCTACTTTGTCGATCTCTTTTGTGTGGTTGTACGTAATTTACGAACATTTCGTGCAAAGCGAGGAGACGGCAAGGCCACTTCTTCTTTCACATTTTTTCTAACCTTGTGGACTTCTGGTGTGTCGTACGATGCATGTATATGCAAGACGGCTTTAGTCCACTCTAGCGAACAATCAATGAAGAAACCGCTCATACGATTCCCCAGAACAGCCAGGTGGCTTTTTCTTGAACATAAATAATAATAATAATAATAATTCTTCTTATTATTATTATTATTAATCACTATCATTACCATCATGAAGGGCGCAGAAATATATTTGCCATGGGCGCCATCCTATCTAGTTACGCCACTGCTGGTGAGGTGTCGCCGAAACTACTCTCCGCCACAAAAAACATATCGCCGGTCTCATCGAAATCTCATCGAGCTAAACATGAGAAGAAGCGCGCACAGGACAAGGTACGCAAGAACCTGTGTGACCCCAGAAGTTAACGTAAAATAAACTGGCATGGGCGCCAAAGCTTCACGATTGCCCTGGGAAGAAATTCCACGGAGAGTCGCAAACTGGGCCTAGGTCATTAAAGGAATTGATCGCAGCGCGAACTCGACACAAGGACAAAAGAAAGGCGCTGCGTGTCTTGTCTTCTTTCTTTTGTCCTTGTGTCGTGTCCGAGCTGCAACCAAATCCACACAGAGGCTTAATGATTGAGGGGCTTAGCCGAATACCGACACCTCTGTAAAGAGGGACGAGGGGTAAAGAGAACAGGCCAAGTGTGTCACAACTATTCAAATATTCTATTTAAATAATAACTCTGTTTTCCTTCACATACGGCAATATTGTGAGTGCATCGAGTTGTGTCTGAGTAAATAATGTTTTTTCTAAAGTTGAAATTAGTGACACCGCGCAACCCCGTACGATTAATGCCGTTAGTATTCGATGGAAATCTGTGTAGGTAAAAAAAATTGGCTTTTCAATATTTCGATAAATGTAAGTGGTGAACTAGCAACAACTATACTGCGCAAGAAGCGTTTTGCGTTTCGATAATGTGTATACATTGGTATGCGCTGGTATGCGCTGTACGTATTGTGTATTCACCGCAATGGTTGCGTTACAGAGCGCATGAAGGTCACTTCATGGCTGCAGCGGCCGCATTTGCGAAAGGAGCGCGCTGCTCAAGCACAAAGAATTACCAACTGCAACAGTTGTTCGCGCTCGTCCTGAGTATACTTGTGGGTTTGTTTCGTGCGTCCTTCTTTGAGCTTAAAGGTGCTATATCTGCCAAACACAAATAGACATTGTACAAGCTCTCATATATCAATGCACAATAAACGCTCTACTACGTCTGTGAAGACACCTTTCACTTTCGTGTTATGCCGATTCCTATGATGGAGTGATCAGCCACGTTTTCGCAACAAGGCCCTGCCTTTTATCGAGGTCAGTCCTTGTCAGCTGCACTTCTAACAAGTCAACCTCTACTAGAAAACGACTACATCTGTCTGATTGCTTTGTTATCCGTACGGCTGGCTCTGCTTGTTAACGTTATGCGCTTACTTCTTTTCATTCCACCAGTTCATTTCAAACTGTCTTCAGCTGCTTCTTTTTATGCACCAGTTGTAAGCTAATGGTGATGGTGTCTGTGTAATGCAGTTCATGTCTTGAAGAAAGCGGTGCACGTAGAAAGCTAAGACTAGAAAGGAATAAAGACACACAGCCGAATCTGTTCTTTCCATTTGTCTTTTTTGTCGTTTATGTGCACTGCTTTCTTCGAGGCATGAATACGACCCAACTCGTACAACTTGCAATATTGGTGCATTGCAGGGATGCACGTATTAGTAAACTCCATGCCAAAGGGCATGCAGTGGCGCGTTCTTCAACCAGTTATAGATCTTTGGTGCCTAAAGCAAGCGAGCATTTGGCAGCCAACCCTCGCAATGACCTAAACGAGCATAGAAACGTTCATTAAAGCCAAAATTGAAAAAGCTTGGTCAGCATATATTTTTCTATGCAGAGGCCCAATGACTGCGAAATATATATCTTTACATCAATCTCGCTTCTGGTGGTTTTCTTACGTAAAATACATCCTCACTTAGCTGTTACACGAGCATCACCATGAAACACATATTATGGAAGGAACATGAGCCGCCGTGGTATTGTTGCATGTGCGGTGTCGGGCCGCTGATCTCTAGGGCGTGGGTTGAACACCTGGCCACCGCGGTGGCACCTAGATGGGGGCGGATGCAAAAACACGCGTGTACTTCAATTCTCTGCACTTTAAGGTGGTCTAAATTGTTCCAGAGTATCTCCACTGCGGTGTTTCTAATAATCGCACCGTGTTTCAGGCGCGTAAAATTCTGGCAGCAACGAAATGAACAAATACAGAAGGAACATATTACACTTCTGCTATGCCTTTATCTAAATGTTGCTGGAATAACCAACCATTTTAGTAATGTGGTTTGTTTTTCAAATATTCTTCTACTATTATCCAATTTATTACAATATTTTAGTTGTAGCGGACCAGTGGTCGATACAATCGAAATATGAGAGCTCGTGGGTACGTTTAAACTTGAACTGTATTCACTTCGCAGGATGCAGATCAGCGTCGGAAGCCAGCTTCTGGCGGACTAGTGATTTTTTATTCGCATGCACGAGATACGAGGTCGCCTACAAGTGCAGAGAACACCCATCAAAGAGCACGAGGTTTGGCAGACTCCTCCAAGGTTGCTCAAGAGCATTTTGCCGACGCTGCGGAAGCTAAACCAAGAATAGTAGGGGAAGACGCGCGGTGCAAGGTGTCTTCCAAGTCACTGGACTCTCCTGGGAAAATTTCCGCGGCTCACGTTCGAACCTCACCAGAGAAATCGCCGGGGAGAATTGTACTCGCCCAAGATTCCCAAAAACACGCCCAGAGCACCTCGCCGTCACGTTCTACCGGGAAGCCTTCCGTAGCGCCCACCACTGCAAACAAGAAGGCAGCGGAAGGGGTGCAAGAACACGGGGCTCCCAAAGAGGCATTGGTCGCTGGAAAACCCGGGACAACAGCAGTTTTAATTGGGACGGAAGCACCAGCTGTCCAACAAGTGCATCCGTCACGAGCTGCTCCTTCTTCGCCGCCTAAAGCGCAAAAAGAAGGCAAGAACAAGCAGCATAAGAAGGGGAAAAGGCGCAAGAAGGGAAAGAGTCGGGGCGGTTCTCCGTTGCCTGTGGTCCTTATGCCCGCCCTCCTTGCACAGGCCCCTGCTCAGGCCAACACGCCGAGGAAGTGACGTTTTCGTCTACCGCTTCTCAAAAACGTACTTCGAATGCCCCGCGAGATAACATTGTGAAACGGTATAATGTACTGCGAAGAAGCCTTTTGCGAATGTATTTCCCCAACCTGCTGTCCCAGTGATAGAAATACTGGGAAGCTTGGTGCTTGTATACGTTTGGTGTGGTAGGAAAAAAGCTTGCTGTAGGTAAGTGCTCCAATGATGACATTGTTTTAGCTCATTCTCATGGCGAACGCAGCTTCCACTTGTTATGAATAATCGTGAATGGCTAAGCTATTGACAGAGTGTCGATGTTTCTATTTAAACTTCACGCTGAAAATAATACCTTCCGGTAAATGAAAGACGGGAATCTTGAAGGCTCATTTCTTTGTTTGATACAACCGTAATGAAAAGCAACAGATAATGAAGCTAAAGAAGGTATAGGGGACGTCAATTAAGTGTATTGTAGTAATTATGATATTTCCTCTTGAGTCCCGGCTATGGGGAATTGTCCAATATATTGTACAACTCGTTGTCGTCTGCTCCAACACCAGCACCCACAATTTCCCGTTGAAACTATTTTTTAGTATTTTAAACGTCTACTAGCGCCCTCTGTCAAGTGTGGGCAAAATCAATGCCGCGGCGCGCCTGGAATGCTAGTCCAAAATGACAGCGGTCAGCAGTGGCGTGTTCCACGGCCGCCCTCGTCAAACTACGTAATCTGAAGTTTGTTTGTTTGCTTTCATTTTTAAGTGCATTATCATTTTTAAAGTAACTTTTAAGTACGCCATTTTCGCCGAGTTATTTGGTCCTGATGTCAAATATACTGGAGATCAGGACCAAGTGAAGGCCTGATGTCCAATATATTTGACATTTCACCACATACAAACCCCAACTTTTACTAAGCTAAACTTTAACACTTTTTGCCTACGTGGTCTATTCGAGCTATACTGAACTTTATGAAAAAATTCGTGCACCTAACTTTAATCCAGGACTCCGGAGTATATACGTGAAGAAAGTAAAGTGGACAAAAAGACAATTTGCCGCCGACAGGGACCGAACCTGCAACCTTCGGTAACCTCCCATCTGCCCCGTAAGGTGGATGGGGAAGGCCAGTCTATAGTAAATAGGGTATAACTGACACCTTGAGAGGAGCGTTTTATCCGCGCAGCGCAATGTTTGCATTGATGCCAAAAGTTAACGGAGTTTTTAGCGATGGGGTAGCTGAAACATAGCTTTCAATAAATTTTCCGGCTTGCCCAGCCAAAGCTCCTGCGTCAACTGATGCATTCACTTTTCTTCCATTTATAATCAGTGCAGTTTGTAAAACGTTTGACAGAATCAAAATGATGACAGCATCATTTTGGTTACATGGATGGGGCTGTGCACCCACGTTTATTCGTTGTCTCCTGGAGGTCTCCGTAATTGCTAGGCGGGTAGTATGAAGTGGTACTTCATGTGGCTGCTGTCATTGCTGTCGCTGTAATATCTGCAGGAACTCTCGCTGATTGGGTCCAATTATGTTGGTCGGTGTGCCCAGAGGCTTCATGGCAAACGTCCTTAAGACATCCCAGTAGGTCGTCAACCATCTTGGGCGATCTTATTTGCACTTGCTTTTGACACTCCTTTGTCATACCATGGATGACTAAAGGCACAATGGATGATTCAGGCAGCGCAGGGTCTGCCGATTGTAAAAGACGTCTCTTCGTAGAAGTAATGAATTAGTGAGCCTGAGCGCTGCTTGAAAAATATAGCTCTGTCCCAACGGCAGACAGGGTTTTTGTCAAATGCCGAAATGAAACTTCCTCTTCACTGATCTCGGGAATCGTTCGGATGGTCTAACATTCGGAGCTCATACTACCTCTTGGTAATATGAATAAGGAACAACCTCATATTCTGCACTTTGTCTTGTGACGTCATCCAGCTATTCTCACTAGCGTACTCGAAGAATTTCAGCCAAGTAGTTGCTGACGAGGACGCCCCATCGAACATGTCCGCCTTGACCGTCATTTTTGATACCAGTGTTAGCGCGTAGAGTCTATTAGCACAGGAAGCAATCGTCCATATTGCCACGCTCGCTTCTTCTTTTATTTTGACGTGTTCGAGTTTGACCAGCAAGGACGGTTATCAACGCTCGACGCTGGCCGTGAAGCAGTGTTCGAGAAGCTTCACGATTTTAGTAGATCGCTTTGTTAAGATTGCGTGCCGCACGCGAATGTTCCAGCTTTGTCGAGAGATAACGCCGCCACCAGCGATATTGCTGGAAAGTTCCATAGCGCCTGTATAAAAGCCGACGCGCTTGACCGCTTGTCAGTTGATCGACGGACGACGCCCTGTTCGCCGCTATATTTGTACAGCGTGTATTGCTGTAGTTCTAGTTCTCATTTTTCGGCCACAAGTTCGGCCAAATAACCAGTTTCATCCTGCAAACGCCGACTGCTGTCTTCATCGACGTCACGACCACGTGACATCTGGTGGAGGTGCTGCTTCGCTCATGTTCCGGTCGCCCCCGTCAGGCCGTGAACCCAGTCCGGGCCGCAACGAAGACATCGACACCTACCCCGAACAGCGAGCAAGCCGCAGGACACAAGGACTACCTCCAGAATACCAGCCTTTACCCGACAAGACGAGGAAGACCCCGACCATGACCAACACAACAGCGACAATGACAGCAACCATGCCGCTTGCACCCGTGCTGCTACAGCGCCCAAAGGAACCACCGACCTTTCACGGATCATCTGCTGAAGACCCAGAAAGTTGGCTGGAGAAGTACGACCGCGTCGCCACTTTTAACGAATGGACCGATGAACACAAGTTAAGACACGTCTACTTCGCCTTGGAGGACTCTGCCCGAACTTGGTTCGAGAACCAAGAGCGAAGCCTCACGACGTGGGACATTTTTCGCACAAGATTCCTTGCCACATTCACGAGTGTCGTCCGCAAGGAGAGGGCCGAAGCTCTGCTGGAAACCCGTGTGCAGCTTCCAAACGAGAACGTTGTGCTGTACGCGGAAGAGATGAGCAGACTGTTCCGACACGCCGACCCAGCCATGCCCGAGGACAAGAAAGTCCGCTTGCTCATGCGAGGGGTAAAGCAAGAGCTCTTCGCTGGGCTAATGCGGAACCCACCGTCGACAGTCCAAGAGTTCGTCTCAGAGGCGACGACGATTGAGAAGACGTTGGAAATGCGCAACCGGCAGTATAATCGCCGATCGATTCAAGACAACCCAGTTGTTCATGCTGTCGGCTCCGACGACCTGCGCGAAAGCGATCCGAGCGATCGTGCGGGAAGAACTACGCAAGCTCTTACCCTCACCACAGCCAGAAGTTGCGTCGATCGCTGACATCGTCCGAGAGGAAATCCAGCAGTCTCTGGGCACCCCCGAGTCAGCGCAGCCACAGCTGCAAGCAGTGACCTATGCTGCTGCAGCCCGACGCAACGTCCCCCCTCCTCGCCCAAGTCAAGACGCCGCGCCGCATCAACAGTTCCGCCGCCAGGCACCACCGCCGCCGCCACCGACGTCATACCGCCCGCAAGCCGGCCAACGATACACGCCGAGGAAGACCGACGTTTGGCGCGCCCCTGACCACCGCCCACTCTGTTACCATTGCGGAGAAGCTGGCCACACTTACCGCCGCTGCCAGTACCGACAGATGGGACTGCGTGGATTCGCCATCGACGCGCCGCGTCCACAGCGAGGGGAAAAACCACGTGACATCGCCGACTACCTCGCGGGAACGCAATGGACGCCCCGACAACCTTCCCGTTCGCCGTCGCCAGGCCGCTACGTCTCTCCCCAACGCCGACCATACACTGGCCCAACTCGGGGCCGGTCACCTAGCCCGTATCCGGAAAACTAAGGACAGCAACCGATGGAGGTGCGGTTGCTGTACGACGAAATACCGAAGATCCTCCGCCGCCGACGACGACGCCACGACGAAACATTCAGGACACGACGCGAACCAGACAGAGCCCTGACGAAGAAACCTCGCGGATCGATGTAGACCTGACGACGCAACGTGGAAGCAGCGGTACAAACCGACGTAGCCGTGACCCGACACCGCGGCCTAACTGCAACGCAAGACGACGAACTAGCGACCTCGACGTTCTTATCGACGGCCACAGCATCACAGCCCTCGTCGACACCGGAGCCGACTATTCTGTCATCAGTGGACCGTTCGCCACGAAGCTGAAGAAAGTTAGGACAGCCTGGGAAGGCCCCGAAATCCGGACAGCTGGAGGTCACCTCGTAACGCCAGAGGGAATCTGCACAGCGAGACTCACCATTAACAACAGGATTTATCCCGCGAACTTCGTAATTCTGCCGCGTTGCTCGAGAGATGTCATCCTTGGTATGGACTTCTTAGGCCTTCATGGTGCAATCATCGACCTGAGGTCTAAGTCAATAACACTGTCCACGGAAAAGGCACTACCGCCGCACACTCCGCCAAGAAAGCACGCCTTGAATGTGCTGGAAGACCAGGTCACCATTCCACCTCGCTCCAGCGTCATCATTTCCGTCGGCACGCAGAAATCAGCAGACCTCGAAGGCGTTGTTGAAGGCGACAAGCACCACTTGATTAACCGCAAGATTTGCGTCGCAAGAAGAGTAGCAGAGCTGCGGGCAGGGAAAGCAACAGTTATGCTCACGAATTTCAGCAACGAGTACAAGCACGTGAGCAAAGGCACGACGGTCGCCTACATCGAAGAAATCGTAGAAGCCAGCAATGCTTTCGACCTCACCGATTCTCCCGAGCCTACTCCGACGAATAAAGCGCCGCAACCAGCTTTCGACATCAATCCAGCCTTCAGAAGCACAAACAAGAACAGCTCAAAACCCTGCTCTTGCAATACAAGGACTGCTTTTCGTTGTCGTCAAGAATTAGGCAGACTCCCGTGGCAAAACATCGCATCATAACAGAGGAAAGCGCCAGACCACTCCGTCAGAGCCCGTACAGAGTTTCGACGCGAGAACGCGAGGCCGTGAAGAAACAGGTTGACGAAATGCTACGCGACGACATCATCCAGCCGTCGAAGAGTCCGTGGGCATCCCCGGTGGTGCTAGTGAAGAAGAAGGATGGGACTCTACGTTTTTGCGTCGATTATCGTCGCCTGAACAAAGTCACGAAGAAGGACGTGTATCCCCTTCCCCGGATAGACGACACCCTGGATCGATTACACAACGCAAAGTACTTTTCGTCGATGGACCTCAAGACCGGTTACTGGCAAATAGAAGTCGACGAGAGAGACCGAGAAAAGACTGCTTTTATAACACCAGACGGCCTGTTCGAGTTCAAGGTCATGCCCTTTGGTCTTTGCTCGGCACCTGCGACTTTTCAACGGGTTATGGACACAGTACTGGCCGGCTTGAAGTGGCAGACGTGCCTCGTGTACTTGGACGACGTCGTTGTGTTTTCCTCAAACTTCGACGAACACCTTCGGCGCCTTGAAGTTGTACTTCAAGCAATCAAGACCTCCGGACTCACCTTGAAGCCTGAAAAGTGCCGCTTCGCGTACGAGGAGCTCTTGTTCTTGGGTCACGTGATCAGCAAGGATGGTGTTCGCCCGGACCCGCGGAAAACAGCTGCGATCGCTGACTTCCCGACTCCCACCGACAAGAAGGCCGTACGCCGTTTCCTCGGCTTGTGCGCCTATTACAGACGTTTCGTCAAGGAATTTTCACGGATCGCCGAGCCACTGACGCAACTCACGAAGACCGACGTCGAATTCAGGTGGGAAACGTCGCAAGTTCAAGCATTTCAAGAATTGAAACGACGCCTGCAGACGCCTCCCATACTTGCGCATTTCGACGAATACGCCGATACGGAAATCCACACCGACGCAAGCAGCGTAGGACTCGGCGCCGTCCTTGTGCAAAAGACCGACGGATTCGAAAGGGTCATCAGTTATGCTAGCCGGTCGGTATCAAAGGCAGAAATCAACTACTCCACAACAGAAAAGGAGTGCCTGGCCATCATCTGGGCTACATCGAAGTTTCGCCCCTACCTCTACGGCCGGCCCTTCAAAGTTGTGAGCGACCACCACGCCTTGTGTTGGCTAGCTAACTTGAAGGACCCTTCAGGTCGCCTCGCACGGTGGAGCCTACGACTTCAAGAATTTGACATAACCGTCGTTTACAAGTCCGGAAGAAAACACTCCGACGCTGACTGCCTGTCCCGCGCCCCCGTCGACCCACCGCCGCAGGACGACATGGAGGATGACTGCTTCTTGGGAACCATAAGTGCCGAAGACTTCGCCGAACGACAGCGAGCGGACCCAGAACTCAGGGGCCTTGTGGAATACCTCGAGGGCAGGACCACCGTTGTTCCCAAGGCATTCACGCGAGGACTGACGTCGTTTTTCTTGCGCAACGGTGTTCTCCTTAAGAAGAACTTCTCGCCGCTTCGAGCCGATTCCCTTCTCGTAGTGCCCTCGACACTGCGACCAGAGGTCCTCCAGGCTCTGCATGACGACCCGACGTCTGGACACCTGGGTGTTTCTCGCACGCTCGCAAGAATACAGGAAAAGTACTACTGGCCGCGCCTTGTCGCCGACGTAATTCGCTACGTCAAGACCTGCCGGGACTGTCAGCGACGCAAGACACCGCCGACTAGGCCAGCCGGACTTCTGCAGCCTATCGAGCCACCTGAACGGCCGTTCCAGCAAATTGGGATGGACTTACTGGGGCCGTTCCCGACGTCCAATACCGGAAACAAATGGATCGTCGTAGCTACCGACTACCTCACCCGCTACGCCGAGACAAGGGCCCTACCCAGAGGCAGTGCCGCCGAAGTAGCAAAGTTCTTCGTTGAGAACATCCTCCTGCGTCATGGCGCCCCAGAGGTCCTCATCACCGACAGAGGTACGGCGTTTACTGCTGACCTAACTCAGGCAATACTGAGATACAGCCAAACAAGCCACCGCCGGACCACAGCGTACCACCCACAGACCAATGGCCTCACCGAGCGGCTAAACAAGACCATCGCCGACATGCTGGCCATGTATGTCGACGTCGAACACAAGACGTGGGATGCCATCCTTCCGTATGTGACCTTCGCATACAACACGGCCATGCAAGAAACGACGCAAATGACGCCGTACAAGCTGGTCTACGGAAGGAGCCCGGCAACGACGCTCGACGCAATACTACCAACCGCCACCGACGAAGACGATCTCGACGTTGCCGCCTATTGCAACGCGCCGAAGAAGCTCGACAGCTCGCCCGCCTGCGCATCAAGAACCAGCAGAGGGTCGACAGCCGTCACTATAATCTTCGACGACGCCACATGGAGTACCAGCCCGGTGACCGTGTGTGGGTCTGGACGCCGATACGCCGACGTGGGCTCAGTGAAAAGCTTCTTCGGCGATACTTCGGCCCATACAGGGTGCTTCGACGTCACGGCGCTCTTGACTACGAGGTCGTCCCGGACGGCATTACGAACTCCCAGCGACGCCGCGCACGACCTGAAGTCGTCCATGTCGTGCGCCTTAAGCCGTTTTTTGCGCGTTAGCGAACCTGAGAACTCTACTTTTTCCTTTTTTATTGTAATTTATTTGTGTATGCACTTGTTTTTTCCTTTGCATGTTCTGTTGCAAGCATCGGGACGATGCTTTTTCAGAGGAGGGCAATGCCACGCTCGCTTCTTCTTTTATTTTGACGTGTTCGAGTTTGACCAGCAAGGACGGTTATCAACGCTCGACGCTGGCCGTGAAGCAGTGTTCGAGAAGCTTCACGATTTTAGTAGATCGCTTTGTTAAGATTGCGTGCCGCACGCGAATGTTCCAGCTTTGTCGAGAGATAACGCCGCCACCAGCGATATTGCTGGAAAGTTCCATAGCGCCTGTATAAAAGCCGACGCGCTTGACCGCTTGTCAGTTGATCGACGGACGACGCCCTGTTCGCCGCTATATTTGTACAGCGTGTATTGCTGTAGTTCTAGTTCTCATTTTTCGGCCACAAGTTCGGCCAAATAAACAGTTTCATCCTGCAAACGCCGACTGCTGTCTTCATCGACGTCACGACCACGTGACAATATTTCTCAGTTTGTAACGCCTGCACTTGCAACATCGGCTCCATAAGCACCGCAATGTCCGCCTTGACCGTCATTTTTGGTACCAGTGTTAGCGCGTAGAGTCTATTAGCACAGCAAGCAATCGTCCATATTTCTCAGTTTGTAACGCCTGCACTTGCAACATCGGCTCCATAAGCACCGTAATGTGCTGGTTAGCGTCTCTTGAAAACGGCTTGTCGCTGGTTATCTGTCTGAAGTGCTTTTCATAGTGGGACATCTTGATATTGATTTTCCACACACCTCGGCGGCTGAGATCCGCCTCGGTGACATTCGCCTTTCTTGCGATGAACTGCAGCAGGCTTGGCGACGTCGCTGACTCCTGGAGTTCGACTTGTTGCTCGTCTTCAGCTTTGTATGACGTTACGTACGGTTGCCCCGCAGTAGTAGCACAGACTCCTACTTCTATCCACATCCTGTCGGGCTGCGCCAAATATAAAATAGGGATCTAAGACCTGTTGTTCACTTTTTAATGTCGACATTTGATCTTCTTTGTAGATGTAGATGTAAATCCTTTACTGCTGGCTCACACCCACTCAGGGGGATTGGGTAAGAATCGGGTAGCTTAGAAAAAAATTTAAAAACTAGAAATGAGAATAATTTCTTATTTTGTATCACAAAAAGATTTTTTACAAGTTATTGTGTGAGAATAATAATTTAAAAAAAGGAAAAAGGTGGGTGAAATTTATTTCATCAAATAAGAAATACCTAAATATAGAAACGAATCTTGCTGTACTTTGCTTTTGGTTAACTATGGAACACTGTAACTGTGGTTATTGTGTAAATCTCTTTGACTGTTCTATGAAATCTTGCATGGCCTCGCATACTTTCCCGCTGCTGTGCCCAAGGGTAAAGGTTCTCAACTCTAATCCCATGATGCGTAAGGGCGTTTCTAGTGGTCTTTCGTAATGTTGAAAACTTTTGACAAGATATCAGAAAGTGTTCTATTGTTTCCTCTTCCCTACAATAAGAACAAAGGGGGGATGGTGCCAAACCGGCTCTACATAAATAAAAATTTAATGATAGAATACGGCAACGCAACTTCGTAATTATAACTTCCAGATCTCTGTTATGACATGTTGAACTTGGCCAGTGTGTCATTAGATGATTGAAGTCCGGGGAATTTCTTAGAGATGGTATACTGAATTCTCGCATCATCGTTTGCCTCCGAAATCTAGCCGCTACTATAAAAGCTGATGTAGGGGTAATAATATTAGCTGGTCCGTCTAACGCCGCTTTCGCTAATGTATCAACTGTTTCATTTTGAAACAGACCTCGATGCCCAGGCACTTTCAATGTTTTCATATACCGGATGCCGTTAATATTACTGCGGAATTTATTGATGTGGGCAGTTTACGAAGGGCCAAGACTATCGCTAAAAATTCTGCAATAAAGATTGGTGTGTAATCTGGAATTCGGAGCGAGAAGGACCAGTCGAGAAGAGGGCAGAATATACTGATGCCACACTTTTCCTCTCTCTGCGACGCGTCCGTCGCAATGACTACGTTTGCTTGCATTCTGAACAGGTAGTCCTGTAGGGCAGCTCTTAACATGTTACTCGGGAGGTGTTTTGCAGTGTTTGGGAAAATGTCATCAAAGTAGATTTGAAGAGAAGTTGTCGCATTACTAATCGGAATAACCTCCCTTATTTGGACGGACAGTGGATCGAGGAGAGATTGTACAAATTTTACTTCAGGTGTATGAAATCTAGGCCAATAACAATAAAAAAATAAACCAGGTTGCGCAATGAAAACTGTTTGGTTACGCCTTAAAGGGGATTCAAATGCCCTTAAATATATTTGTACAGCCAATATTCTGAATCTAGTGAGAAGTGAGGGAATTCTGGCTTCTATATACAAAACATTATTCGCTACAAATTTAGGTAGCCCTAAGCACATGCGCAGTGCTTGCTTTTCCAGAAGAACAAGGGGACGAAGCTTATAGGCAGGTGCCCCGAAGTATAAAACACTCCCAAACTCTAGAACCGGTCTTACATACATGCGGTATATTGATAATAACGTGGATCTACGCATTCCTGATCTCCTGTTGCTTATTCTCCGTAGAATACCAACTGCCCGAACACCCTTTGCTGCGATATATTCTAAGTGGTTTCGCCATAAGAGAGAGCTGTCATATATCACTCCCAAATATTTGATATTTTGAACTTGTGGAACAATGTCAAGTTTGTATGAAAGAGATATATGAACTGGGTCTTTTATAGGGAATACTAGTACCGCACACTTGTTCACGTTTAGAGAGAGTGAATTGCGTCAAGCCAATGTTCTATTTCAGATAAGTATATTTGCAGGTTTTGATAGAGAGCGTGAATGCCATTAGCTGATGAGAAGAACGCTATGTCATCCGTTTAGACGTACGTGTGTACGTTGTCGTTTCATGGAATCGGGCTTAATAAAATATTGAATAAGACCGGTGACAGACTCTTTTTGCCTGTTTATAATTACTTGATGAAACTCCGTTCTTAGAGCTATAAAATTTCCTATTACCTAGAAATTCCGCAATCCACGCTTCTCAATAATGCGGGAACTAAGTTGATTTCTCTCAGGCGACTAATTAATACGCTGTGTTCAACACTATCGTACGCTTTTGAAATGTCCACAGTAACTAAAGCTGCATACTGTCCTTGTCGTCGCGCCAGATGTATCCGACTTTCGAGGTCAATATGTGCTTGACATATGGAATAATTTATTATATTAAGGACATCCTCCCGTGCCTCTTTAAATAAAACTTTTAACATTGCCGAAGTGACTCCATCGGGGCCTGAAGCAGCAGCGGGAAGTTTCCTTATCACCTCTGATAATTCCTCCATCGATATTTCATTAAAGGTAGCACCTGATTTCGGCATTAATGAAGGGGGATGAACCTTAGCTGAAAAGCACTTTTCCAAACCTTGTGCTATGCTCTCCAATGACTGCGTCAATTCCTGTGGCGATAAAATTATGTATTCAATATTTACTGATTGAGGAATTAGTTTCTTATGTCTGAGAAAGCCAAATAGTGCTCTTTTGTTATTTGATTTCGAAAGAAATTCAAAATGCTTTTCGTCATACTCCACTTTCGCTTTCGCGACTGTACGTTTAAATGTACCTGCAATGAATTTATAATCTCACTAGTTTTTAGGGCATTGATTGTGTAGTAGCTTCTTCCAGGCGGCTTTTCTACGCCTGTAATCCCGAGTGCATTCGTCATTCCACCAACGCGACATACACTTTTGTTCAACTAAGTGAACCTCAAATTCCGCTTTTCTATGCGACTCCTGTAAAACAGAACAAATGCTCAATGATTTTTGTTTTGACGTTGCTTCTGACAGAGATGCCATGTAGCATCGCAAGCTCTTTTTAAACGTACTGTTTTTATGCACGTGTGTCTTCTAAAAATTACTAATATTAACGGGCATATAATCTTAAATATCACCGGAATGTGATCACTATTAGTAGCAGAATCAACAGTCGACCAAGATGAAATACAAAGGCCTGATCCCGAGAAAGTCAAATCTAGAGAAGAGGCAGCCATCCCTCTGATAAAAGTAGGGACGCCTGAGTTGTGACAAGTTAGACTATTACCCTGAGACCAATCCCATAACCGAGTTCCCCACGAGTCTGTCCGTAAGCCCCATGTTATGTGATGTAAGTCGAAGTCACCCGCCAATAGGACATTATTACCGCTAACAGAGATTACACTATCCAAAGGGTTTGTGTCGTTAACCCCTGACGAATAGTATACATTTGCTACGTAAAATGTTCTACATGAAGGAAGGCTCAATGCAATTACCAGAATTTCGTGCTCCGACGACAAAAGCTGAAGTGCTATTTGCGCCTTGTGGCAAAATCTGTTTGAAATTAACGTAAGTAACCCACCCCCTCTTGACCTTCGGTCAAGACGAAATGATCGATAGTTTTTTAAATGGTAATGCTGATCTCGACCTAACCAAGTTTCTTGTAATAATATTATATCTGGATTTTTTTCAACAATGAGACACGACAAATCTGTGGAAGCTTAAACAATTGAACGACAATTCCACGGTAAAACTTTCAAAGGCTCAATGATTGGATATACCAACCGTAGAGACAATCTTCTCAAGAATGCTATCCTTTATGAGGTTGCTAGGCGGAGCCTTTTTCGTTTTAATCTCAGGCGACAAGGACGACGATGGGTTTAGGGGGGATCGCCTACGTTTTTGGGCACGCGAATCTATTTCAACGTCAGTATTAACACTCAGATCTAGGGTGTGGAGACGACCCTCGCTCCCTGTAGACTTATTAACCTCCCGGACGTCATCGAGGGGCTGCTTACCTTCATTCATGCCACATCTGGCTTCCTGCTGAGCAGACAGCGAAGAACTTTTCTGGGGAGGAGCGGTTGTGTTATTTATCAGCTGAGTTAGTTGAGTATTCATTATCTGATACAAGCATTCCGAGAGGCTGGTAAATAACCTATCCCTTGCTTTAGACATTGCCTTTTCCACTGCGGCCTCAACTGTTTGTGCGATACTTGCATCTGCCATTGTATTTTGACCGAGCAATAATGTCAGCATAACCTTGTGTCCTTTCCTTAATAACTGTCATTGCTCCTCTCCTAGAACATCGTCTCCTGTCCATTACTTGCAGTAGTTGCTTCTCTTGAAAATGAATGGGACAGCTAGAATAGTCCGCTCTATGAGCGCCCTCACATAGGCAGCACTTCTCATCTTGGGCAGTACAGTAAGAGTGTGTGTGACCCTCATCACATATGCAACACCGTATTCCAGATTTACACCCACCAGCACTATGGCCAAAACGCCAACAATTTCTACACTGCAGGGGACGCGATGCTAAAGGTTCAACCCTGAAAATTAGAGGCCAAGCTTTTATTTCCGATGGGCATGATGTCCCGGCGAAGGTTGCAATCACCGACTTTGTGGCTACTCTCACGTTGTCTACAACGCGACTGCACCGGTAGATAGCTATTACTCCGGCCATTGAGAGTTTCTCGATTGTCTCAGAAGGGCTTAGTTGTGAGTCAACTCCACGTACTACACCTTTGGTGCATGCGAGATGAGGTGGAATATATGCACTCACCGGGATAGAGGCAAATGACGAGCATTTCAGTAGATCCGCTACAAAATCTTTGTCCGGTGTTCTGCATACAATACCTCCGCGGCCGAACTGTCGCACATCGGGGATGCTCTGATACTGCGAGGTTACCGCATGAAGTTGCTCCTGAATCGCCTTAGGGTTGTTCAACCGGATTGAACCACTACCCAAGGGCACCAGCACAACAGGAATGCTGCTCACACCGCTGAGTAGAAAGAGATCAAGAGGTATATCATCCGTTCGAAGACAGGCTGACCATGCCGAACTGCCTTGCCCAGGAGAGTTCCTCGACATTGTTGCGACCACTGGACGATCTTTGAAAACAGAACTAACACAGGTGAAAATGAATACTCGATAGAAACAAAAGATATTTAAGCTACCCGATTCTTAGCCACCAAAACGCTCAGAACGAAAGCCGCCAAGACAACTCGCCGCTCTAGGTCCACGTTGCACGAGGTGGTCTTCTCTTCACGCTACCGCTCCTCTTCGTCTTCTGTTCGGGACACTACAATGAATTTTTGCGTACATGCAGGTTTCTACTGCACAACCTCCCGGTTGTATTTCCTATAGCTGGGCTTGGTCGTTCATAAATGAGTTGCATAAATACTGTTATCGAAGCTACGAATCACGTAGTTCATCATCAACTTTCATTACCACCAATTGCACACTCGCTGTGTCCAATAACATTGCCTTTTGTTTTCCCTCAACCGTCCGAAATAGCGATCTTATCAAGCAGGTGGAAAATGTGAAGAAAAAATAGGAGAACGTACCTTCTCGTTGCTCAGGTGTGCGGTGAATGCCGGCGCATGCAAGAAGCTAGCACGAATAATTTACCCATTAATTGGAGAAACGTTTGCTATTACGTTTCCCTTCCGCTTGTTCGTAATGTCTTTCGCAGCTGGCTTGAACAGATGCGGCGTATGATCTTCATCGAAATACACGTGAAAGCACTGGCGTCTGTAGTAAGACTAGGCGCACATGCACGACAACTATCCGAAAGCAGGTAATGCACTGGCTCATACACGGAATACAACACATCACGATACACGCGAGTGGTCCTCTTGGCACTCGCTTGTACCGTGATTTCCGAACCGCAGAAACGGCTCAGTTTCCGCGGCTATGGCGGCGGCAGCTTGATTCATCCGGAAAGACGAACGAAGCGAGACACGCTCCGCATGGACGCCGTGCTGTTCTCAAATAAAACGCTCGAGATTTCCTCCAGTCGAGGTGCTTTTCGAGTGAAGGGTCGAGTCGAGGAGCGTTTGTGAACACGGGGGTTAGCCTGAAACTCAACTGAATAAGCGCCCGATAGTCTTATTTAGTTTAAAAACCAGACAAGATGACAGTACCTAACGAAATGCGAGAATCCATCCCGCATTTTTCAAGGAAGACGAGGAACGCGCTTACCCACAGGAAGGTATAAAGTCCGGTCTTGACCGTAGGTTACTTTGACCTCCTATAACGCATTAGGAAATAAGGAGGGAAGAAAATGTAACGAAAGGTGAGCTCTGATAACATAAATTGTGTCTATTACAAGTCTCGAGATTTTGTATCCATCACCTTCAATGTCGATCAACCGGCTGTAGAAATGTTATGGCTGTAGAAAAAAAAAAGGATATTCTTGTATGCGAATGCTAGAGGTAACGAAAGATATTGGAATTAGCAGATGAAGAATTTTTCATACCACCGGAGCGTCCTTTACGCAACATTATTTTGCCCGACTAGCGAAAAGCGTAAACTAGGTGCGCAACAATTTTATTTTTACTTGTAAGTCCCGGTCACGGTGTTATCCATCAGGAGTCGTATACCGGGTGTTTCAAGAAATGTGTCCAAAATCCTGAAAAATCGGGAAAATGCAATATTTCAAGAAAAATAAACACCGAAAACACGGAGGATAGAGAAAGCGCTCCATTCATTTCCAATTTTCTGTTTTCCAAAACTCCCAGCTTACAAAACATTTGTCAGGCCGATCCGCAAATACGGAAATACCGTATGGTTTCCTCATACTCGGACTAACATAAAGAAAATAGAAGCAGCACAAAGGAAGGCCATACGATTCATCTACAACAAATTTAAACGTGACGACTCGCCCACTAACCTTCTAGATATTTCTGGACTTCTTACACTAGAAGCACGAGCGAAGCAGGCACGTTTAGAATTTCTTTATCAACTAGTGCATAATGATTATAAAACAGACATTTTAAATTATATTTCCTACTCGCAAACTCGAGCTGCCAGGCACAAAATACAAACACATTAGTAGACTACAAATGTAACAGTGATGTGTTTAAATATTCCTTTTAGAGCGAAAGCTGTTATGAGATCATTTCAGCGGCCGTTTTTGGCGCCGTAGTTGTCCGCCGCCGCCGCCGCCGCCGCTGGTGTCCGTAACCACTATCGCTCGAAATAAGAAAAAAAAACGAAATAAGAAAAAAAATTCCAGGATGGAACGAGGTACGAACCCGGGCCCTCTGCGTGGGAGCCCAGTATTCAACCTCTGAGCCATGCGGGTGCTTGAAACTGCTTTGCAAAAAGACCCTATACAGGCTTCATGTCGGGAAGGAACCACATTAACACATGCAATATAGCGTGGTAGAAGAGTAAAATAAGCACCAAGCGTCGCACAACGCGAATTCTGTAACCAGGCGTCACACAATGCGGATTGCGCAACGAGTAGGTTGTTTAATGCTTCGAACCCATTACAAAGGGCTCCGCCATAATGCTTCATCGTCATCAGGAACAGCATCAACAAAGCGCATAACGCCTTACATGCGTTTAGGAGGTACCACGGCTCTCCGTAGAATGACGAAAACTGGAATAGTGCCTGCTTCCCTACTTCTCAAAAATTACATTGATTTATAGCGTAGTGAGTTCCTCGCAAGTGCACTTGTATTGGTGGCCAAGGAAGCCCATAAGCGCATGATCACGGTGTCTGCGGCTGAACAGGTTGCCATCGCGCTCGCCATGACCGACCCCTCGCGGCCTTACATCTATAACGACTCGAGATCAGCCATACTAGCCTTTCGATCTGGTTTAATTTCGAAAGAGGCGGCGGCCATAATCAGACAAAGGCCACCTGATGCTTCGCATACTATCGCATCGTTCCCGGCGCACATGGGAAACAATGCACATCCCAGCAAACCCAACCCGAATGAGCTAGTTCATGACCAAGCGCGAGGTCTCACATTCCGCGATGGTCCCGATGCGCTAGACAGTACGGGTTGTAAGCACAACTCCGACCCATTGCTTGCATTTCACGAAATCGTTAAGCACTATCAGCTTGGGCGCAGGAAATTCCCCCTCCCACACCCCACGCTCACTAGACCCCAGTCTTCTACACTCAGAATGTTACAGACGGGATCATTCCCGTCGAGAGGTCAATTTAGCCACTTTGCTCCGTACATCGACCCACACTGCCGTGAGTGCAATGCAGAGTATTGCTCGCTAGCACACGTGCTCTGGCAATGTTCTGCGTTACGGAATGCGCCTTTTAATAAACAAGAGGACTGGGAGGAAGCCCTCAAAAGCGGCCATCCCCAGGAACAACTAAGGGCTGTCCAAAGGGCCCGCGAACGGGCGGAGGACCATGGTCTTCCGGTCCCAACGTGGGCGCGGCCCGCAACTACGAGTTTGTAGTTCCTTTGGACCTTAATAAAGTTTGTTGACTGACTGACTGACTGACTGACTGACTGACTGACTGACTGACTGACTGACTGACTGACTGACTGACTGACTGACTGACTGACTGACTGACTGACTGACTGACTGACTGACTGACTGACTGACTGACTGACTGATCCATTTCTTCGGGGTCTCAGTAAAGTTCTTCGCCCCGCCCCCCTCGCGCTCCCACGTCAACGTATGTTATACAGCATGGCGGGAGAGGGAAATAACGACCGGGCGTCACCCAATGCAAATTGCATAACTGGTGGGCCCTTTAAAGCTTCCAACCCATTACAAAGGGCTGAGCCATTATTCTTCACCATCAGTCGTCGCGTCAACAAAGTACACATAATGTCTTACAGACGTGTAGCTGGTGCCTCGCTTCTCCGCAGAATGACGATTAATGGCTTAGTAGGTGCTTCCTAACTTCACAAAAATTGTGATTTATGGCGTAGTGGGTACTTGTATTAGTAGCCCCAAGAGAGCTTACAACCGGCTCTAGAAACGCCGCTCTTCCGGCTTTCGCTGTGAATGTGCTGCGGTTTCAGCGCAGGCCTGGCGTTTTTTTTTTTCGGTTAATCTTAGCGCCTCTTGTCACTAACACTGAGTTACTGTCTCAGTCTGAGTCAGACATTGAAAAAATCCCAAAGTTTGTTCAATTTGTTAGTAGCATCATTCATGCAATAAGCATATGTACTTGTACATTGTGCATGTAGTCGTGTATGCAGCTTGTAATGTTTATCTGTCATTTACATCTACTCGTATTTTGTTTATATATTATGTAGTGTAAATTGCATATGTATAAAGAGCAAAGTTGATTTACTCTTTTTTCTGTATTGCTGATTGGCCAATATGATGAGTATTTGTAGTACCTGTGCATAGTGCCCACCTGCTATGGTCTAAGTAGAGACTGGCAGTATTGTAAATAAATAAATAAATAAATAAATAAATAAATAAATAAATAAATAAATAAATAATAAGTTTCAGCATGCGAAGGACGTAGCAGATGAAGAAGGTGTAGTAGCCGAGCAAAAATCTTTGCCATCCGGGAATCCCCTTCGCTCCCCAGCTCTGAAGAATGGAGAAGAGGCTCGTCTTATAGATTTTACTGTGCTTCGATGCTTGGTAAGCAGCAGTCAGGGTGCTAGTCTTGATTCCTTTAATGCCGAAGCCCAGCTTGTCAAGCATCCAGCCAAGGGACAAGAAGACTGCAGGTCACGAGAGAAATGGCAAACACTCGGCACTCACAACTTCACGAGGCTATAAGGTAAAAATTCAGAGGAATCAACAATAAAATCACGGTGATCATTAGGTTCGAATACTGTTTCACTAAAAAAATTCGGCAGATCCCACGCCTTGTGGGAGTCGGTATCATGCGAACCAACCGGCGAGTAGTTGCCAATGCTGCATTTTTTTTTTTGCTTTACGCCAAGTGTTACGACGTGGATGGAGGTGTTTTTGTAAGCGTAGTCGTTGTGTACACATCGGGGCTTTACCAGGCACGTCGACTACACTGGCGTTTAAAGGGTAACTCATGGTTGAGGTAACTCACTTTAGAGCACAGACTTCAGAGCACAGACGTGAGTAATCACTAATCAGCACTCACTTTAGAGCGCAGACGTGAGTAATCGAAACGAAGTGTACTTTACGGTGCGATGATGTGAATATTGTACGTAAATTTCGTTAGCTTATTCCTCCGGGGTTGAGCAACGCTTCAATAAAGACGTAGTCCATTTGCACTATATGAAAGCGGAATTTTTACGTACACAGTCATGGCCAGTGATTGTGAAATAAGTTGCAATAAATAATTAGTATTGTTTGTTCGTCGATCATGTCGTCGATTATTGTTCGTTCGTCGCTGAAAGCAAGGTATGCTGAGCTCATTGCGGACTCCGCCGATAATAAGTTTTCGGTTTACAGATTCGTCAAGTAAGACCACTGGGTATTTTATGGGCTTTAGACGTTCAAGTGGTGATTTGTTTAGTGCAAGATAACGTGAATGTCCCTCTACAGTTTTGCGCGGTGAATTATCTGTTATGCCATGGCTACCAAGGTCACTCATCGCGTCACAAGCACCTTGAGTCGTATAGTTTCCTACAAGATTTACTAGAGGGAACTCTTTTGCTGCGATCGCTCAGCCACCATGGAATCCATGATACATCGATACATGGTACATTGAATCAGGGCCGTAACCAGGATTTTTTTTCGGGGGGTGTTTGTGGGCAGAACGGCTAACTTTGGCAACTGGTGGTCGCTGTGAAGGCGTGAAAGTGACCCGAAAAGTCAAAGCATGAAAAAATTTCGGGGGGTGTCAGAACCCCCCCTTTCTTAGTTACGGCCCTGCATGTATTTGCCTAATCTTCGTGTTAGCGGCTTCGAACGCACTTGTGGCTTTGTTTATTGTTGTGTTTGGTGTTTGTATCGGATAAAAGAATGAGTCGTTGTGAACCTAATGACCCGATATGAATCGGTGAGCCTAAAAGGTCAAGGTGGTGAAGTGGAACTGCTGAACGTTTGTTCAACTTTGTCTTGCGACAAAGCGACTGCAGGCGACACGGATCCAAACGGAGCCGAAAGAACAAAGCTTAGACAAATCAATGTACCACCCATCATTCCCATGCTGGCTGAAGCGACATGCGTTGCAGCTCCCATAGACACTAGCGCCAGATTTCCCTCTAGTGGAAACTCTATGCCTTGAGCCACCGGAGCACTAGCGTGGCAGGCGTGACGTCACGCCACGTGATTCGTTGAGGAGAGGAATCGCAGCTACGCTCGCTCGGAGCCTCGCTGCTACGGTACCACGTGACCAGACGAATGTTTAAGGTTGCTTCGCCGGTGCTTAGTCGCTCAGTATTGACATGGATGACACGCCGGCTGGACCGTGTGTGCATGCACTTGAGCGGAAGTGACAGGCTGAATCCAGTCATCCAGTTGACAGAACTACACGGCAGACTGTGAAACCCCAAGCAAAGGCAAAGCTGCCTGCTGAAACATCAGGGCAAAGGGAGGCTCGATTAGCACGTTGCAGAGAAGCTTATCAAGTGTGCAACTACTGTACTAGAGTTGAAATTATGCACTTCACAGTTCTTTTGTCACAAGTTTCGAAAGATGCAAATTAACTGAAAATTAGTTCCTAGTGGTAAAAAATTAACCCAAAATAGTAATATTAGAAACATTTTAATAATTCTGGCGCAGTTGAAAGAGCGCAAAATTTGAAAGAAAGTGGTATATGTATTGTGTGGATATTCCTTTCAGTTATTGAGAAAACGGTTCCTCAACATGGTCGCAAATGCATGGGTGCCTTTAAGCCCTTCTTCTAGGAGTTTTCCGTGAAGTTATTATTGTCAAGTGGTGCTTCCTTCTGACAATCATAATTCAGCGAAACGTCTACACCCCCCCCCCTTGCTTCCTTTCTTCTTCACAGATTATTCCTTTTGACTCATCCAATTCAGCACGTCGGCCCCTCCTTCTCCCCCACCCCCGGTTTCGCAGTTGCCCTCTTCTCTTCCTTTGTTTGGTTTGGAGGGAGAGTAGGAAGCACTAGCGTTAAGAAAAGCAATTGCAGTCTTAAAGACAAGTCCGCTTGTCGAAACGTCGGCTCCAGTAACACCCCGTGTTCATGAATTTTGGTCATATTGCTTCCAACGCTTTGGAAAGCGAAAGTGAAGGCGAAATCCTGGCTTCACTCATGTGAGACAAATTAGACGCGACAAGCAAGTACATGTGTTTCTTCTTAACTCGACCCTTTAAACGCCTCATGCGAGCCCGTTTCTTTTTGAATGTTTTTTTTTTATAATTGCTATTCATGGTAATTTGCGATTAAAATGTCGTAGGAAACTAAAGATGGCATCGCGTGTACTCCTATTGCAAAATCCGTTGTTGTCAAAATAATCGAGCTTTGTTATTTGTAGAATGTAAGAAAGATAATGGTGCACAGCGTGATCTATGTTTCTCTATTCTCTTTTCAAAGACTCCAGCTCAGCTCAGATGTATTAAGGTATGTACTATGCGTCATAAAATATCCCAACCTTGAAGCTAAACTAGCTGCTATTTTCTTTTTTGCAAACTTGGTGTCATTCAATAAAAAAAAATTATTTCTTTCACACAAACACTTTTCAGGGACATACAAACAGCATCAATTTTGCGTAAGACGCCAACCTATGCATCGAAAAACGCGTTGCGGAAAACCTGCTCCTTGACTATGCAAGAACAGCGCATCTTTGTTGAGAAATGAAAGAGAGGTCTTACATTACATGTCACATTTGCTGACTATTACGCATTCCTAGATTCTTGTGGCTCATAAAAGATGCCAGAACATTCTAGTTCTACTATATTTTTAGAAAACTCCTGGAAAGAGCGTAAAGTTTACATCAAACGAGTGCTAAGAACTTGTACTATGCCCAGAATCTATTTTTGGACAGCAGCATTGTTTAACAGGGCTATTAAAGTACACTAAGATATCAAGAAACTCGCTTTTGGTGCATTTTCATTCCTTTATTTAAGATTTAGGGGTTAGTAGTGAAAATATTGCAAACAAGTATTGTTTCTGCTATGCTGTTAAATTGTTGTTTTAGCTCGAATGGTTTATCTGAGTAATTTACATTTTAGTCAGAGAGAAAAATCATAAAAAGTGCTCCCAGGATACACCGTATTTCTTCGCAGAGATCATAGCTCCGATAGAAAGGAGACATAATTGCTTCTAAGCTAATTCCTTCACCACTGACGTGGCTACGAGCCGCTAAAGTTTCAACATTAATGCAACAAAAGTATTTATAAAGTGATCACGAAATATTTACGAGATTATTGACATTATGACCCAACACAATCTTACTTGCCAGCTAATATTTCTTTATTCTTCGAATACCAGCGCATCCGACAGACGGATGCCTTCTACGTGCTTGCTGGGAGGAATTCCAGGCACTGTGTAGCAGTGTGTTGGGTAACTTACCAACTTATTGCTGCAGCACATACATGGTTCATCGGATCAGCGTGATCCGAGTTGTAGTTCCGGCGTCATTTACATCCCTGCAATTGTAAATTGTATTCACTTAACTGGGGGGGAATCGGAGATCTCTGTTCGTTCCGCGTTCGTTCTGGCGGTGTTACGTCACAAAAGTGGGCGGTCCGCAGCTCTCTTCAGCTGAGAGGAAGAGGACAGCCAATCGTCAAGCGGTGAGCGGCGAGCTTTCCGGAAGTAGACGCGCATCGTTTGTCCTCGGCAAGGGGACCGTATATTTCAAAACGAAGTGTTTCTCGCCTTCTAGTAAATACAGTTGTTATACGAAAAGATATCGTTTTTCTTTTCAAGCTCAAACAGTTTCTGAAACAGCAATAGGTTTGAGCGCTGATATTTATTGGTGTTAGTTTTTATAACGTGCTCGCTATGTGAAGTCGCGCACGCGAAAAAAAAAAGAGAAAAGTAGCGGTTGGCGCAGTTTTTCAAGATGTCGTCCCACCGGAATGTCTGGCTTGGTTCCCGGGTGTCGAATCGTCAAAAGGAGCTTCTGCTGGCTTTTATGAAAGAGCACCCACAGATACCTACGCCGTCGTGCCCACTGGGGCCGTCGTTCACGAGTGAGGACCGGGACGACACGTGGCAGTAGCTGGTAGCACTTTTGAACTAAGAAGTCCCTGCGCGTAAGACCACAGCCCAGTGGCAGGCCCGTTCATTTTGTTCGCACTGTTCGTTTCGAGAACAGAAAGCGACGCCGCACTCGCTCATGTCTTCAAACGCATCTCGCACTTCCAACCGCAAGAGAAGCACACGTCGCAAGCGCCGCAACCGCCGCATCATGCCGTGCGAAGCCGTTTATTCGCTCGAGAGAACGCGTGCGAACGGTCTCGCGCTCCGTTCGTTTGTAGCAGACGACATGCTCGTTATGACGCGGTATGACGTCACCAAAAAATAAAAGATCAAGCAAAAAAAAGAAATGATGACACCCCCCCCCCCCCCCCCCGGCATTGAGTGGCATCTCTCGCTTCAGCCAATCAGCGCGCTTGTTCTTCCCCAGGAGAACGAACAAGCGGAACGAACTGATCTCCGATCGCCCCCCTGAACACCAGACCCTGCATCCAGGCACTACCAGACAGGTAGTTCTCTCCACAGCAGTAAGGCACATAGCAAGGTGGAGCACGCTTTACAGGCTGAATAGTGCAACCGTGATAATTGCTTCAAAATTGGCTAGCGCGAAAATGGACAAGGACTGAGAAGGAACACTGATGTACAGGACAGGCGCTCATCAGTGTTCCTTCTCAGTCCTTGTCCATTTTCGCGCTAGCCAATTTTGAAGATTATGAACCAACTAGCCCAACAACGTATACTCTTAAGCTACGTGATAATTGCGTCAGGATGTACTACGCTTCAATATTACGTAAGCTTACGATAAACGTTTTTCAATGTGTGTCAATTCTATATTAACGCGGTAGCGTTAGAGAGCTCGTGTCGCAGAAATTCCGCTGTCGGCGTCGGCACCGTTGGTTGTGAGCGAAAAATCATCCGTGAGCGAAAAATCGAGAAAGTAGCAAATAAAATAAACGATAAAAACTTCGGTCCCAATGAGGATCGAACCCGGGCCGTTCGCGTGGCAAGCAGGTGTCTTACCACAAAGCCACGATGTTGCTTGCAGCTGCTTCGGACAAAAACACTACATAAATGTCATGTAGTGAAAGGAGTCTCGACGCATTTTGTTCGGCAGGTGTCACGACGAAAACGAGCCCATACGGTAGGCGCATTCGCGAGGCCATCAAACTACGTCGAAAAACGCCGGGATAATGCAGCCATCGCCGCTAAATACACACACGAACTTTCAAACAGCTCTAAAAATGGACAACTATGTCCATCTAGAGGAAAACATATCAAGCAAACGCAGCAAACGCTAGATAATGTGCTGCCATCTTTGAGGCATTGTGAGAAATATGTCTCGACTTTTCATGGCATCCGAGAGGGCCGGCGCGCGGCGTATATCTTGGAGGCCATGCGACTCTTGCTTTAGATCGAAAGCCTGTAAAATTCGCGCGCGTGTGTGCGTGTGTGTGTAACAATACACATTAATAAGTGTGCACTTAGTGGTTGAAGTGCGCACTAGGGGCCGGATTTCGCTATCGCGTCCAACTCTTAAAGGCGAAGCTTAAGGGTCCCCCAATTTTTTTTGGTCTATCCACCTTTTAAAAAATGTTTCGCGCGTTCCTGAAACACATTGTATCCCATTTTCGCGTATATTAGCTGGGATCTGTCTTCGTGCTTTGAGGTTCTAAAGTTCAGCTTTGAGGAAAGCTTCAAGCAGTTCTGTGAAACCCTTCTCATTGTTCTGAATAAGCACAGAGCGTCTTTCTACCCGGCACTTTGAAAATTGCCTGGCCTCGCATGAGTCCATGCGTTCTTCTTGATAGGTTTGTCAAGACAATTGCTGGCTGCTTCTGCAGGCATAAGCGTATTCACCGGGAGGCAAAGGGGTGCGCTGGCTCCCCCACTGTCAATAGTCGAAGGCGATGCTGTACGTTGCCTGCTGTGAATCGACGAGCGCGCGTCAGTGCCGAGTGTTTCATTCAGGTCGAGTTGAAGCGAGGCAGCATAAGATGAAGGTTGCGCTTGCGTTGCCGATTGATGGGCTTTGCTGGCCATCGTGCTGTAGCTTGCAACGACCACGGCGGCTTGGATCAAGACGGTAAGGAAAACTAGCTCTCGGGGAAAAAAACGTTCACAGAGCGATGTCACACACGCGCACGAACGGCTCAACACTGTCATACTAACCCTGAAAGTATATATTATAAGCAAATAACTTTAATTCAGTCATTCGCGTCAGCTCCTGCGACTAGCCGCTGCAAAATCGTCTGCGTGAAGCCGTATTCTATGTCATTCGGAACGAGGCGAGAAAAAAAAGTATTCTTCGGCATATTAAAAATGATGCGCTCTTTACTGCGTACGCGTCATTCGTGAGTTTTCGCGGTTTTGTGACATCGTGAGAGCTGGGCCAGCGATTGTAGAGCAACCCGAAAAGTTTTGACCAAGAGCGAATGGCTAATGTAGAGAAGGATACAGTATCAGGAATAATTTATTCCATTAGTACTGGTTCTACCTAACCACACGTGAGCAGTCATTACGCGATGGGACCTTTTTAAGCCTTTCGTTGCATCGCGTTACGACAGGCGCTGCGCGGGCACGGTCCAGAAGGTGTCGCCCAATCATATACGGCTGATGGCTGATACAGGATAGAAATTAAACGGAGTACTCATGGGTTATATTAGCCCAGATAACGTCATAATACGTCGATGCTTCTGTCGCTTGAATGGGCGCATTTGCCACACTTGCGTTCTTTCCCCTGATGTCTAAGATAAAATGTCTAAGTATGGTGCCGAGGACACTATCCGCAGACCTTTGCGATCTGCTCAACATGGTTTCCGTATAGTGGTATCGCCTAAACTGGCTCTTCTTGCTCAGAAAGAGTTCATATTAAAAAACTCTGAATTTCTGAAACTGCCACTCGGCTTATTTTTAGACTTCTCCAAAGCCTTCGGCCTTGTCAACCACAACGTTTTCTTAAAGGGACTGTCTACCGCTCGGAAAAAATTTTCTGATTGTGGTGAAATTGAGAAGATCCTTCGTCACATCGGCGGCAACGAGCATGCTTTTGCCCCATAAGAAAGGAATTATATTTTTAATTTGATGCTGAAAATCGTGAAAGAATGACCGACCGCTAGCGTAACCCAACAGCGATGTGGTCAGTCTACTGGTTGGGCAAGAAATCCGCCCAGGTAGAGTCATTTTGCTTAAGAACAAACATGTATAACTTGAAATTGTATTTTACGCACTTGAGGCAGCTTTCGGTTGCGTCAGAGAGTAATTTCTTGCTTTTTTTTCTCATGCATCCAAAAAGGCGCCCGGTGGCGCTGCTTGCGGCGCCGTCTTCGATTTCGTCTGATTCAACTCATGCGCTATGCCATGCGGCCCTCCGCGCTGGTCGTACTGTGCCGCTGTATTGTTGTTAGGATGTCTCACATGTGCTGCGCTGTGAAGGCGTGCATTTATCGTCTCTTTCTGATGAATCGACTTGGCTTGGATTGCGGCAGCAGTGCTAAAATAAACGCATAAACTGCTATTACAGCAAAACAAGTGTTTTGTAATCGTATAATAAGACTTCATTTAACTGCTAGCGCGCTGAGAACGATTGTTACATTCATTATATTAGTGTTCAGCGGAAATAGAGTAATCCTACAGAAATCATATGTGCTTTCGGTTTTAATTTTTACCGGCAACACAGTCGTCATCGCGTCGACCAACCAGTGTTGTGGGCATGTTTCACGCCAATGGAAGAAGACCGAACGCCGATCGAAAAATTGTGTTTTAAAAATTTCTACTCACTCACTTTCTAGAGAAACCGCTGCAAGTTTGGACACTTCAGACGGTACGCTTTCTATTGCGGTACAAAACAGAAAAGTGATGAAGGACGGTAGGCAGTCCCTTTAAGAGAGCTGAAATTATATGATATCGTAGGCATAGCACGCTTTTAATCGCATTGTATACCTACAACGTCGAACACAGATTGTAATAATTGCAAGTGCATTCTCACACGAAAAACACAAAAAAAACGGTTGGGGGAGCGTTCTGTGACCTTTTCTGTTTACGCTTTAAATTGCCTGACCATGTGCCAAACATTGATACCAAAGCTAAATTTATAATTATAACGAATTCCGCCCAGATAATATCGATTGTTCGCTGGTCTTTGTGTTCAGCCAATATTCTTAGTGCGATTTTTGATATCAGCCCTCGTGCAAAGTTTCTCACTGCCGTCTGCGAATCGCTGATGACTACTGTAGTTGAGGTGGCTGCTATGGCCAGTGCAATGGCTGCTTCCTCCGCCTCTTCTGCGAAGCTCGTTCTTACCGAAACGCTGACCTTATGATGTCCTTTGTAGTCCACTACTGCTATAGTCATGTTGTCATTTCTTTTGTATTTGGCCGCGTCGACGTACGTTGTTTCCGGGAAATCTATCAAGTTGTTATGTATTTTTTCGCTCTTTCTGCTCTTCTTGCCTGATGATGGTCGGGATGCATGTTTTTTGGTATTGGTAAGATTACTAAGCATTTCCTTATCTCGTAAGGGATATCCTTTTTGAAGCCAAATTGATTTGTGTAGTTTATGCCCAGTTCCTCTAGTATATTTCTGCCTGTTTTACTTTGAGTTAGTCTTTCGTATTGTGCGATTCTCTGAGCTTCTATAAGCTCTTCTGACGTGTTGTGGAGCACTAATTCAAGCAATTTCTCATTATAGGTAGTTATCGGAAGTCCAATCGCCTGTTTGAAAACTGGTCTAATGATTCTTTCAATCTTTTCTCTCTCGGCCACTTGCAGTCTGAGGTACGGAATCACATATGCAATACGACTGATGACAAAAGCCTGTACCAGTCTTATCATATTAGTTTCCTTCATACCATAGTGCCTGTTTGCAATTCTTTTGATTAGGCGCATAATTTGCTGCGCACTGTATTCAGGTAACCTTATCGTTTCTCCGTTATGCCCGTTCGAGCTGATTCGGAGCCCCAAAATTCTTATGCTTTCGACCGTAGGTATTTCCTTGTCTCCAATATAGATTTTATTATTAGGTTTATCCTTGTTACTTTTCCGACCTCTACATGTCGGGTTGTAGAAAAGGAGTTCCTTGCCCGGCAATGAGGCTGCATACCAAACAGCTCGAGGACTCACAGACCGAGCCTCTGGAATGCCGAGTTCGATCTGGGAGGAAGATGAGCGATTTGAAAGGATGACCACTTACAGAGAAATCACGCAGCATTATCGGCTCAGCAGGAAAATTTATCCTCCAGCACACGCGTCATTGAACAAAGCACAGGCGGTGGCGTGGCGCCTACTTCAGACACATACGTTCCCTAGTCCAGCAACGATGAACTACTGCGCGCCGGAACTTTATTCGGACAAGTGTAAATTTTGCAACAACAGGGCGGACTTGAGCCACATGCTCTGGGCGTGCCCGGAGGCTCCCATGAGGGACGAATTCCCAAACGGGCGTGGGTGGAAGGCCGCGCTCCTCAGCTCCGACTCACAATTACAAGCACGCTTAGTGCGGCAGGCCGAAGACGCTGCCAGGGCCCACGGGATCATGGCCGACGTCTAGGTTGGGTCCCCCCTTCTGAAAGGGGGAGGGGGATCTTTCTGCTAATTAAATAAAGATCGTTCATCATCATAACGAATTCCGGTGGTTCCGGTTGATGGACTCAGTCAAGGCAAACCCGTAGCCAGTCATCTTTTTCAGGGAGGGGGGGGGCACTTGCTGAAAACCTGGACTAGTTTAGAAAAACACCTGTTTCACCAAAATGTCCGGGGGGGTAGCCCTCCCCCCCCCTCCCCCCCCCTGGCTACGGGCCTAAGTCAAGGACTCGGTTAATGGTACAACACATTTATGAAAGGATAACGCACGGTACTCAAAAATATACAAATGTACAACAAATATAAACTGCAAAGAAACTCCAACTAGTCAAACTATATCATTGCTAACTAGACTGTCCTACTCATAGTCTGGCTACTCTAGAATCACTGATGTGTCGGGCCCCTCTTACTTGACTCCGCTGACTCGGAACGGCGCCTAAGTCCAATCTGATGCCCATTTTGTCCAGTCTCATTGAGTCCAACAATGCTCACGCTTGATGCGTCGTCCGTCACCCGTGCGTGCAGGCTGTCGTCCCGCAGCTGACGTGGATAGCTTTTCGGCTGGTTAGGCCTCACGTCGTCGTCGACTCGTTCACCCGGCGTGGCATTCCACCGCTGACGTGGAGCTCCGGGGATTGCCTTCGGTGGCTTGCTTCAAAAGATGGCTTGCGTCAGCAACGTCCGTACTTGCTGTGCGCGGTTGCTGCATCTACGAGGAGCCTTGTTCGAGAGAGAGTAAAACGTCTTTATTGAGGTTTAGAAAACGACAGGAAGGGAAAAGTGGACGCTTGCGATGAAACCACTGTTTACGGATTTTATTGATGTTTGAGTGGAGAAGGCGCGCGTGGGAGGAAACCTTAGTCCGGGATCCATGACTCCAGCGATGAGTCGGGCCCGCTGTATCATCGCTCGGAGGACCTCAGGAGGTTCGCGGCGGAGAGCATCGTCTCAGAGCTCCTCGTTACGTAAATATTGAAGGCAAACTGGTAAGAGATCGAGGGAAGATGTGTTCATTCATTCGTGACATGGAATGTCGTGGGCGACTTTCCGCAGCCAGGGCAACGGTCTGCATAGCAGTGCGGGTAGTATAGAGATAAAAGATTCGGGAAAGTGTTCGTCTGTAAGTGGCGCAAAGCCTCCTGTTGTGTATAGGTGTCGCTGTCATTGATATCATCGGTATATATGCTATTGCCATAAAAATAAAGGCAGTGATTCCCCGACAATGTATCGTCTTGACTTATCATTCGGCGCTTCGCGGTACCACAATCTGGCGCAGTCGGTGAAGCTAGCGAGCTAGCGACGAACTGTTTTCCCTTACCTGGCTTCCTGCCGTTCCAAGGGGCGTCACCTACGAGATGGCAGAGTACAGACTACCGCCATTGCCGCCTTTCCTGGAGACTCCTGGAGATTCGGCAATTCCATGGGAGGAGCGGCGCGATGATTTCACAAATTTTCTTGAATTAAGCGACGGGGATGGACGCGCAACCGCCACTACGGGAAAATACCATTCTGCTGCAATGTCTTGCAGTCGACGGACGCCGTGTTTTTCGCACATTAGGCCCAGAGCCGGCACGGACACCAGACACGACAAAAGCCGGGCCGCAGGCAAGCAAGCTAGCAGGAGAAGACAAGACGGAGGCAAGTGGAAAGGATAGTTACACCGAGGCGTTGGGCCTATTGGAACATACTGGTCGAGCGACGTCGATTCACGTTACGTCGGCAACTGCCGAATGAGCCTATACGAGAGTACGTCAGTACCCTCCGGCAGTTAGCGAAGACGTGTGACTTCGGGATTTCTAGGAGACGGCTCTGTGAGACAGGGTTGTTGGAATACGGAGCACTGAGTTGCGACAGAAACTGCTCGTGAAGGAGTCACTACATACATCTAAATAGCGCGAACTTCAGGGACGAAAGACAGGAGAATGCGACACACACAAGCGCTAACTTCCAACTGAATTTTATTGAAGAAAACACATGAATATATGGGGTAACACCACGCCTGCGCAGCTTCACATCCACGTAACCACATTCACTCCTAAGTGATAAGATTTATCTCTCTAAAGGCACACCACCAGTTACATAGAACAAAATAAAAGTTAATAGATCACATACCACTATCTTGCAATACGCCCAAAAAACATAGTTCCTTTGCTGACAGAGCAATGGAAGGCACGCTTATACAATGACTAACATCCTTGGCCATCTCTGCTGCTTCTACTATCTCTCGCGTTTTTTGGTCATCATGAGCGAACAGTACTGCACATTTTTCAAATTCTGGCGTACACCCACAGCTTTGGCAATGCGTCGCCACGTGACCTTGCAGACCTCCCCGGGCATTGTACGCGTGCTCCCTGAGACGGTCGTTTAAGCAGCGCCCGGTTTGTCCCACATATCTGCTGCCACATGTTGAAGGAAATGAGTAAACCACTGCTTCTTTACATTCTGCAAAGCGTACTCGATGCTTCGTAGAACACGTGCGCTTTTCTTTGGCCGTTGGGCAAGTCATCTTGCAAAGGCCTGGCAATTTCTTGGGTGCCGACATGACAACCTTGACATCTGCGTGCTGCCCCACCTTCTTTAGATTATGGAAGACACGGTGAATATACGGAATTACGGCAAACCTTTTACTTTGACTTTGCACAGCTTCCGCGGTGGTCTGTCTTCGCTCTGGCCTGGCACCACCTCTTACATTGTTTATCTTGCGATGCAAGACTTCTGCCACAGCTGTAATTACTTCTTGTGGGTAACCTGCAGCTTCAAGCCTCTTTATTTGCATTCGGAAACTCTCTTCGATCAGACGTGGGCATGAATTTTTCAACGCACTTACAAGACAGACCACCACGGAAGCTGTGCAAAGTCAAAGTAAAAGGTTTGCCGTAATTCCGTATATTCACCGTGTCTCCCATAATCTAAAGAAGGTGGGGCAGCACGCAGATGTCAAGGTTGTCATGTCGGCACCCAAGAAATTGTCAGGCCTTTGCAAGATGACTTGCCCAACGGCCAAAGAAAAGCGCACGTGTTCTACGAAGCATCGAGTACGCTTTGCAGAATGTAAAGAAGCAGTGGTTTACTCATTTCCTTTAACATGTGGCAGCAGATATGTGGGACAAACCGGGCGCTGCTTAAACGACCGTCTCAGGGAGCACGCGTACAATGTCCGGGGAGGTCTGCAAGGTCACGTGGCGACGCATTGCCGAAGCTGTGGGTGTACGCCAGAATTTGAAAAATGTGCAGTGCTGTTCGCTCATGATGACCAAAAAACGCGAGAGATAGTAGAAGCAGCAGAGATGGCCAAGGATGTTAGTCATTGTATAAGCGTGCCTTCCATTGCTCTGTCAGCAAAGGGACTATGTTTTTTGGGCGTATTGCAAGATAGTGGTATGTGATCTATTAACTTTTATTTTGTTCTATGTAACTGGTGGTGTGCCTTTAGAGAGATAAATCTTATCACTTAGGAGTGAATGTGGTTACGTGGATGTGAAGCTGCGCAGGCGTGGTGTTACCCCATATATTCATGTGTTTTCTTCAATAAAATTCAGTTGGAAGTTAGCGCTTGTGTGTGTCGCATTCTCCTGTCTTTCGTCCCTGAAGTTCGCGCTATTTAGATGTTCAAATGGAGTACCAACTAGCCCAAACATGCACCTCACTACATACGCTGGCAGATGCTGTAGAAATGCTGCCGACGTACGAGCAGGCAGCGGAGGGCGCTGCGGTCTATGACCAAAGGTCGCCACAAACGGACATAGTACAGCCGTATCCCAAAGCAGAGGCCCAGACGGCGACTCGACAATGACGTCGGTTCGCAGGTGTTATACCGGTGCGGCTCTACAAGGCACCTAGCTAATTCACGGGAATGTAAAGCACGGGGGGAACGTTGCTCCAAATGCCATGGGATAGGACATTTTCAAGCGGTCTGTGACATGTCGGCGGAGCGGGACGTACGGACGGTCCGGAACGACAGCGCTAGCGAAGAAGACGTGCTTACTGTGCTGGCAGTTAGACATGTGGAATGAAGGACTTTGGTAGTTGACGTCGTTATTGAGAACGAGCCACTTCAGTTGCTGGTGGATACTGGGTCGTCGGTGTCTATTTTGCCAGACCACGTTTATCGAGCCAAGTTCACCAATAGGTTTCCTATGACTGCTGCTACAGCGACGCTGCAGGATTTTTCACAGAAGAAAATTCCAGCCTTGGGATGGTTCACAGCCAGATCCGTACGCGGGAACAACTCGTCTTGCCTCCGCTTTGACGTTGTTCTCCAGTGCATGGCACTACTAGGACTATAGATGCGGTGCGCCAGCTGTTACACATCATCGGTTCTACACTGGAGTGCCTACAAGTCAAGGTCAGCCCCCAGTCGCTTCCTCCTGAATTGTGTGAGTTTTCCTTTCTTTTCGATGATAAGTTGGGACTAGCGAAAAACTTCGTACATTCTGTGAAGCTGCGCGAAGATGTAAAACCAGTAGCAGCGAAGGTTCGACGCTTGCCCCTGACGTTGTGAGACGAAGTAGCGGCTGAACTGACAAGATTATTGGATGCAGGCATTATAGAA
Source organism: Rhipicephalus sanguineus (assembly GCF_013339695.2). Taxonomy (NCBI): domain Eukaryota; kingdom Metazoa; phylum Arthropoda; class Arachnida; order Ixodida; family Ixodidae; genus Rhipicephalus; species Rhipicephalus sanguineus. The sequence continues at coordinate 112,809,826 of NC_051185.1, read as the reverse complement.
GGGATTAGTGCTGCGGAATGGGTGTCTCCTATAGTGGTTATGCAGAAGAAGGATGGAACTATTCGACTATGCGTTGATTTGTGCGAGCCAAACAAAGTATAGTAGTCATTGATGGATTCCCTTTGCCACACACGGAGGAACTGTTGCATGCGCTGAGCGGAGCAGCATGGTTCTCGAAACTGGATCTTGTGCAGCCTACCATCAAGTGGAATTAGCCGAAGAGGGTCCCAAAATAACGACGTTTATTACGCACGAAGGCTTATTTAGGTTCCGCAGAGTGTGTTTTGGCCTCGCATCAGCACCAGCCGTGTTTCAGCGAATGGTGCAAGAAATTTTAAAGGGCTGCACGAACGTTCTTCGTGTCATATGTGCTCTGAAGTGAGTGCGCGAAAGTAGACTGACTTTTGTTGTTGTTGTTGTTGTCGTCGTCGTCGTCGTCGTCGTCGTCGTCGTTGTTGTTGTTGTTGTTGTTGTTGTTGTTGTTGTTGTTGTTGTTGTTGTTGTTGTTGTTGTTGTTGTTGTTGTTGTTGTTGTTGTTGTTGTTGTTGTTGTTGTTGTTGTTCGTTATTAGGGCAAAATGTGTTGTGTATTGGCCGCGAGATCGAGCAGAGTCGGCACCTAGCGGCGAGCGGACGAAACCCAGTGATGTGGATGGCTCCTTGCGTCGTCTGCTAGCCACACCGTGTTCGCATGTGTGCGTACGTCATGCACGTCCTAAGATTACAACTTATTCCGTTGTGCTAGCTTAGTATCAAATGCTTGTACGTATGCCCACACGATATACATAACGATTTCGCTTTACGAGACTTGTATGCACTCTAATAAGCGAGTGATGCACGTGTTGGTATGGCGCTATAGGTCTTACCATCGTATCGTCCATTCGCCAAAATCATTTCACTGTGAGTACCTCTTCGTCGTTCAAGCACATCACAGTGCATTTGGCGTCGTCCTAAACGAAAGAAGGTAGTAATGTCGAGGTGTGAATGCAGAATTTTAGCGACACCATCTCATGAAGTGATGGCGGTTTGGAAATCCTTGCGATACCGCAAAGCATGAACTAGCGTCTGCAGAGGCCGGCAAGCGGCAAAAAAGACCTGACGCCACGCATTTCTATAGCAGTACACGTATTCATACAAGCAGACGCAGAGTGCACATAGTTCTACTTCATCTAATTACGCAGAAATACGGGCTCTCTTTCTCTGTAGCCGCTAGAGCAAGAAGTAAATACTTCATTGGCTCAATCGCGCAACACTGTTTATAGTGTGGTATAGACAAAACATAATTTAAACACGCGCAAATAAAGCAAGAAAAACACCGAGCACAGTGCAAAACACGAATGTGACCGATGGCCCCATTGATTGGCAGATTTCGCTTCGCTCACATGTAGTAGGAACGTTAGACCGATTTCGTGCATTAATGTGGCAATCGAGGGCATATACATCACCGTTAGGCTGCAGTCAACGCGCTTTATTCACCGACAGTCGACTCAAACCGCCTACGGCGAAGCGCTGCTGCGTACATTTGTATTCGCGCCGCCGACCGCCTATCCACACAAACCCGGCGACGGTGCTGTCACCTATAGCCCGATCTCGCGGCGAATAGGGGGTGCTGTCAATAATATCGTTGGTATTGGGCATAGTTTCCTACAATACTTACAAGAGGGAACTCTGGCGCTAGTGTCTATGGGAGCTGCAACGCATGACGCTTTAGCCAGCATGAGAATGATGGGTAGTACACAAATTTGTCTAAACTTCGTTCTTTCGGCTCCGTTTGGCTCCGCGTCGCCTGCATCCGCTTTGTCGCAAACAAAGTTCAGCAAAAGTCAGCAGTTCCACTTCACCACTTTAACTTTTTTAGGCTCACCAACTCAAATCTGGTCACGAAGGTCACAACGATTAATTCTTTTATTCGAAAAAAAAAAACCAAAACACAGCCATAAACAAAGCCACAAGTACGCTTGAAGCCGCAAGCACGAAGACTAGGCAAACTTGTGTACTACCCATCTTTCCCATGGTAGCTGAACGATCGCAGCGCCAGAGTCCCCTCTAGTTAATTTTAGGAAACTCTGGTATTGGGCACGAGGAGTTACGGAGTCGCCCTCTATCGGACGCGCCTCGATTGCATTCTAGACAGGATACCGCCACGCGCTCCCCATAGGATTTGCTGTCCGCGCTCTACAAAAACACCTCGCGGAAGCCCTCCAGGAAACTTCTGTAACTACTTTCGAAACGAAATAGGTTCTTTACTGTCAAAATAATAATTTCCGACGAATAGAACGCACGAGATAGTCGACAATCGCTGTCAGACCTTTTCAGAAAACGGAGCGCCCGCTTCACGCGGTCACCGCGATGGAGATCCCTGAACCGGCTTCTTGAGTTAAATGTAGTCAGTAGCGGAGTGCAAACTATGTGAAATGTCTTGTTAGAGCTAGAGCGGACTGCCTGTATAACCAAATGCAGCATAGCAGAAAGAAGTCTCAAGCCAGCGACCTCACGGGTTCACGGTGACCGACGGTGCTTCTGCGTGTATCAGAGTCTGCATGTGTTCGTACTGATGGTTTCGCTTTCGCTTCGAGCGCGTTTTTGCACCTTGCTGTGAACTTTAGGCCGCAAAATTATAGAATTTGTGAATACGTGCACAAACAACTAACGTTGCGCGGACGCTGTCACATCAGTTCAAAAACAGTTTCGTTACAACTACGATTGCGGCACGCCTAAGGCAACTTGTGATGTGCCGTCCCGACGATTCAATTTTTTTCGGTATGAATTCGTGTATCAAGCCGATATACGCGCGCCTACACAGCCGTGGTGATAAATTATGAGGGAAAATGTTTGACGAGTGCTACCGTCAGTACGCCACACGTAGAAACCGCAGAGGAAATAGCTATCGCATTAGCCATAGCACAAACACAAGCGGACGTGATCGTCAGTGATTCGCAGACGGCGATACGAAACTTTGCAAACGGCCGAATCTCCCCAGAGGCACTTCAAATTCTACAACTCGGTAATAATCAAGAAAAAAGTGTCCATCTGATATGGACACCCGCTCACACACTATCAGAAGGTAGTAATGAGGCGGCGCACCGCATGGCTCGAGGGCTTACAGACCGAGCATCGATTAGTGCCGTCTCAGGGAATACCGACGAGTGGGAGTGGGAAGATAGAATGACCACATTTCACGAAATTACAGTACACCATAGATTGCAGAGGCGTACATTCCCACCGCCTCACCCGAAATTAAGCAAGAAACAGTCTGTCGAATGGCGGCAGTTACAAATCCGATCCTACCCGAGTCCAGCTATCATGCATGTAATACACCCAGACTTATACACGACAGACAAGTGTAGGCATTGCGACTCTAGAGCCACCTTAGAGCACATACTATGGGGATGTCCAGACATAATAAACAATAGCTGTGATGCAGCCTTAAACAGCGACAGCCTCCGCGCGCGCTGGGAGTCTGCGTTGCTCAGCTCGGACCTGGAGCAACAACTCTGGGCCGTCCAGCGAGCCGAGGAAGCCGCCAAGGGCCAGCAACCCTTGGCCGAAGCCTAGGCGGGATCCAGGCCCATCCCACAAATTCGCAGGGCAATCAATAAAGTTAATTCATCATCATCATCATGAATTCGTGTACGTTCCGATGTCATTTGACAAGTTGCCTCGCACTGCAAATTGATCGGCCTTCTCAGAGATCAATCGCCGCTGCTCATGTTTTTTATTTCAGTGCGTTCGTTTCGTTTGGAGCTCATACGAAGCGTGAGCAAATGCGATGCCTTTTTTAATGCTCCTTAATTCTCGTTTCCTTTGCCAGTGAAGTTGCCACTCTCTGATATCAGCAAATTCGTAGTTAAAGCTTAACCACTTCGAGTGCAAGGGGGGAAGAGATGGGGTAACAGCATGAACTGAGTGAACTAGTGTCTACTGCGCATTTCCTGTGCTAGAACCATCGCCGGCAAGTGAATCGATAAGCAACCCGCCGTGCCTACATATAATCGAATGTTTTATGCAATAAAGCAACCTTGCAAAGGTTGCTGCGGTGTCCACGTCGGTTATTACAGTTATAAATAGTATTAGCTTTGATATTTAGGCATATTCCTCATGGTGCGAGCCTGTGCTAATTCTCAATGTCATCATCAGCAGCAGCACGAGATTCTAGGTAGAGAAGACGACGCAGAAGAGGTTAAGTTCGAAGGCTGTAATTTTTAAATTATGTCATAGTGACATAATGAGTCTTGGTCATTTGCCAGGTTATGCAACATGGTCTAGGCTAAAACTGCTATTCATTAAAAATAACTCTTCATTCTAACTGACTCTGTAACCTGTATTAGCACTTAAAATTTTCAGATTATATGATGCGCCCGACTCCTGGCCGATCCTCCTGAGTGGGTAAGTGCCAATCATCCCAGAAGCATCATCATCATCTTTGTCGGGTGCTGGAGGCCAAGGATGGACGGTGGCAAGGTTGGAGGCCAGTCGACCTGCGCACAGTCGTGCGGGAATAGCGACGGTCTTCGCTCTGGCCTGGCACCACCTCTTACATTGTTTATCTTGCGATGCAAGACTTCTGCCACAGCTGTAATTACTTCTTGTGGGTAACCTGCAGCTTCAAGCCTCCTAATTTGCATTCGGAAACTTTCTTCGATCAGACGTGGGCATGAATTTTTCAACGCACTTACAAGACAGACCACCACGGAAGCTGTGCAAAGTCAAAGTAAAAGGTTTGCCGTAATTCCGTATATTCACCGTGTCTCCCATAATCTAAAGAAGGTGGGGCAGCACGCAGATGTCAAGGTTGTCATGTCGGCACCCAAGAAATTGTCAGGCCTTTGCAAGATGACTTGCCCAACGGCCAAAGAAAAGCGCACGTGTTCTACGAAGCATCGAGTACGCTTTGCAGAATGTAAAGAAGCAGTGGTTTACTCATTTCCTTTAACATGTGGCAGCAGATATGTGGGACAAACCGGGCGCTGCTTAAACGACCGTCTCAGGGAGCACGCGTACAATGTCCGGGGAGGTCTGCAAGGTCACGTGGCGACGCATTGCCGAAGCTGTGGGTGTACGCCAGAATTTGAAAAATGTGCAGTGCTGTTCGCTCATGATGACCAAAAACGCGAGAGATAGTAGAAGCAGCAGAGATGGCCAAGGATGTTAGTCATTGTATAAGCGTGCCTTCCATTGCTCTGTCAGCAAAGGGACTATGTTTTTTGGGCGTATTGCAAGATAGTGGTATGTGATCTATTAACTTTTATTTTGTTCTATGTAACTGGTGGTGTGCCTTTAGAGAGATAAATCTTATCACTTAGGAGTGAATGTGGTTACGTGGATGTGAAGCTGCGCAGGCGTGGTGTTACCCTATATATTCATGTGTTTTCTTCAATAAAATTCAGTTGGAAGTTAGCGCTTGTGTGTGTCGCATTCTCCTGTCTTTCGTCCCTGAAGTTCGCGCTATTTAGATGTTCAAATGGAGTACCAACTAGCCCAAACATGCACCTCACTACATACGCTGGCAGATGCTGTAGAAATGCTGCCGACGTACGAGCAGGCAGCGGAGGGCGCTGCGGTCTATGACCAAAGGTCGCCACAAACGGACATAGTACAGCCGTATCCCAAAGCAGAGGCCCAGACGGCGACTCGACAATGACGTCGGTTCGCAGGTGTTATACCGGTGCGGCTCTACAAGGCACCTAGCTAATTCACGGGAATGTAAAGCACGGGGGGAACGTTGCTCCAAATGCCATGGGATAGGACATTTTCAAGCGGTCTGTGACATGTCGGCGGAGCGGGACGTACGGACGGTCCGGAACGACAGCGCTAGCGAAGAAGACGTGCTTACTGTGCTGGCAGTTAGACATGTGGAATGAAGGACTTTGGTAGTTGACGTCGTTATTGAGAACGAGCCACTTCAGTTGCTGGTGGATACTGGGTCGTCGGTGTCTATTTTGCCAGACCACGTTTATCGAGCCAAGTTCACCAATAGGTTTCCTATGACTGCTGCTACAGCGACGCTGCAGGATTTTTCACAGAAGAAAATTCCAGCCTTGGGATGGTTCACAGCCAGATCCGTACGCGGGAACAACTCGTCTTGCCTCCGCTTTGACGTTGTTCTCCAGTGCATGGCACTACTAGGACTATAGATGCGGTGCGCCAGCTGTTACACATCATCGGTTCTACACTGGAGTGCCTACAAGTCAAGGTCAGCCCCCAGTCGCTTCCTCCTGAATTGTGTGAGTTTTCCTTTCTTTTCGATGATAAGTTGGGACTAGCGAAAAACTTCGTACATTCTGTGAAGCTGCGCGAAGATGTAAAACCAGTAGCAGCGAAGGTTCGACGCTTGCCCCTGACGTTGTGAGACGAAGTAGCGGCTGAACTGACAAGATTATTGGATGCAGGCATTATAGAAGGGATTAGTGCTGCGGAATGGGTGTCTCCTATAGTGGTTATGCAGAAGAAGGATGGAACTATTCGACTATGCGTTGATTTGTGCGAGCCAAACAAAGTATAGTAGTCATTGATGGATTCCCTTTGCCACACACGGAGGAACTGTTGCATGCGCTGAGCGGAGCAGCATGGTTCTCGAAACTGGATCTTGTGCAGCCTACCATCAAGTGGAATTAGCCGAAGAGGGTCCCAAAATAACTACGTTTATTACGCACGAAGGCTTATTTAGGTTCCGCAGAGTGTGTTTTGGCCTCGCATCAGCACCAGCCGTGTTTCAGCGAATGGTGCAAGAAATTTTAAAGGGCTGCACGAACGTTCTTCGTGTCATATGTGCTCTGAAGTGAGTGCGCGAAAGTAGACTGACTTTTGTTGTTGTTGTTGTTGTCGTCGTCGTCGTCGTCGTCGTCGTCGTCGTCGTCGTCGTCGTCGTCGTCGTCGTTGTTGTTGTTGTTGTTGTTGTTGTTGTTGTTGTTGTTGTTGTTGTTGTTGTTGTTGTTGTTGTTGTTGTTGTTGTTGTTGTTGTTGTTGTTGTTGTTCGTTATGAGGGCAAAATGTGTTGTGTATTGGCCGCGAGATCGAGCAGAGTCGGCACCTAGCGGCGAGCGGACGAAACCCAGTGATGTGGATGGCTCCTTGCGTCGTCTGCTAGCCACACCGTGTTCGCATGTGTGCGTACGTCATGCACGTCCTAAGATTACAACTTATTCCGTTGTGCTAGCTTAGTATCAAATGCTTGTACGTATGCCTACACGATATACATAACGATTTCGCTTTACGAGACTTGTATGCACTCTAATAAGCGAGTGATGCACGTGTTGGTATGGCGCTATAGGTCTTACCATCGTATCGTCCATTCGCCAAAATCATTTCAATGTGAGTACCTCTTCGTCGTTCAAGCACATCACAGTGCATTTGGCGTCGTCCTAAACGAAAGAAGGTAGTAATGTCGAGGTGTGAATGCAGAATTTTAGCGACACCATCTCGTGAAGTGATGGCGGTTTGGAAATCCTTGCGATACCGCAAAGCATGAACTAGCGTCTGCAGAGGCCGGCAAGCGGCAAAAAAGACCTGACGCCACGCATTTCTATAGCAGTACACGTATTCATACAAGCAGACGCAGAGTGCACATAGTTCTACTTCATCTAATTACGCAGAAATACGGGCTCTCTTTCTCTGTAGCCGCTAGAGCAAGAAGTAATACTTCATTGGCTCAATCGCGCAACACTGTTTATAGTGTGGTATAGACAAAACATAATTTAAACACGCGCAAATAAAGCAAGAAAAACACCGAGCACAGTGCAAAACACGAATGTGACCGATGGCCCCATTGATTGGCAGATTTCGCTTCGCTCACATGTAGTAGGAACGTTAGACCGATTTCGTGCATTAATGTGGCAATCGAGGGCATATACATCACCGTTAGGCTGCAGTCAACGCGCTTTATTCACCGACAGTCGACTCAAACCGCCTACGGCGAAGCGCTGCTGCGTACATTTGTATTCGCGCCGCCGACCGCCTATCCACACAAACCCGGCGACGGTGCTGTCACCTATAGCCCGATCTCGCGGCGAATAGGGGGTGCTGTCAATAATATCGTTGGTATTGGGCATAGTTTCCTACAATACTTACAAGAGGGAACTCTGGCGCTAGTGTCTATGGGAGCTGCAACGCATGACGCTTTAGCCAGCATGAGAATGATGGGTAGTACACAAATTTGTCTAAACTTCGTTCTTTCGGCTCCGTTTGGCTCCGCGTCGCCTGCATCCGCTTTGTCGCAAACAAGTTCAGCAAAAGTCAGCAGTTCCACTTCACCACTTTAACTTTTTAGGCTCACCAACTCAAATCTGGTCACGAAGGTCACAACGATTAATTCTTTTATTCGAAAAAAAAAAAACCAAAAACACAGCCATAAACAAAGCCACAAGTACGCTTGAAGCCGCAAGCACGAAGACTAGGCAAACTTGTGTACTACCCATCTTTCCATGGTAGCTGAACGATCGCAGCGCCAGAGTCCCCTCTAGTTAATTTTAGGAAACTCTGGTATTGGGCACGAGGAGTTACGGAGTCGCCCTCTATCGGACGCGCCTCGATTGCATTCTAGACAGGATACCGCCACGCGCTCCCCATAGGATTTGCTGTCCGCGCTCTACAAAAACACCTCGCGGAAGCCCTCCAGGAAACTTCTGTAACTACTTTCGAAACGAAATAGGTTCTTTACTGTCAAAATAATAATTTCCGACGAATAGAACGCACGAGATAGTCGACAATCGCTGTCAGACCTTTTCAGAAAACGGAGCGCCCGCTTCACGCGGTCACCGCGATGGAGATCCCTGAACCGGCTTCTTGAGTTAAATGTAGTCAGTAGCGGAGTGCAAACTATGTGAAATGTCTTGTTAGAGCTAGAGCGGACTGCCTGTATAACCAAATGCAGCATAGCAGAAAGAAGTCTCAAGCCAGCGACCTCACGGGTTCACGGTGACCGACGGTGCTTCTGCGTGTATCAGAGTCTGCATGTGTTCGTACTGATGGTTTCGCTTTCGCTTCGAGCGCGTTTTTGCACCTTGCTGTGAACTTTAGGCCGCAAAATTATAGAATTTGTGAATACGTGCACAAACAACTAACGTTGCGCGGACGCTGTCACATCAGTTCAAAAACAGTTTCGTTACAACTACGATTGCGGCACGCCTAAGGCAACTTGTGATGTGCCGTCCCGACGATTCAATTTTTTTCGGTATGAATTCGTGTATCAAGCCGATATACGCGCGCCTACACAGCCGTGGTGATAAATTATGAGGGAAAATGTTTGACGAGTGCTACCGTCAGTACGCCACACGTAGAAACCGCAGAGGAAATAGCTATCGCATTAGCCATAGCACAAACACAAGCGGACGTGATCGTCAGTGATTCGCAGACGGCGATACGAAACTTTGCAAACGGCCGAATCTCCCCAGAGGCACTTCAAATTCTACAACTCGGTAATAATCAAGAAAAAAGTGTCCATCTGATATGGACACCCGCTCACACACTATCAGAAGGTAGTAATGAGGCGGCGCACCGCATGGCTCGAGGGCTTACAGACCGAGCATCGATTAGTGCCGTCTCAGGGAATACCGACGAGTGGGAGTGGGAAGATAGAATGACCACATTTCACGAAATTACAGTACACCATAGATTGCAGAGGCGTACATTCCCACCGCCTCACCCGAAATTAAGCAAGAAACAGTCTGTCGAATGGCGGCAGTTACAAATCCGATCCTACCCGAGTCCAGCTATCATGCATGTAATACACCCAGACTTATACACGACAGACAAGTGTAGGCATTGCGACTCTAGAGCCACCTTAGAGCACATACTATGGGGATGTCCAGACATAATAAACAATAGCTGTGATGCAGCCTTAAACAGCGACAGCCTCCGCGCGCGCTGGGAGTCTGCGTTGCTCAGCTCGGACCTGGAGCAACAACTCTGGGCCGTCCAGCGAGCCGAGGAAGCCGCCAAGGGCCAGCAACCCTTGGCCGAAGCCTAGGCGGGATCCAGGCCCATCCCACAAATTCGCAGGGCAATCAATAAAGTTAATTCATCATCATCATCATCATGAATTCGTGTACGTTCCGATGTCATTTGACAAGTTGCCTCGCACTGCAAATTGATCGGCCTTCTCAGAGATCAATCGCCGCTGCTCATGTTTTTTATTTCAGTGCGTTCGTTTCGTTTGGAGCTCATACAAAGCGTGAGCAAATGCGATGCCTTTTTTAATGCTCCTTAATTCTCGTTTCCTTTGCCAGTGAAGTTGCCACTCTCTGATATCAGCAAATTCGTAGTTAAAGCTTAACCACTTCGAGTGCAAGGGGGGAAGAGATGGGGTAACAGCATGAACTGAGTGAACTAGTGTCTACTGCGCATTTCCTGTGCTAGAACCATCGCCGGCAAGTGAATCGATAAGCAACCCGCCGTGCCTACATATAATCGAATGTTTTATGCAATAAAGCAACCTTGCAAAGGTTGCTGCGGTGTCCACGTCGGTTATTACAGTTATAAATAGTATTAGCTTTGATATTTAGGCATATTCCTCATGGTGCGAGCCTGTGCTAATTCTCAATGTCATCATCAGCAGCAGCACGAGATTCTAGGTAGAGAAGACGACGCAGAAGAGGTTAAGTTCGAAGGCTGTAATTTTTAAATTATGTCATAGTGACATATGAGTCTTGGTCATTTGCCAGGTTATGCAACATGGTCTAGGCTAAAAACTGCTATTCATTAAAAATAACTCTTCATTCTAACGACTCTGTAACCTGTATTAGCACTTAAAATTTTCAGATTATATGATGCGCCCGACTCCTGGCCGATCCTCCTGAGGTGGGTAAGTGCCAATCATCCCAGAAGCATCATCATCATCTTTGTCGGGTGCTGGAGGCCAAGGATGGACGGTGGCAAGGTTGGAGGCCAGTCGACCTGCGCACAGTCGTGCGGGAATAGCGACGGTCAACGTGATGCCAACTCCCTGCCCGAAGATGGTGCTGCTTCTTCCAGCCACGGCGTGGCCGCCATCGACAGTGATGCCCAGCGCCCGAAGCTAGCAACCGAAGACGGACCAGGGACATCAAGGGCTCCAGAACAAACTGCACCCAAGCGTCCCCGAAGCCCAGACACCTACGGCTGCTCGTCGTTGAAGAAGGTCAGGCTAGAAGAGTATGTGCCAGCGTCACAGGTCATCGACCACGAGCTTCGCGACCGGTGCGAGGTCAAGCTAACGTGTTTCGCCGTGCGCACCACCTTCCGGCAGGTGGCAGACATCTGCAAGGGCGCCCTTCAAGTCCGCGTCGGCCACCATGGCAGAATGCTGGGCATGGGCTTACGCCCGGTACGCCAGCGAAGAAGAGGCGGCCGCAGCCGCGCAGGCTCTTCAGGGCACCGTGCTGGAAGGGGCCCGCATCAAGGTGTCGTACTGCGGCGAGAAATGGAAAGACCCGGCGCGTCGTCCGCGGTACCTGCCCGACACTCTGGACGTCCAGCGATTGCCTTCGAATTCCATGACGGTGGCAAAGGTGGCCGCCATATTTCCTACGGGCCGAGTGCTTATGGTCACGAACACGGGCCACGCGAAGGTGAAGTTCGGATCGACCGAAGAGCTAATTGCGGCGGTGCGAAAGCCCCAATGCCATGTAGTCGGAGGTAAAAAGCTTAAGTTCGCCATAGCCATCACAAGTAGGCCAGCCGGACTGGAGAAAGAAGATGATGGTGGGAGTGAGGAGAAGAATAGCGATGACTTCGCTGAAGATGCGCCCCGGAGAGATGCACTTTCTCGCTCCTCAGCTCTAAGCTTCACCAGGTGAAAATGCATGACTAAGACGCGATGCACAATGACAGCATAGACAGTTAGGCTCCAGGAGAAGGCAATGCACGCGATTTGAGGCATGCAGAAATACTCGAAATAGACGTCTTGCTCAGGAAGCTCATCTCCTCGGGTGACCAGTGCACGGCTCGTCTGGAAAACTCTGAAATAAAGTACAAAATTTGAGCACCCCATGGGTGAAGGGAAATGTTGTCACTGACTGGTGAAAAGAATTGGCGAAGCTTGCACCAAGTCGCACAAGGCTTGAAACAGCGAATCTGGACGATTCTTAAGTCTAATCTGGTTGCTTCTAGGTTGTTGCTAGGCTTTGTTTAGCTAGGTTAGCCACGACAATGATGTCCAAACTCGAGAACCGAGCGTTCGCACCTCTCATAGATCTACGGGCACGTCGTCATTGTGTAGGGCGTCCATCGCTTTGGGCTCTTCTCGCAGCTGCCGTTGCCTTTCCCGTTCCCTAGTATGGCAGCTTCGCATAAGTCGTGCCAAGTCTTTCTATCCTTTAACAGCGAAGCTCTTTACAAATCATTCCTTCCGGGTCGATCCAGAAAACTATCATCATCATAAACGGGTATGTGCCGCATAAAGTGGGTAAATCCCATTACACACAACTTCCACTAAAAAGGAAGAAGGCAAGAGTTAGCCAAGCAAAGGGCTGCGAAGCGACAGCGGCGAGCCGAAGACCCCGAGTACGTAAAACAAGAGAATACTAGGGAACGTGAAAAGCAACGGTGGCTGCGAGAAGACCCCGAAGCGATGGAAGGCCTACGCCAACGACGACGTGCCCGTAGATCTATGAGAGGTGCAAACGCTCGGTTTCAGCGCGACTTTCTGCTTCTAGAGTTTGGACAACCGTGTTGTGTCTGTGACTGTGGTTTAACTCGAATCTCTCTGCTCTGAGAATCAACGTAGAAACAACCTAGCGTCACCTAGATAAAGCCAGCAACCTAGAAGCAACCTAGAACCCTAATCACCTAGCTAAGGCCCAGAAACAACCTAGAAGCAACCTTTTAGTCTTCAGAATAGTCGAGTTTCGCTGTTTCGAGCCTTGTGCGGCTTAGTGCAAGCTTCACCAATTTTTTTATGTCCTCATTCTCATTCTTAGCACGAAGGTGTTTTATGCCGAGGTCCACCAAGATTTTCATGACGCACGGAAATACGTCAGCAAAATGAACGCCTTCAGAGGGCAAAGAAAAAATATATGCAAGAAAACTACGAGAAAAAGTTCCGCTGACAAGAGTCGAACCCACGACCTCTCGGTCCGCGTCAATGTCTGGCGGGCGTTTAGTCCACTGAGCTGCCGCCAAAATGAACGCACCTTTTATCGTCCACACTTTCGTCTCACAGTGCTCTTGGATGGATGGATGGATGGATGGATGGATGGATGGATGGATGGATGGATGGATGGATGGATGGATGGATGGATGGATGGATGGATGGATGGATGGATGGATAAATGGATGGATGGATGGATGGATGGATGGATGGATGGATGGATGGATGGATGGATGGATGGATGGATGGATGGATGGATGGATGGATGGATGGATGGATGGATGGATGGATGCTATGAGCGTCCCCTTTATAATAGGACGGTGACATGTGTGCCACCAGGGTCGAAAAAAGAACTTCGTTGCCTCCGCCATTAGCTCCTGCAACGTGCCGTTGCTACGACCATTCCATTCGGCGCATTTTCAATAGGAGAAGCGCAATGTCGTCAACGCTCTAACACACCGCGAGGTGGCGGTTTAGCTCAAGCCTCGCTCATAGCATCCATACATATATAGAAATAGCATCCATACATATAGAAAAATAGCTCTCCGACGCTCGCCTGCCTGTCGCATCGCGTTCCCCGCTAGCATTGTGAGAATTACCGGCCAGGCTAGAGGGAAGACACGGCGCTCGTCGCGTTTCTCTTCGCGTTTCACGACACTTTCAAGGAGTACATATCGAGTTCCAGTGTTTATTATGTGCTTGTTGACACCATCTTTGCGCGGAATTCACCATATGCGGTGCGCAGGTATATCTTGACAACTTCAGCTACCGCAAGGGTTAAATCATGGTCATTAGGGTTAGTCGTCGGTACGAAGACGTACCACTAGGCGTCAACGCGGGCGGGTCCACATCAAGCGGTGCTATATCTGTCAAACAACAATAGACATTGTACAAGCTCTCATATACCAATGCACTATAAACAGTCAACTACTTTTGTGACGACACTCTTCACTTTCGTGTTATACCGATTCCTATGACGGAGGGATCAGCCATCTTTTTTTGTTTCTCTCTCCTTCTTTCTGCATATTTCTCTTTTAGTGAACCAGTGGTGAGTAGTGGGATTTCCCCCACCTCACATCACATCTCTCCTCCCCACGCTCACTTCCCTTTCCCACCCCCCTTGATATACAAGGCTATGGTATGCTAGTGTGCCTGGATAGCCGACAACATGACGAAGTTTTTCTCTGTCTGAGTATTTCGAAATTAGCAAAGTGTGGCTTTTTGTAAGGATCGAGGAAGGATGTTCAGATTAAGACTGTGTAACGTTGTCTATAAAGAGAAAGGGGGAAAGACAGGAAGTATAGCCAGGAATATACTCCGGTTGGCTACCCTGTACTGGGGAAGGGGAAAGGGTGTACGTAAATTTTGCAGGAGTGCTATGGGGTGATTCACAAGAGATCGAACATGCACGTCTGGTCGATATTTTTATTTATCTGCGTTATTTATCTGTCATGTGGGCACATTCAAAGTGCACGGAACCGAAAATTTTATTTACAAAAACAAACGCTTCCAGCGCGCTAAAAAATACTTGTAGGTGGCAACGCAGGTGTCCTGTTCTTGCTCACCGCGATATTTTCGGATTTCATGGTCGAATTTAACTCAAACTATGAACGTTGTGTCGAATTTTTTTTCTGCTGGGTTTAATAAGCATTACTGTGAATTTTATGAATGCTTTCTTGAGGGTTTCCTCAAAAGGGAAAAAAATGTGAAAGATGGCGAACTCGAGCCAAATAAAAAATTTGCTGGTTTTGATGCGCCGTGGCGCGTTTCCAATTTCACACAGAAACTTCAAAACTTTGCCAAATATAGAAAAAGGCCTTCGCAACGTTTCTGCGAAAGATCGCTACCTGGAATGCAGGTAGCGTAAAACAAAAAAAATGTTAAAGAAGCAAGTTTTTTTCAAAAAACCTTGTTTTCAAAAAAATAAAATAAAAAAGTCAGGTCTATATCTCGACGAAAATTTTTTTATCGAAGAGCACTTATGTCAGTCAAAACATGGTTTCAATACCATATGTCCTCATTTCATTTGTTCACGCGATATAACATGCCAAAATGGCCCTTGTGTGTGCTCACTTCAGTGCCATTGATGGTTGTTGCCAGCTTGCAAAATCGAGAGTTTTAATTATCATGCTGCAGCAAAACATTGCTCTGGCGGCTTTTCTTCAGGAGAAATGTATTCTCAGATTTTATTCGCGTCTAGCGTGTTCGCGGCCGGGCTGCTTCCGCTCTCTGAAGGGCCAACGCGTGCACAGTTTGCAGCCTACTACCTGAACTTACGCCTCCATTATTCGCTAATCACGAGCACGCGAGACACAGCGAACACGTGATTTAGGTGACTTTGCCAAAACGCCCCTTGCACACCAAACAAAGCATCTGTATGCTGCGACAGACCAGCTTAATCTGTGTCACAATCAGCAGGCGCGCTGTTATGGAGGGGCTTTCTCACTGCCTACTTCTCTTACATTACGTGCACTGGATACTCTAACCAAAGCCTCCTCTATTTTAGGGGCGAAGCTCCTTAAAGCGGCACCCGTTCGTCCCTCGTAGTGCGTAACCAGTCGTAACGCTAGTACCACATCTTGACCTCCAAGGTGGTGCCGGTGGGAGATTTCTCCTGTGCGTTGTTGAACAATAAGAAATTCGCAGCGTGCGCGTTAACTAAAAGCCGAATTCTTCTGTCTCTCATTCCCCATTAGCAGCCATTGGCATGTTCCAGTAGGAAACGTTAGTAGAAGTAGAAGTGTAAGTGTTAGCTAAAAGCCGACTTCTGTCTCTCATTCCCATTAGCAGCCATTGTTTACCTCCAAGGTAGTGCCTGGTGAGATTTCTTCTGTGCGTGATTAAACAATAAAAATTTTCTTCAAAACGCCGTTGATTGATGAAATAAACCAACGAAAGACGCCAGATGTTTTCTAAAAGCAATACGAAAAGACGCCAGATGTTTCTAAAGCAAAACGAAAAGACGCCAGCTGCTTAACGAAAGACGCCAGATGTTTTCTAAAGCAATGGTTTTCTAAACAATGAAAATTCACAGCGTACATGTAAAATTAAAGTGAGCTGCAAGTCGCCATAACTCTCATCGAACCTTTAGTATAAACGCGCCCGATCTCACGTCGGTGATGATGTACTGGGCAGAATTCACGGAAGATTCACGGTTTACCGATGAACCTCCGCAGCTTCACCCACTCATCATCATTCACTCCGTGGATATGCTGCGATTTTTTCAATGCCAGCCAGATGCGCCCGATCCAGCCGTTCACCACCCTCTTTTCTAGCCCTTTCCTACTCTACCCCGTTGGCTAGCCTTCGCCTCTGCGTTGCGTTCATGGGGGAGAGTACCCTTTAGGTGGCGCCTCACGACGGCAGTCAGGGCAGGTGATTTTTGTTCGGTTGCATTCATATTATGCGTGGGGCGACGTCTTGAATCGTTCATGATCACTATGTTGGCTGTAACGCTGGCTCTTTAAGAGACGTGGTGTATTGAGATGGCGCGTCTCCGTTCGCGACGCTGGTGGCGCTATGTGGGCTACCAACTAGGGCACGTCACTGCGACGCTGTTGCAGGAGGAGGAGGAGAGGTTGAAGAAAAGAAAAGGCGCAACTTCTGCAACCCTTATTGAGAGCACGGCTCAGCGCCTGTAGGGGAAAGGGAGATAAAGATGAGAAGAGGGAGGAGAAGGAGAGGAGGAATGCTGTCCATGACCGAGGACGCGGCGGGCGGCTACTATAGCCGGCTGGCCAGTCCAGTGTCCTCAAGGAAGCGAAGAACCGCCTTGAAAACCTGGGTGTGGTGCTGTGCAGGGAATAGGAGGTCCCTCTGTGCAGCCGCGGGAATACCCTGGCGACGGAGTGCGGCGAGCAAGGCTCGTTGTGCTTGAAGTGCTGGGCACACACACACAACAGGTGAGCAATTGTTTCGTCTGCACCAGACGCACTGCACGCAGGTGGCGAAGCTCTGCCTAGCCGATGGCGTCGTGCTGCAGGCCAAGAGCTGCCGACGCGTAGACGCAGTAGAAGGGACCGCTCCCTCCTGGAGAGGCCCCTATCAGGCAGCCGGGTCGGAGGTTCCAGCCTGGCCACACATTTGTCGGGGAGGCAGCGTAGCAACAGCCGCCTCAAGGTCAGCCTCGAATATTCGGAGGCGACCACAGCACGGCAGACAGCGACGGTAGAGTGATGCGCCTCCTTCGCCAGTGCGTCTGCTTGCTCATTTCCCTGAATACCCACACGAGATGGGACTCAATGCAGGGAGACATCGACGCCACTGGCGAGGAGGGCATGCAGCAATTGGTGACCAGCAGTTGAGTTCCGAAGCCCGCCCGTTCCGGTTTCGCCACGGCCTGCAGTGCGGCTCGTGAGTCGCACGCGACAGCCACGGGACACGTGGGGTGGTCTGCTGCCAGGAGGCGAGGTGGAGACCTTCACGGCGAGGTGGAGACGCGCCGTCTCTGCGGCGGTAGAGCAGGCATCAAAGGGGAGACGACAGGAGGCCGTTCTACCAAGGGCTGGCATGACGCAGGCGGCCGTGGCGGAGCCTGTAGCTGGTAGGACTGAGCCGTCATTGTAGACAATAAGCCTACCAGCCAGCTCTTCCTCTAGCTTGGAGGCAACCGCCTGCTGGAGAGCGCAGGTGGGTGAGCGACGCTTAGACGCTGTTGCATGCGCTGCCTTCAAGATGTGCCACACGAGCGTTGTGAGGGTGGAGGCGACATTCCTTCAAGCCACAAAGAAAGGAGCATGAGGGAACAAATCTGACAGACGCTAGGTATTGGAGAGGGACAGCGTGTCTGTCGCATCTCCATGGGAACGTGCACAGACGCATGTGTGACGCAAGCAGTCGTACCTCTTAGGTGGCGTCCCACCACGACCACTCCCTGAACTAAGGCGGACCAACCGTTCCCATTGAAAAGCGAGCGTTTGCACTGGCATTGAAAAAAATAGAGGAGGCGCTGCTCCTAGGCATATTCGCCAATCGACGCACACTGTGCGAAAATAAAATTTGTCAAAAAATGGAACGCATCTCCACGAAGGGAATGATGACGCGTGGGTGAAGCTAGGTCCTAAAGTCCATAATGTCTACGTTTTAGTTACCGACTAGCATAAAGGGTTTGAGCTTGTAGGGTTTTTTTTTATTTACAAATACTGTCAATTCCTTGAGGGATTATAACAGGAAGGGCAAAAACAATGATAACGTAGCGAGTAAACAAATTACAGATATATATATATATATATATATATATATATATATATATATATATATATATATATATATATATATATATATATATATATATATATATATATATATATATATATATATATATATATATAGAAACAATGAAGTGCTTACAAAGGACCCGGAAGTAAAGTTCAAAAAAAATCAAGCACGTAGGAAAAATTGTTCAGTAAAGGACTGACGTTTCGGCCGCGGGACCGGCCTTCGTCGGAGGCCGGTCCCGCGGCCGAAACGTCAGTCCTTTACTGAACAATTTTTCCTACGTGCTTGATTTTTTAACTATATATATATATATATATATATATATATATATATATATATATATATATATATATATATATATATATATATATATATATATATATATTATATATATATATCAATGACACCTGCATCGTATGACATTCAAAATATGGTCACTATATAGTTACAAATAACTTTTTTAGAATGTGAAACATATCGCTTCAAGATAGAGTACGCATATGGGTTTGAACAGTAAAAAAATATCAGTGAAAACCAAGGTTATCTTGAATTTAGTACAGGAGAGTTAAATCTGTAACGCTAGCAGGCTATTTTCTATCGAACAAGTGAATGTATACATAAAAGGAGCAGCTGCTAGTGATGGCCTCGCTGATATCGTTCCACTCTCTTATCGCTAAAGGAAAAAATGAATTTTTAAAATAGTCGGTACGAAATGGATATTCCTTGAGTGTGTTTGTGTGCGTTTATGTCGCGATGGCCGTGTTTCACTTCTGGAAATGTATCTGGAGACATCAGTGTTAAATTGCTTATGCAGAAGCTGGTAAAGAAGGTTAGAACGTGCTAGTACTGATCGGTTTTGTAATGTTAGAATCCCGGCATTCTTGAGTAGTTCGGAGGGGGAGTCTGTTAGCCTATATACTTATTATTATATATACCTCAGCGCTTTCCTTTGGACGTCTTCTACTTTCTTAATTAGTTCCTTTGTGTATGGGGACCAAATCACGTTTGCATACTCCAGGACTGGCCTAGCATAGGTTTCATAGGCCAGCATTTTTAAACTAGTCGGAGGTGCCTCCCAAGAAACAAAAGCCGCTTCAGTGCAGTAGATGTTGCGTTGTTGATATGCGAGTTCCATCTCAAATCATGTGTTATTGTTAGTCCAAGGTATTTGTGTTCTTGAACGCACTCCAGCGGGATGCCGTTGACGGTGTACGAAAAGCTCGACTTAATTTTTTTCCGAGTTATTGATAGGACAGCAGATTTTTTAGTATTTATAGTAATCTGCCAAACGGTGCACCAGTCTGACACTGCTTTTAAATCATTATTTAATGCTATGTGGTCGTCATGCGAGTTGATATTTCGATAAAGAATGCAGTCGTCGGCAAATAGTCGAATATTTCCAGTAATTTTTGATGGTAGGTCGTTTATAAAAATTAAGAATAATATCGGAGCCAAAACGCTTCCTTGGGGTACCCCTTATGTTACCTGAGCTGTACGGCAGGTCTGGCCATGCACTTCCACAAACTGGGTGCGGTTCGTTAGGTAGTCGCGAATCCACTGAAATATAGGGCCAGTGCCAAGTGCAATTTCAAGTTTGTTAATGAGTTTCTTGTGCGATACCCGATCGGACGCTTTCGAAAAATCGAGCAGGATGAGGTCTATTTGTTTCTGTTGATCGATAGGTCGTGTGTCAGTTCTAGTATAACTGAGTGACAGTGGAAGCCCTCTACAAAAGCCAAGCTGATATGGTGACAATGTAGCCTCGCCTTCTAGAAAAGTGGTTATATGTTGGAGTATGATGTGCTCAAGAAGTTTGCAAATGGTGCTCGTAAGCGAAATCGGCCTAAAATTAGATAGGTCGTTTTTTGCTGCCAGATTTATGTACTGGGATAACTTTTGCAGCCGTCCAATCGTTCGGGAGAACAGAAGAAGATAATGGCTTATTAAATATTATACAAGAACCTTGGCTTTCTCCAGAGAACAATTTTTATTTTAAGAATTATCGTTCGTTTAGATTAGACCGCCCTTCTCGAGGTGGTGGCATAATTACACTGATATCAAACAGGATTTGTCACAAAGCAAAGTTGACATTAAAACTGCTCGATCCAGAATATGAAATATTAGTTATAAGCATAAAACTTCCGTCTTGTCAGAATTTTTCAATAGCCAATGCTTACTTCCCTTCAGGCGTGCACGACACCCGGCCATTGGACACGATAATTGGCATGTGTGGAAGAAATTTTTTATTAGCAGGAGACTTCAACTCCCATCATGTTACTTGGGGGTTAAAAACTGATGCGTGCGGCAGCCGCTTGTGGGATTGGTCACAGGATAATCACTTAACATGCTTAAATTCAGGAAGCCCTACGTACGTGAAAGGTCTCATCGCGTCATCCTTGGATCTGACTTTCGCTAGCTCCAACCTGAATATTTCGGCTTGGTCAGTGGTTGACTGTGCTACAAATAGCGACCACCTGCCGATAACATTTGAAATAATAAGTCCGGTTGTCCCATCAGTTTCTAACGCGCATAAGTTCATTAATTACAAAAAAATTAAACAATCACTCCTTTCTTCACTCGCTTCAATATCCCATATGAGCATGAAGTCGAAAGCGCTGAGCATCTGCTCGGTCTTACAGAATTCTCGCGAGAAAGCTGAATTCGTGGTCTCGTCAGTTGCGCACAATCCTAACTCTCCTTGGTGGACTGACGATTGTTCTAGGGACTACAGACGTAGAAAAGCATCCTGGAAAAAGTTGCTGTGCAATCAATGTCCTCAAAATTGGAAGGACTACCTGTTCTACGCTGGTGTTTTTAAAAGAACTGTTTTGAACGCAAAAGAAAATTACGATATTCGGACGTTCGATTACCTTTCTAAATCTAACAATAAAGGCGCATTATATAAATTTCTGCGTAAAAAGAAAATGATTCCGCGGCCTATCAATGCAAATTCTATCAGTTTGTCTCCGCAAGAAATAAAAGAATCGTTGGAAACAATTGGTAGAGGGCTAGAACATCGTTTTTCCTCTCAACTATCACTACCTCCTTTGCAAGCATTATTTGATGAAGATTTCTCAGAAATTTCCGGTTCGGAATTATCACAGATGTTAGGTAGCTTACCATCAGCTGCTCCTGGCCCGGATGGAGTCACGTCTTCAATGCTGAAAATGCTAAATAAGGAATCCCAAGTGTTTTATAGGATGTAATCAATCACTCACTAAGAATGGCATGGCTACCATCAGATTGGAAATTAGCTAAGGTAATACCATTACTTAAGATTCCGGGTAAGGGGTGTGTATTGGACAACATTCGGCCCATTGCGCTTACTTCAAATTTTGTAAAATTAATCGAGAGACTGTTAAACACCCGCATAATAAATTTCATTAATGAGAGGCAAATATTAAATCCAGCACAAATTGGTTTCAGATCAGGATGCTCTATATGGCAGGCCCATATAGATCTCGAAAGTCGTATTCTATTAGCTAGGCGTGAAAGAAAATATGCAGCGTTAGTCACTCTTGACATCGCAAAAGCATACGACAGCGTTGAACACATTGTTTTAATCAATCGGCTTCACAACCTTAACTTTCCAAAATATATTCAGGCGTGGATTGCGGAATTCTTAAGAAATAGAACATTCTATTGCTTCCAAAACGGCATCTCGTCTTCTATGTACGCTCAAACTAGAGGTGTCCCGCAAGGCGCAGTCCTTTCCCCAGTATTATTTAATATCCTAATGAGTTCTATCCCTCTACATGACGATGTCCACACTTATGTATATGCTGATGACATCGCATTTTTTTCATCAGCAACTCACGAACTGTTCCAAATATTACAGTCATACTTGTCAGCACTAGAAAGCTGGCTTGATAGTATACATCTACATTTGAATGTCAGTAAATGCGCCTTGCTAACATTTTCATTAAAAGACCCTATCCACATGTCACTTTCCTATCATCTCGAGCCTATTCCACAAGTAGAGAAAGTAAAATATCTCGGTGTCATATATGACCGATCTATGACGTGGAAGGCTCATATTGAAAACATCGCAACAAAGGGTGTTCGAGCAGTCGGACTATTAAGGAAGATCAGTCATTGCCGATTAGGTATGAGGAGACATACACTTATATCAATATACTGCATGTATGTTCGTCCAGTGCTTGAATTCGGGTGCATCTTATACGCTGGGGCTGCTGCTTACAAGCTTCATCCTCTTGTAGTTCTCGAGAGACAAGTTTTGAGATTATGCCTAGGTCTTCCTAAATTTGTTGCAATAAAGATCCTGTATATGGAAGCTAGACTCCCCTCACTTGCTACCCGGTTTAAATTGTTAGCAGTACAGGCATTTCTAAGGCTGTATGAATCCCCCGTTAGACGTTCCGAAACAGTTTTTATTGCACGTCCTTACTTGTATTTTGGATTATATTGGCCGCGATTTCATAAGCCCCAAATTTTAGTTATAGACCTTATGCAAAATTGCTGCCATCTGTCGGAGGTTTGCCGAAGCTACCCATTCGGCGCCATGTTGGAGGCTTGTGGCCGAATCGTATTGCTGTCGCTGCTATAACTTCTTGCTTGTATCTGCTTTGATAGTGGACAATCGGGGCATAAAAACGTCAGACGAGTGTGTAAGGGCCTGTACACGTTGCCGGCATTTACTAGTTACTACATTGACGGTTATCACGTGTAAAGAACTGCCTCATATCGAGAAGAAAATACAAGTTTGACACCGCGAGTCACATGTAGGCCGGCCGTAGTCGAGAATGAAACTTTGCGCTAGGTTACAAATTTGGTCTCTCTGTTTTCAATGTAGCGAATAAAGCGTTGTTAGCTATCTGGATATCATGCGTGTAGTATAGGATGGATGGGAAGAAGCGTTAACGCGCGACTCGGCTAGGCACAGCGATGACGGAAAGAAAGTGCTGTAGACCCAATTTAAAACGTATTTCGTAAGGGACAGCCTATGCCGAGCTGATGTATTGCGCATCTAATTTTAAATTAAAGGCGTTGTCCTCGTTTTTATTTTTTAAATAAAAATATTTCGCAGCTTTAGTCACCTACGTATGGTATGTACAAAATTACTGCACGATTAAAATGTAAGATATTTGCGCATCTCACGCACGTGAAAAGTTAACATGAAAAGTGTTGTCTCCAAGCAGTAGATGCCGATCAGCTGGCGTTTTATTGAATATCCTTCCGACATGTGTTCCTATATAACACAATACGCCAAAATCACGTGCACATCGTCGCTTTCGGGGCTTACTGGTGCCTTGCAATATCAACCCGTAGCGGCAAGGCCGTTTTGCGTCGCCGACTGAACGCCTGCGAAACCACCAGCGGTAGCGCACCCACGGTCGAATGCAGGACATTTCCCGGAATAGCTTTTTTTTTTTAGTTTCATAAGAAAAGTGCCACGCACTTGAAGGACCTGTTAAAATTTCCTAGCACACGGGGGTGGATACAGTACCTTTCCGAAGGGTGATCAGCTTTTGGGAGCAACTGATGTGCTCTTCTGGGGGTATAAATTAAACGAAAAAAGCAAAGGGTGGGGGGCGGTCAGGATATCCGGACCACCCATCTGAATCTGGCAGTGATACCAAATGAAATGCCTGTAAAATACGCATAATGAAGCAATACGCGCGCAAAGCATCCCACCAAACGCTACCTTGTTAAAACTCCACAATCGAAAACAAACTACAACAACACGCTGCAGCACAATCGGTCCGTTCGCTGAGAATCAATGACGCGCACGAGGTGCCTGTCTAACATGTAATTGTTATAGCAATGCAATAACCAAGGTAATGTCAACAGCAGCGCAGGCATGCGCGAGTAGCCGCGATGCAGCTTTGAAGCTCGTACACGAAGCGGGTTTGTCTGTGCCTGTAAGCACACGGCGCGAAAACTGTCTCGTTCCGGCATGACATGAAAGAGTGTTCTCTGATGAGTGCCGATGCTGTCACATACCGCATATATTAAGAACGGTGAGCGTAAACACGGCGTTAGTCATAAGCAGTAGCCGGAGTAACCAAACGATCTGCTGATTCTCGTCGGCCGTGAGCAAATCTAATAACATGAAGGTTAGTTTCCTGCTAACCCTTTTTTCAGCATCGCAATTTCCTCAATCTGATCAACACGGCACAAGAAAATATAGTGGAATTGCCGCTCCTATCAGCGGCCACACGTTGATACGCACGCTCCGTGTGTGCACATGCGGAGCGCGCTTAGCCTTGAACATGGCGGAAATGCGCACGGCGGCCGCTAGATGGCAGCAATTTTGCATAAGGTCTATAGAAAGCTTTCTTGACAAAACAAACGTTCAAATTAATGATCTGTGTATAATCAGTAATAGTAACAACTCTATTAAAATACGGTTTGATGACATTTTTCCAAAAAATGCAAAACTAATGGCATACCGATTATTAAACGATATATTAAATGATCACCTGGAACATATGCCAATTAAGACAGTGATGGCGACGGATGCTTCCCAAAATGAAGAAAAATGTGGAATTGGGATTTTCTCTCCTACTCTAGACTGGTCGTTTTTACTTCGCCTTCCAGATTTTGTGCTCATCTTTGTAGCAGAATTTTTAGCCATCAGCTAGCCTTACGTAAATTAGAAGCATCAATAAGCTCCGCAATAATTTTGACAGACTCACTATCAGTATGTTCCTCCCTCACTGCAAACGAGGACTCGTATGTTTTGGATGCGTTCAAATCATTAGTTCCACTGCACATAAAGTTCATCAAATTAGTGTGGGTTCCTGGGCATAAGGGCCTATTTATGAATGAAATGGCAGACGCGCTAGCCAGGTCATCATTAAATGACCCGGTAATTCAGGTATTGCCCGCATCCAAATTCATTACAGGTGCTAGATTTAGGAGGAAAATGATGTTAGAGGAATTTTCCGCACCGTCATTAACGACCATATTAGAATTCCAGCATTTAAATCATCAGTGGAATAGTAAAGTATGTCAATCACGAGCAATAGAAGTCGCAATCACAAGACTACGTTGTCAGACTCCCTATCTAAATTTTTATCTATACAGAGCTGGTCTGGCAGCATCGCCTAATTGACCTTTTTGCGGAATACGTGAGACAACGAAGCACTTTCTCATTTCCTGCAAGAGGTACTCTACCTTGCGCAAAAATACCTTAGGTGTTGTTTTCCGTCTGCTTAGATTAGAATTAAATGAACAAAATGTACTGTCTTTCGGGGCTTTTTCTCTGGGCCACAGTGACGGGAAGATTGCTGATGCATTGCAGGAGTTTCCTAAAGGTTCAAAAAGATTTAGATTGTAAAATTTACCTTTCCAAAATATTATTTCTATTTTTCCCCAAAATTATCTGTTTTATTCATTCAATTCTATTCTATATTATTATTAGTAGTATAATTTTAACTCTAATTCATTTATACTTCTTTCGTATTAATTAAACAAAGTTTGAACTTCAATTTCAATTTTTGCTTTAAAAACGAACCGGTTCTTGGCCAATCCCCCAGTGTGGGTATGAGCCACAGCTTCCAGGGTCTACTCTACTCTACTCTGCTTGGCCGTCCATTCTGCGTACCGTTTCAAAACCATGTTGGGTATTTTGTCCGGGCCCGATCCTTTTTTAGTGTCCAGCTTTAGGAGAAGGCTCAGCACCCCTGCCTCCATAACGGTTAGGGGGCTAAGGATTTCGCTTGCGGTGACGTCATTTTCAGATGTTTTCCCGTCATCCGTTGTGAATACAGAACAGAAAAAGTCGCTCTGTTGAATGCGGGTGAAACTAAGGGATCGCATGATGACTTTGGCTTAGCTCCAAAATTTGCTCGTTGAGCTTCTTAGGAAACCTGTAAGTGTGTTCTTGTAAAAGTTTGACTTGGCTGCCTTTATTTTCGTCTTCATATCTTGTATAGCTAAAGTAAGGTCAATACGAGCAGTAGACTTAGGCGCAACCTTCATCGAACTTCTATGAAACTTGACCTTGCGCTTGGCGTGAATGATATCCTGTGAAATCCAGGGGTCGCGCGTTCTTGTTTTTTTTTTAACTTTAGGTGGTACGTATTTTGTGATGCAGTGAAAAAAAATTCACACAAGAAGGGCGTCCCTCGATGAGCTTGAGGACTCGTTTCCCTTTAAAGATGATTGCTTTATGATCAGTAAAGTATGTTGCCAAGGGATCATCGATGATGGGACGCAATGGAAAGTTCGAGAAGGCAACATCGATACAGGTGCCCCTGATTGTGGTGGGATGTTTGCAGTCGTACGATACGCATCGGAGAGCGTAACGTGGCATCATGTGTTGGCTGGTTATTGGCAGGGCGAGATCTTCCCAAGCTGCTGCTGCGTTGCGAGCCCGTCGCGCCGCTGCCGTTCATGCTGCGGAGCGGCAACAATGAGTGTTCACTTAGTTAGAGTACAGTGTTCTAGAAGTTTATAGTGCGCTCACTGAGCGGCGGAGCGTGACGCACTTCATGTCGCCGCCGACAGGCGGCGCGGGTCACAGCGTCACCTGAAACTTTCCGGCGGGTTGCAGGGCGCGGATAGCGCGCGTTGTTGTTTTGCGCGCAAGAAAAGTCAATCTTACGGTACGCAACTCACGGAAGTTCTTTTGATGCAAGTTTTCTGTGTGTTGTGAAATAAGTTACTGTCGTTGTGACTGATTTACGGAGGGCGAGCGATGTTTTAAGCGGCTATTGCATAAATGAATGCTCCTCCACGCAGCTGCTGCAATAACAGGGTGTGTAGTTGGGGGCGCTCGGTTTTTTTTTGTCCTGCTGATCGATACGATTTTCAATGCACTTTCGCCACTGTAGCTGTCATAGCGACTTCACTCCCGCCTTTCGAGCCCCACTATGCCGAATATAAACAACGCCTCATTTAAAAAATTTTTTCGCGTATATATGATCTAGCTGGTCTGTGTAACTAACCCACTTAATGTTCTTTTTTTTTTTTCGCGAATCAATAATGGGCGGAATCACTCGGCTTCGTAATAAATGTATCTGCACCGTACGCTTAAAAATTTTTTTATTTACAGACGTAGATCGTACAAGGTTATTAAAACTGCAGTTGGACTCGTATACCCAATAAAAAAATATTTATACATAGTTAATATGAGTACATAACAAGTAACATGTATCACGTGCGTACACATTTTTATTGCACCTTGGAATTGCACCAGCGCGGATAAAACAGGACACGAAGAAACACTCGACAGTGTCACGCACTGACATACTGATTTTATGTACACAAAACCCTGCCTATGTATGCGCAAATGTTTGCCATATCACAATATGAATTATCAATGCCGAAAATGTCACTCGTGGTCGAACAATAAACAGATGCAACAAACGTGTATGAACATCTGCTAGTTTTTTGCGCCGCGTTTCCACACAGGGCACTTGAAGCCTACTTAACTTTTATAATGCGGTGCGGAATGGAGCTTATCCATCTTTAGGCATTGTGTTAGTGCTGGGGCAACAACAGGATGCAAAAAATCATGTGTCAAGCGGCATCAGCGTGGCCTAGTTCCGGTCACAGAGATCGAGAACGTTAGTGCGTGTGTAAAAACGCGCAAAACGGACACGCACAAGCAAGAAACGAAAAAAAAACATTATTCGCACGAGTAATCGGGCAATAGCATAACGCATGAACGAATTAAGGGTAATAAAAAAAAAGTAAATTGCACGCGCAGTCAGCTGAAATACTTGCGCGCAGTGACTTCACGAGCTTTTTACTCATAGTCACCACTGGTTTGCTAGCCATATGCACACTGCTTTATTTGAGAATTCATTAGCCTCCACAAGCTGTTTATTATGTACGGAGCACACCGGGAAGACGCAAGGGAAATAAAAAAAGATAAGAAAGAGTAGAGACGGCCACACGACCGCAATGCTGTTGGCTTATTTTTGTTTCTGAGGTAGCGTACAACAAAGCTCACCGTGCGCAAACATTTGAAAGAAAAGCAGTGCCAGGTAAACTAACCTTATTCTAGAAGTTTTTGCATAAAAGGCGTAATATGGAAAATGCTTTACAAATATCCAGATATCATGAAACAAAGTTGCAAATGCCCCCATTCTTGCTGTACAAGCTGCCTGAACGAAAATACGGTAAGAAAAAAAAAAAAAATATATATATATATATATATATATATATATAGTTGAAGGAGTGGTTGCCTTTGGTTGCCGTATAAGTATGAGAGGTGGCACTTCAAGAAAACTTCATTTATTACGTCGACGTTTCGGTCAGAGCCTGACCTTGAGAACTCTGACCGAAACGTCGACGTAATAAATGAAGTTTTCTTGAAGTGCCACCTCCGATACTTATATATATATTATCGCATGTTGAATTGCATCGCTGAACGTCAGTATGAATCATTCGCCTGAGACGCGTGTATTGCTTCAAGCCTTCACCATACGAAATGAAAACAGTTTCAAACAACTCATTCTCAACTTCAATTATTTTCACGGTTCTCGAAGGTTAGCGTTCGCCCGGTCGAGACTTTACGAAAAGATGTGGATGGGTAGTTACATAAAATACAATTGTTTCTGCGGCAGATGAGTGCGCGCCAACAGGGCACCCGACCGCAATTTCCCGCTTTTTCCTGGTGACCTCAATATAGCGTTCACCACAATGTCGTGCTGAAGCTCCGGAGTACTTAAATAGCGAGTCTGCTCATCTCGTGAATAAATATAAAGAGATGACCAGACGGGTAAAGCAAGCCTCTTTTGTCCCGCAGACGCGTGCAATCAGCTGCTCTGAACTGAGAATCACGTTTGTTTTCGGGCGATCGCTCCTAACATGAAGTGAGGCATACATGATGTCGCGCTGTTATCGTTTCATTTTTTTTGTTTGTCTTTTTTTTTAACGCTAAAGCCTTAGATGTCTCATCAAACACGAAAATTGACCGCCGGCGTCCCGCGTAGCCAACAAGAATGACGCACAAAATCATCACGCGATGAAGTCGAAAGAATTTGTGACGTCACTATGACGTCATTAAACGTGACTTCATACGATGACGCCATCACGACATGGTCGCTTTCCATTGCCTCCGTGATCGGCCCCCGATGTAGGCAATGTAAAAGCAGATGAGTTGCAGAAAGCTTGCAATGCCTTCGATCCTGTCGGCAGTCCGAAACCACGGTATGTGCGGAAAGCTTTAAGAGAGGGGCGAGGGAGGATCAATGCATCGCGTTACGAAAAAGATGGCTTTCGTTTTCGAGAGATCTCCGGCGAATGCATAAGGGACCATGTTTTTTTTTCAAGTAATTTTTTCGCATACATTTTACCTACGCGGTCAGTTCTTCAATATGTATGGGTAAGTCTAACATGTTGACATCGATATTGGTGACCACCACATTTTTTATAACTTGACGGAAACAAATCGTCAGACCACACATCGTCAGAATTATTTGTGGCTGAAAGCGGGTTTGCGCGCCATACACAATATAATTATTGTTAATCGTTACGCAAATGGCAAGCATGTCAAGTTAGTGATGCCATGACCCATCGGTCGTGTTGGGCATACGTGCCCAACACGACCCTCCATTCGTGCCCCTCCATGCCAATTTTCGTGTATACCAAGTGAACGAGACGCGAGTAATTTTCCACTTTTGGTACCGCGGCCACGCCGACTGATACATTCGGCTTCGCATTGTTGGGAATTTGTAGAGGAGGGAGGCTCTCCCGCAATTGCGCTGGTTTCCACGCGTCCAGGCAGGCGGTCGCAAACCTCGTCCTCGAGAAGAGCTGCTGTTGGGGGGAACCGGACTGAGGAGCAGAAGAAGCGTATAAGAGGTTTATTTACATTTTTACATTTGGACAACTCGTTCCGGAATCTCCTTCGCCTGCATCCGTTCGCGTCTTTTAACCCCTTGGCGGTCCCTACCAGACCTAGGGAAACAGGGGAAGACATTTCCATCCAATCGGGCGGCGAATTCTGCAGGTCGCTTTACTGGCACCGCCCCCAGCGCACGCACACACAACCCAAACACACGCATTGTTCTCGCAACGA
Organism: Rhipicephalus sanguineus; assembly: GCF_013339695.2. Taxonomy (NCBI): domain Eukaryota; kingdom Metazoa; phylum Arthropoda; class Arachnida; order Ixodida; family Ixodidae; genus Rhipicephalus; species Rhipicephalus sanguineus. Next base: position 112,779,549 of record NC_051185.1, on the reverse strand, counting down.
TGTCGCGTCGGGGGAAGCATGCCGCCAGCATGTGGGTTGTGATGAGTCCCTCATGTCGCTGCTCGAGCCGACCACCCATGCGGCCGAACGGCGGCTGCAGGCCCGGCAAATCCACTGGTATTCGTGTGGGCAGCTGGCGCTGATTTGAGCGTAGGCGACCTACCAGCCGGAGACGCACGGCGCGGTGGTCCGAGGTCCGTCTTCGGCGGAAACTCGGCGTCGCGGCCTTTCGTGGGGCACAAAGGCGCCATGTGTCGCATTTCCGCTCCGGCACCGGCGACAATGGTGCTGTCTCGAGCAAATTGAAACCATGCACCTCCTGGCGCATGAGAATCAGCCGGGCGTCTTCGCGCTCTTCCTTATCGCCGCACAGTGAAGCGGCTGCCTTTTTCCGTCCCGGCGCCCCGCGGCAAAGGGTGGCTCGCCGATCGCAACAGCATGAAATGGCTTGAAACAGCAGAGCGCCGGAGACAGCCTTGTAAAACAAATCGAATGCACGAAATAAAAGATAGGATATGAAGGGTGCAAACGCGTTAGCATGCATGCATTAGTTACTACGTACATATGTGTTACGTTCTCCTGGTTATCTCCAGTTTATTCTCTCCTGCAGCAAGTTCACGTTCGTCATTCGACACGAAAGTAAGCTAAGCGCATTTTCTAATGATGAAGTGCGCGCAGGATGCGTTCCTCAAACAGCCACGGAAGTGTGGACCAATGCGGTGACAAACCAGCTGCAAGGATATATACAAAAACCCCGTTTCACAACACACAAACGCGTTCTCTGTGTGATGAGACGCTGCAGAATTATGTTGCAGTGACGCAGTATTAAATGTTGCCCAAATTTCCACAATTTCAGCTAATAGCGGCCAAAATATCAGGTGCGTAGCAGACGCTCGCTGCTTTCACGCGGCTCCCGCCGCGGAGAAAGCCCACGATGGATGGATGGATGCTATGAGCGTCCCCTTTATAACGGGGCGGTGACATGTCTGCCACCAGGCTCGAAGGCGAAAAAAAAAAGAGAAAGAAGAAAAAAGCTTCTTTGTTTCATGTTGTCCTAATGCCTTATCTACATATAAATTCACGGTCCATCTCTCTGCCTCTTAAGGCAGAATGACCTTATTTTCCCCCATTATTTATTTTTGTACTTTATCTCTACTTTTCTGCCACCAATACTCTAACCGTCTCTTACTTATTTCTATCGCGGACGTGTTCAGCTTTCCATTGTTGTCCCTAAAACCCAAGGCTTCATGTAGACTCGTGCCCACACGTATACCTGGGTGAATATCGCCACATTCAATCAGTACATGTTCCATCGTTTCCTTAGTTCCCCCGCAGCATGTACATTGTTCTTCTTCGTTACTGAATCTCGCTTTATAACTACGCGTTGTGGCGACCACTGCGCACAGACCTACGCAGCCTCCGTCTCGTCACTGATTAGCCCGGCGTGACACAGCTACTTGCTGCAACACGCTTCCGATAAAAGACAGCGCCACGCAGTTTCGTCGGAGGCTTACGTCACCACTGCTGGCTATATAACCCAAGCTACCAAGCTTGATTTCATGTTTCGTTTCTCTAACCTTCCGAAGCGCAGCATCGGCATGCTTGCCCTGCTGCTGCTATTACGTTAATAAACATCGTTTTGTTTTATGTTGGGATCCGTCCTTCACCGACTCCGCATCCCACATCTGGTGACCCGGAAATCGAACTAACCGCACCGCCATGGCCGACCCAGAAGACCTCACCGCTCTCCGCCATCAGGTACAACAACTCCAACAGGAACTACTGACCCAGCAACAGCAGCAAGCTCGCAACGCTTCCACAAACGAGGCCGTGCCCACCGGACCCGCAGCTGCTGAAGCCACCCCGCACGCTGCTTCCTGGCGTGTTGCGGTCAAGCTTCCGCCGTTTTGGGCGGACTCACCCGAGGTCTGGTTTGCCCAGGTCGAGGCCCAGTTCTCCCTGGCGCACATTAATCAAGACCGGACCCGATACGACTACGTCGTCGCCCACTTGGACGCATGTTACGCCAACGAGGTCCGGGATATCCTCGCAAACCCGCCAACGGCTAACGCGTACGAACACCTCAAGAGCGCACTTATTCGTCGCTTATCACTCTCAGAAGAGCAAAAGATACGACAACTGCAGTCCGCTGAGCTCGCTGAGCGCAACCCTTCGCAGCTCCTGCGCCACATGCGTGCACTCGCGGGCAACATGCACGTACAGGATTCTTTCCTGCGATTGCTGTGGCTCCAACGACTCCCGCCGCACGCCCAGGCAATTCTGCAGGCACAGATCAGGTTACCTCTCGACGAACTTGCGGAAATTGCTGATCGCGTCGTCGAGGCCTCCTTATCGCAGTTGTCGCCCACCACCCAGGCTGTCGCCGCACCGCGGAACACCACGGAGCTTGCGCGCCGTATCGACGACCTCGATCGACGGCTCACCTCCATCCAACAACACCTGAGTGAACGTCTTCCGACGCGACAGCGCCACCATTCGCCAAGCCGCGACCGGAACACCGCCTCATTGCCGCAACCTGGCATCAACGGTCTGTGCTACTACCACCGACGCTTCGGCGACAAAGCCCGCCAATGTCGTTCACCTTGTTCGATGGGACATGCGGAAAACGACAACGGCAGCTCGTAGAGACGGCCTCAAGCTGCCAACCCGGAGGCCGTCGCATCTTCGTCACAGACCAGATCACGAAGCAGCGTTACCTGGTCGACAGCGGTTCCGACATTTGCTGCTACCCGCGATCTCACCTTCAAGGCCCTCACCCGCCGACATCTTTCGAGCTCAGCGCGGCAAACCGGTCCACAATCAAGACGTACGGCTCGCTGCGCCTGCACATCCAGCTCAAGAACTTACGCCGCGACCTCCACTGGAACTTTGTCATCGCCGACGTCGCCGAGCCAATCATCGGCTCAGACTTCCTGGCTCACTACAACCTCCTTCCGGACTGCCGCAACGACCGGCTCATCGACGCGACAACGGGACACTCCACACCAGGCCAGCGAACGACCGCCCAACAGCCAAGCATCAAGGTCCACAGTGTTGATGATCACTCGCCGTACCATGCCATCCTCGCCGAGTTTCCCGGCTTGACGCGCCCAAGCGGACTGCCACGCAAAGTGCAGCACACCACCGTGCACTACATCCGGACCTCTCCAGGCCCCCCGGTTTTTTGCCGTGCCCGTCGCCTTGCCCCAGACCGCATGCGCATAGCCAAGGCAGAGTTCGAAGCCATGCTCCAAGAAGGCATCGCCCGTCGCTCCGACGGCCCATGGGCCTCGCCACTTCACCTTGTCCCGAAGAAGACCGCTGGCTGGCGACCATGTGGGGACTACCGCGCCCTCAACGCACGCACCATCCCGGACAGGTACCCAGTCCACCACATACAGGACTTCGCCCATCGCATTCATGGCTGCCACGTCTTCTCCGTGCTAGACTTGGTGAAGGCTTACACGCAGCTACCCGTCAACCCGGACGACGTCACGAAAACTGCAATAATCACCCCGTTTGGCTTGTTCGAGTTTCCCTTCATGAGTTTTGGCCTTAGGAACGCTGGGCAAACCTTTCAGCGCTTCATCGACGAAGTCGTCCGTGGCCTCGACTTCTGCTTCGTCTATCTTGACGACATATTGATCTTTTCACGAGACGCCGAAGAACACCACGGGCACCTTCGTCTGTTGCTCCAACGCCTCGACGACCACGGCCTGCTCGTCAACGTCCAGAAGAGCACGCTCGGCGCTTCCACCGTCCATTTCCTCGGCCACGAAGTCTCGTCAGAGGGAACTCGACCCCTGCCTGATCGCATCTCTGACTTGCAAAAGTACCCTCAACCCACCACCGCTAAGGACCTTCGCCGTTTCCTCGGCATGCTGAACTTCTATAGACGCTTCTTACCGCACGCCGCCGACTACCAGGCGCCCCTTCATGATGTCCTGGCTGGTCTACGTGGAAACCAACCCGTCACGTGGACACCGACTTTGGTGCAAGTTTTTGAGGAATGCAAGACTGCTCTCTGCACCGCCACGCTCCTCTCCCATCCCGTCCCAGACGCTCCCTTGGGACTCTTCACGGACGCCTCTGGTTTCGCCGTCGGCGCCGCCCTGATGCAACGCGTGGACAACACCTGGCACCCCTTGGCATTCTTTTCTAGGAAACTCTCAGCTCGGAAGGTGAGCCCTTCGATGGCCAGTTCCACCGACGAAACCACGACCGCTGCCCGTTCGAGTTCGCCAGCTTACTACAGAGAACTTCTGGCGATATACGAAGCAGTGCAGCACTTTCGCCACGTTCTCGAAGCGCAGCACTGCACCATCTATACCGACCACAAACCTCTAACGTACGCCTTCTCTCAACGTCGCGACAAACTCCCGCCTGTTCAGCAAAACCAACTCTCGTTCATCGCACAGTTCACCACCGACATCCAACACATCAGCGGGAAAGACAACATGGTCGCCGACGCGCTTTCACGGGTGGCCACCATCAGCTCGGTGCAAATAACAGCAGACATCCTCGCCGAGACTCAGACCAGCCCCGCCACGGTGGTCTAGTGGTTATGGCGCTCGACTGCTGACCCGAAGGTCGCGGGATCGAATCCCGGCCGCGGCGGCTGCATTTTCGATGGAGGCGAAAATGTTTGAGGCCCGTGTACTTAGATTTAGGTGCACGTTAAAGAACCCCAGGTGGTCAAAATTTCCGGAGCCCTCCACTACGGCGTCTCTCATAATCATAGCGTGGTTTTGGGACGTTAAACCCCAGATATTATTATTATTAGACTCAGACCACGGACGCCGAGCTGCAGGAACTTCTCAAGGGCACGTCCTCACTTCAGCTAAAAGAAGTCCCCATTCCAGGGTCGGCAAGAACTATCTGCTGCGACATGTCGACAGGACGAAGCAGGCCCTACGTGCCCCTGTGCCATCGCCGTGGTCTTTTCAACCAGCTCCACAACCTCAGCCATCCCGGCATACGTGCCTCTACACGCCTCGTGGCTGACCGCTATGTCTGGCCCTCCATGCAGCGGGATTGTCGCACGTGGGCGCGCTCCTGCATTCACTGCCAACGTGCAAAAATCACCAGGCACGTCACGTCTCCACTCGGAACATTCGCTCAGCCCTCAGGTCGGTTCGAGCACGTCCACCTCGACATCATAGGACCATTTCCCCCGGCAGGACCCTACCGCTACTGCCTCACCACCATCGACCGCTACACTCGATGGCCCGAGGCATGGCCTCTCGAGGGAATCACCGCGGAAGACGTCGCCTCGGCCTTCTTCTCCGGCTGGATTGCCCGTTTCGGCGCTCCCCGCCGCGTAACCACCGACCAAGGGCGACAGTTTGAGTCTCACCTTTTCAGGCTCCTGGGATTGACCATCGGGTTTGAACGCTCGAGGACCACGAGCTACCATCCCTGCGCCAACGGAATGATCGAGCGTTTTCACAGACAGTTCAAAGCCGCCATTATGTGCCACCCGGACTCAACCTGGCTCGAGGCCATCCCAGCTGTCATCCTCGGCCTTCGCGCCACCTTCAAGCCGGACATCCATGCTACGCCAGCAGAGCTCGTCTACGGGGAACCACTCCGTCTGCCAGGTGAATTTCTCGCAGCTCTGCCATCCAGCACTACGACGTCAGACCCCACCGACTTCGTCGCCCGGCTCCGACGCACCATCGCTGCCTTACGCCCGTCCCCTGCAGCCCACCATAGCAAGCCCACACCTTTTGTGTTCAAAGAGCTAGCATCGTGCACGCATGCTTTCCTCCGCGACGACACCGTCCGCCGGCCTTTCCAGCCGCCCTACAGCGGACCCTATCTAGTCGTCCATCGCGACGACAAGAACTTCACCTTGCGCTTGAACGGGAACGACGTCCGCGTCTCGATTGACCGACTCAAGCCCGCATACATCGCGGCGAACGAACCTGGCAGCGCCACTCTTTCAACTGGCGTCCTTCCACCGACGTCGCAGCCCGCTCCTTTCACGACACGCTCTGGACGTCTGGTACGCCTCCCAGATTTCTACAGACCCTGAGGGCTCTGCACTCCGCGGGGGGTGATGTGGCGACCACTGCGCACAGACCTACGCAGCCTCCGTCTCGTCACTGATTAGCCCGGCGTGACACAGCTACTTGCTGCAACACGCTTCCGATAAAAGACAGCGCCACGCAGTTTCGTCGGAGGCTTACGTCACCACTGCTGGCTATATAACCCAAGCTACCAAGCTTGATTTCATGTTTCGTTTCTCTAACCTTCCGAAGCGCAGCATCGGCATGCTTGCCCTGCTGCTGCTATTACGTTAATAAACATCGTTTTGTTTTATGTTGGGATCCGTCCTTCACCGACTCCGCATCCCACAGCGTTCTAAGGCAGCCCGACCTTGCTTCAAACAGTAAAGCGCTTCCCCTTGAATTATCATAAAACCTTTCCCTCCTTATTTCGTTTTTTTTTTTCCTTTTCGGTAGTTACTCAGAGCCGGCTTCTTTTCCATCGCTGTCATCCAATAAGTCCTCTCCGCCTCTCTGACCTTCCGCTTAATGCTCCTTGTTGCCATATCGCCCGCACTGCCAGCCGTATATTTACTGGTGAGCCTCCTAGTTCTTTTTTCTCCACTGCGTGTCAACGCTTTTTCTATACAAATACCTGAAAACCTTCTCTGCCCATCTACTCTCCTTCATTTTCCTCAGCCTCTCTTCGAATCTCATTTTGCTCTGCGCTTCCCTCACTTCAAAGCCTGTCCATCCCATATCACCCTTTACCGCTTCATTTGTCGTCTTCCCGTGAGCGCCCAACGCGAGGCGGCCCACCGTCCTTTGATTTACATCCATTCCTGATTGCACCTCTGACTTCATGCACACCACTGAGTTCCCAAATGTAAGCCCCGGAACCATCACACCCTTCCACAGCCCTCGAAGCACCTCGTACCTATTGTATCCCCATAAAGCTCTGTGCTGCATAATTGCAGCATTCCTCTTTCCCTTTGCTACCGATGCTTTCTCTTGTACCTCCATATATCTATCCCCCTCATATACCCATACTCCGAGGTACTTGTACTCGCTTACCCTCGGTATTTTTTGGCCCGGGTCCGGCATGGCAGCGCCGCGGCGCGGAAGTTCACCGCAAAAGGCCCTCGCTCCTCCCATGTATTCGCGCGGCGCTTTGGACACTCCCCCTATTCTAGGTCACTCTAACTTAGTGAGCTCCCGGCGAAGAGAAAGGAAGCCAGCGAAACGAGAGGTGCGGCCCTCGAGCAGTCGCGCTTGCGCCGAGCGTGGTGTGTGCCGCCTTGAGCGGCGGCGCCATCTAGTGAGCATTCTTGAAATCACGAGAGAGAGCGCAGCTGCGCCGAGCGTGGTTTGTGCCGCCGCGCCGACGGTCACGTAGGTGAGGACAAGGCGCGAGCATAAGAACCTTGGCGAGCAAGCTCCTAAAAGGATCGCTTTGAATTTGTGCCACAACATCTCAATATCTGTGAGGGGATTTATGGAACATTCTTCAAAGCCCGTGAATTTGAAAGATAAGTAGTCTATTGTAACTGTATCGTCTGCTCTACTGAATTTAGTCCAGCTAAGTTATGCGTGGTTGAGATAAAACTGTAGTGTTCTGGGCAGGCACGGCACACAGTTATCTTGTGATCGGATATGCCATCAAGCAATTCAAGTTTAGTCTGATCTATCGGGAAATGGTTGCTCATGAAAACTAAATCTAATATGTTGGAGGTAGTTCCCTGTACACGTGTTGGTTCTGTTACAACTTGGCCAAGATTAAGTGATAGCATGAGATCAAAAAGTACATCGGAACTAGAGGAGTCATGTTGAAACGTTTGCCAGTTAACGTCAGGCAGATTAAAATCGCCTAGGAGTATTAGTCTAGAATGCTTGACATTATTTTGGACATAGTGACAGAGTTTTTCCATCACATCAACATCACTTGAGGGACTGCGATAAACACAACGGACGACAATATTACTTGTAGAAAATGACAGCTTACAAAAAATACCTTCCACTCCTGTGACTTCAGGCAATGCTACACATGGAATTTCCTTTTTAATCTGTAAGGCAACGCCTCCTCCACGTGTTGGTCAGTCCTTCCGAGCGATTACATATTTAGGCGGTGTAATTTCACTGTCCCTGATATCGGCAGTTAGCCATGTGTCGGTTAAAGCAACAAAATTTGGTTCGACAACGAGAAGCAATGCCTCAAGAAAGTCCGTCTTTTTTACTACACTACGCGCATTGGTATTGCAAAAGGTTATTTCCGGCGGGGCGCGTTGCGACGAGTAGGGGCTGCTAGTGTTCCTGGTTTCTCCTTTTTTTTTTTGGCTAGAAATGCTGGAATTTGAGTGTATTAGGACCACTTCATTTGTGTCCTCATCCCATCGGTAAAGGTCTCCGTTGATGTGCAGCTTGTCGTGAACTAGCGATACCTTGTCCCCAGATTCTTTTCTTTGTTTTGCATAGCTCCAGAGCTTTTTTCTGATGTTCCTTACCCGCCATGAAAAATCTTCGCTTATTGAAAAACCACTTCCCTTTAGCTTGTAACAGTTGCTCAATAAGTGCACTTTGTCGCGGTAGTCCAGAAGCTTCAAAATGATCGGTCTATTTTTGTTGCCTAATGGTCTGCCTAATCTGCGGATTCTTTTGATTTCAACAGATTCCACTTCAAAGACACCTTTCAAAATCTTCTCGTTCACTTTTTGCTCAAGCGAGTCGTCGCTTTCCTTTGCTTCTTCAGCTAGGTGTTGACCGTCTCGTCGATTTTCGAGATCGTCTACTTTGAGTTCAAGAGACAAGAGGGCTTTCTGAAGGTTAGTAATCTGGTCCATACATATGGAAACCTTGCTGTCAAGTTGGCTTAATTCATCGAGTTTTGCCTCAATCATCGAGATTGCTGGTGGAAGGAGAAGCGGTCTACGGGGCCAAGCATGTAGTAACATGCAACGCCAAGGAAAATTAAGAAAATACAGTAACGTTCGCCGGAATTGTTCTGCAAACGTTGTCTGCAGGAACGAGTACCCACATCAACTTGAAATAGCGCTGAAAGAAAGAGAAGTTATTGCAGCAACCTGCAGCCAAAAGGCAAACAGCGCGGCATCTTTCCTACATACATAGATAAGGCTCCAAGAAAGTACATGGGGTTGGAGAGGCCGAACTTGTGTTTGAGAGTGGCACAAATAAATTTGGGCTTTTTAGCGCGTAGTGTTCGCGTCAGGAGAACGCAAGCTTGACTGAAAGAATGTTATTGCCAACATAAATGCAGCACGCATCAGCCGCAGCATTCGACTCGCTCTGTATACGTACGTACATCCACCATAAAACGTCGTGTATCTTATGAAGGCGAAAGACTTAGATGCCTCATCATACGGGAATATTGACCGTCGGCGGCGTCAACACGAGTGATGCAAAAAATCATCACGTGATGACATCACCATATGCCGCCACAGACTGACAGAGTTTGTGGCGTCATTATGACGTCACCACGACGCCCTATAACGTGACGTCACATGACGTATTCACAGGACATGGTCGCTTTTCACAGCCTCCGTGATCGGCCCACCGATCACGGAGGAAAACCGGGTTGGGTTAAAGGGGCCCTCTAACACTCTTCAACCCCCCATTTTTTACTCGTGGATTGCGTAGACTGAAGTGCGGACGAACTTGTTCAGCAAGAACGGCAGCGATAGCGGCACGCAGTACGAAGTTATTCAATTTAGAAAATTCAAAATACAAGAAAAAAAATGCCTGCCCTCAACTCGATTTTCGCGGGGTCACGTGACCACATTTCACTCTCTGCTGTGACGTCGGATGGCGCTCCAATGAAATGGGCTGAAAGCTCTTACGTAGGGGAAGCTCGCACACCATTCTTGCTTCTCCTTTCCAACGTATTGTTGACGTCGTTGCCATAGTAACAAACGTGGTTCCTCCTGACTTGTCAGAACTTGAGCGGGCGCTACTGCTTCGTAGCGAGGCTGGGGAGGCTTTGTCTGCTGTTCCTTACAACGACATTCCATGTCATTCCCTCTTCTCATTCTGAGAAGGGAATTTGTGGAGCGGCATGGGCGGTTAAACACGGTCGCCCCTACGCGGGTTGTTCGGTGAGCAGCCCGACGAGTTACAAGTGTGCAGCGACAACAATTCAACGAAGAGGATTACTTGCACCGTTTCAACAACAATCATGAGCCTACCGCACATGCGGAAAGAGGCAGCTCGCAAACGTACAGACGCAAAAAGAAGGAAGAGGGGCAAGCGTTTGATATGGACATCCGACCGGCGCAGGCAAAAAAAAAAAAAAAAAGAAAGCCAGAGCAACCAGAGGCGAAATGGCAACCGGCGCCTCTGTCGTACTTTGTGGTTGTAGTGATATTTTTTGTTGCAACGGCGGCTATTTGGAGTTCATTGAAAAAGCACAGAAAAGAAAAACGAAACACAATAGTAATCTCAACTTTGATGCAACGCCGTTATTACTTCTAACGTTACATTTATCCAATCATAGGCCAGCGCCCATCTTCGTCATTTCCGCCCGCAATAGTTCTGGCAAGCGCCACTACGCGCTGATGCGGTCAGCAGCGATGTAGCGACTTCAACGCGTGATTAAAATACTAAATAATTTGATATCGGTGCTTAAACTTATGCTAAAATTATCCCCAGCCATCAGTCTACGCAACCCGCAAGTAAAAAATGGGGGGTTGAATAGTGTTGGAGGGCCCCTTTAAGAAAGCTTTCGGAGGGAGGGGGGCGCGCGGAACTGGCTTTCGCCTTCCAGTCATCTTAGGGGAACGCATGGGACCCTGTGAGTTTTTAAATCCAACTTATCTAAACAATGACTCAAGTATCTGCATGCAGCCGATTTTGTTGACGCTGATCACGGCGCCGACAATCAAGAGGTCGCACGGGAAGGTTGGTATCGCACCTGCTAAAAGGTAGCACCTTTTCCATCCTGCGGGAGATACGCACCATATTCTCGTAGCCGATGGCTGCTTGCCGGCTCTTAGCTTCACAACCCTACGCTTCACGCAATCTCTTGTCCCACGGGTACGGTGCAGGCTCACGTACACCAGGCTCCGTTGCGTACATCCGGCACTGCGGCACCGAGCAGTAGAGCGGCATGTTCGTCGCCTTCGGAGGCTGTCACTCCTATTACAATGGGTTCAATTGCGTTCAAAATGCGAGGAAACATCTGCACATTAACAAACCGCAGCGCATGCAGGTGTAACTTAAAACTCGTTTTCAAAGCACGCGGCTACAGTGTACTAGAATACTTTCTAGTTCACTGTAACAACGCACTGTAACGCGGCAGCCGACGCGGCCGCTGGGGACACGTGATCCTGCCAAGCACGTCATGCCGACGGTGGCGCCGGCGTTTCCAGTGGTGGACCTCGCGCCCGATATAAGCGATTGCCATCAAAATAAACTAATAAAGGCAGTGATTCCCCGTCAATGTATCGTCTTGACTTATCATTCGGCGCTTCGCGATACCACACCTCCTCTCGCGAAAGAGATGGTGGTGTCACGCTGTGAGTGCGACGGACGTGCGCATAATGACGAAGGATGTCTTGGTACGTGAGAAGAGGGATAATCCCCCACCCTGAACTGGTCGCCTGGCCATGCCGCCCGGAGAGAAATTTCGCGGGCGACTGCATGCTTGTGCGCGCTCATTGCCCGGCAGAGAGGCATGACCAGTAGTCTATAGCAGTGGCGGATCCAGAGAGGGGGCGGTAGGGGCGATCGCCCCCCCCCCAAAGCATGAGTCAGCCCTCCCCCCCGCCTGCCTGCAGTGCCTGTCTCTCCTCATCCCTACCCTACCATCCCCCCCTCCCCCGGTCAGATGAAGGAACCGCCCCCCCCCCCCAAAGTTGGCACCTGGATCCGCCCCTGGTCTATAGTAAGTGGATGCGACAAGAAGCGGTCAATTCAGCGTGCGGAATCTGGTTAAGAATTTGGTATGCCGCTTTTGGGATGCTATGTTCTGAAAGAAAGGCCCGACATGCCTGTTGCGAGTCTGTCAATACATACACCTGTTGCGAGTATGTCAATATATACACCTCCCCGCGGAGAGCGTATCGAATCACCAGAGCAACACCAAGGATTTAACCGTAAGCGGCATTCCTTGCTCGAACGCCGTCGAGTTCGCCGGCCACACCTCGGAACGGCCGCGTCACCGTCCGCAGACCCGAACGCCTGTAGTTCGCCCGAACCATATAGAGCGTTTTTGCCGGCGTTTCCTGGCGTTGCGTCCCTCGGCGTCGTCGCATCAACGCCGTCAGAGAGGGCGACAAACCATATGAAGAGCGTTAGCTCAGCGTCACACAGTGTGACCAGAGGGAATGAACCTGACACCTCGTAAAGCAGTTGTACAGTTTCCGTCAATGGACCAACAAGATATATTCCTGATTATAGCTTTTATGTCTCATTAGCAGTTCTGTGGTGCAGAAAACGAGTCACAGTGACACAACGCCATCGAAAAGTATTTTTTTTTTATTTGACTTGTAGCGCCAGCTATTGGCATTAAGAATAAGCACAAACTTGTAATATATGGCCTCTGAGCTTGAAGCTGCCGTACATCTTTGAGGCCACGTATTCGGCCAATACACTCATTCCTACTAAGCCTACCGATGAACTTGAGTACGGCACTCGGAAAGACTTCAAAGATATCATGATCGCTTTGCTGTCGAAGCTTCTAGGAAACAAGCTAAGTCAAATACAAGCATCAGTTGAGAACTTAAGGGCCACACAGTGCACGGCGACGACTTATTAGATCCGAGGCGGGCGGCAGCCATCTTGGCAGCAGCGATGACGCCTTTACGTAGCGGAAGTCGCTGCCAGCCGCACGCTGATTGGTTCTGCGTCCATCGAACTGCTTCCGGCGTCGACGCTGCCGCCCGTGATGTCTGGACCGTCCAGAGGTGGACGTTTCGGCCACCGTCACCGGTAGCGTCGACGTCGAGGGACGCCGGCGTACGAAACGCCGGGAAAACGCCGGCAAAAACGCTCTATAGTGTACAGCAAATTTATTGACAGCATAAAGCTGCACTGCCCTCATTGCGATGAGAGACGATGCACGTTAGCCCACATGCTCTGGCAATGCACGGCGCTGCGCGATTGCGAGAATCTCAGCACAGAGGACGCCTGGAGGACGGCAATCACCAGCTCGGACCGGGAGGTCCCAATTCGGGCTGTCCAGAGGGCCCGCAATTTGGCGGAGGGGCTCGCTCTTCCTGTCCCCACGGGGGCACGGCCCGCAGCCGACCCTCCCTCTTGAGGGGAATCGGCTCCTCAGGACAATTTATAAATAAGGTTCATTGACTGACTGACTGACTCCCGTCGCCAGTGGTGTAACCGGGCTAACGTAACACCGCGGTCACGGTTCTCGCGCGCCGGGCGCAATCAGTTCCGATTTCGCCCTTGAAATTCGATTATGAATATCTGGAACTATGTGCAACTTTTGTGATTTCTAAAAAATGGCTATGCCATAAATTGCCACGCACTACTACTTTCTAATATAAACAGCTGCACTCAAGTCAATAATTAAAAAGTTAATTAACGAGCTTTTGCTAATTATAGTCACGTCAACGTCATTTTAGCCTCGACATAGAGTTCATTTGTGAAAACGACAGGACCCTGACTGTCATGGTATTTTTATGAAAAATCTGTATTGTCTAAAAAAAAACCCTGTATATTCCGGTTGCACCAGTTTACTTTTTGTGGGAAGTTATGTAAAGAGCAAAGTGAATAAGGCCCCAACCAGGGGCGTAGCCAGGGAGGGGGAACCCCCCCCCCCCGAAATTTTTTAGTTTTGCTTGCGTATATATACACGCACACATACAAACGCACGTTCGAACATACATAGAGTATGGTTGAACCCCCCCCCCCTAGAAAAGTTTCTGGCTACGCCCCTGGCCATAACCGATATAAGTCGTGTTAATCAAAACCACATAAAATAAATCTGATGAAACGAAAGTCGGTATTATTATGACTACAAAACAATGTTGCCAAGTTAGAATAGAAAACTGAGCTAGTTGGTATGGATTCATGCTTAGGACTGTGCAGCGCTCACACAAAGGACAAAGAACAGAAGAGCACACGACATGCGCTGACTCTCAACTGAATTTTTATTCAGAAAAACAAAACAAAAAAGTAAACTAGAAAAGTCACGTTAGATGTGCTCCAAATGGAAAGAACTTTCCTGGCCCTTAACTAAACATGCTAAACATCGTTATTCACCTTGCGGGATTCCACAAAACTGATTTGCAATTGTCTACGTAAGTTTCACGGGTCATGAGCCGAAGATATGTTCAATGCCTCAAGGTTAAATACGTCCCACATTGCATACACACGGCACACGTATGTAACTGACTGCATTGTCTGCCAATTCCACTCCACTCTTTCATTCAGCATTTTCCATGCTAGACAATGAATTATGCCTTACATCAAAGACAGATGCCCAAGCATCTGTCTTTGAGGAGGAAGACATTCAAGATCTTTGACTGGTCGAAGCAACCAACCAATGAGCATAACATAAGCAAAAAAAAAACCTGTATTGCTTATTTTGATCGCATGTTTCCATGCTCCGTTTCTTAGGGTATCAAGAAACAAGAACAGGTGCCTTCATTTTCTGGGAGTAGGTTCTGCCACATGTCAATAAACTTCCATGTGCGCTGTTGGCATAACCATGCAAAAGAACAAAAAACATTAACTCGGTCTAACGTTGTTTTATAAAAATTTTTAAATTCAGAATCGCACCACTCCAGAATTTGTACAGCTGCTGAAGTGAGTTTCTGATGAACAACAATAATGGCAGAGACGATTAACTGAAAGAAAGAGAACATTGTCTACAGCATAGAACTTGCTGCATACTCACTTCATTGGCTCTAGCATGGAGGCGGGGTACAATTTTACAGGCATTCAAGAAAATTGTCGATATCCCTCCAAGCCCCTTTTGCATAGCTTCCAAAAATTCGCACATATAGCAAATCTAGTGGGTTTCGCTGTTTAGAAAAACAGCTCAAGCACTGTGGTTTATAAATGTAGTGCAGAGCAAGATCTTGCTGTTTTAAAAAAAAGTTGAAGCACACACAAAGTCAAATTAGCTTAATGAAGTTTATTGTTAATCACTCATGGAAAAAGGCTGTCTACCTGCTACAGTAGAACCCCGCTGATACGTTTTTGAAGGGACCGTAGGAAATAAACGTAAGAGACGGGAAACGTAAGAGCCGAAAAACAGGAAAAACGGCAAAATATTTAGTGGTACAGAATTTTATTTCAATTCTTACGAGCAGCACGAAAATTGGCGCGCTCAGCCGCGATCTAGTCGATGGATAGAAACGCGGAGCTTAGGACGGCCTTATCCACAGAAATGTAATCAACGTATGTGATTTTTTTAACACCAACAGCTGTAGGCATGAAAAAACTAAGCACACGCAATCACGACCGGCGCGGCGAGTCCGACCGCGAACCGCACGCACGACCATGCGAGCTCCAACCAGCTCGAACTCCTCCCGTTCTCCGACAAATAACGATGATGATGAGTCTACGCCAACGCGATGGCAGAAGTGAATGCCAATCTCGAAGGCCTTGCTTTCGCAAGCAATTACGTCACACACGCCATGTTTGTGCAATGCAAATCTCAGAGGCTATGCTTTTGTCAATAGTAAATGCCAATCTTGAAGGCCTTGCTTTCGCGAGCAGTTGCGTCATAGACGCCATCTTTGCAATTTGAATCTCGAAGGCCATGCTTTTGTTTGCATCAATTGAAAGATTCTGTTGCTTGTGCCTCTCATGCGGCTAATATTACGGTCAAACGAGGCCAAGCTGCGTGAAAATGCGCCATGGCCGCTCTCTTTGGTAGTCACTCGGTCGGCTCCGGGCGCACTTCGCGACGTATCATACGGGAACGGTCCGACAGTTACGACGTAACAGCGGGGTTCCCAATACATTGTATCCTATGGGAGCTATGCCGGGACCGGCGGAAAACGACGTAACAGCCGGGAAAACGCAGCAGTGAGGAACGTAACAGCGGGGTTCTACTGTAATAGTTAACAGTAAAAAACAAAACAAGAACAAGAATGCTGTCAGAAATTTTCAGCATTTCAGGAATGTTTTTCTCGTTCTCACAATTTTATTAATTCTGGAAACGATGAAAATCTTTTCTGTCAAGTGGACAAGCTACACTAGTCCAAAACAGTTTGGGTTCTGTGTATGCACCGTACATCAAGCATGAGCTGTGCTTGTCTGAAACAGGGAAGGGGTTAAATTGATGTTTCTTGCCTACTACCTAAAAGTATTGCGTGGTATTCTTCACCAAGTGGACAGAGAGAGCAGATGTGTGATGATTAATGAGAAAAGATGGACAGCAGAAAAAAGTATACCATACGAGAGCACACCGTGTCATAGCACAATAGGTGCATCGGCTAGATCTCTGTACTGGCCCGGGAGTCACCTCGCATCTCAACATGAAACCAATAGGACCAGGATATCTTTACAAGCTTCAAGAGCACATAACTGTCAATCTAAGAGCTGATAGTCAAGGTAAATAGAGAAAAGTACATAGGATTTACATCAACATAACAAAACCAGGCAGTGCTCCAAACCCAACATAACCACAGGGTGTGCGTGACCTGGAATGTAGCAACTAGTGCATGGAACTTACACATCACGCAATATGCCCTCTCTCTTTGCATGCAATAGCATGTGTGTTCACAGACGCTTTGTATAAAGATGAATCCAAGGTGAATCCTTGTCAAGGAATAGAAATAAGCCTGGTATCTCATGCTAAAAAGTCCAGGAAGCTATTTAATCACACAGAAAAAAAAAAAGAGATGAGTGAAGAGGAACATGCATACTCTTTAAGCAAACCGCAACTGAACTTGATCCAGCCATCAAGAAATCACAGAAATACCAAGAACCTGAGGTCTTGAACAAATCATAAAATCATAAGTTGTTCATACAGAGAACGCATGAGTGAAGAACGACATGAAGCAGCTGTCTAAGTAAAACACAATGTGACATGTTCTTAAGTGAATGTGCTGAAGCAATCGTACAAATCCATGAAACAGTGCTTCGTGAGTTACTTTCTTCTATTACTTCCTTTGGGATGTGCACAAGCACATGGATAAAAGTGTGTAATCAATTGCACATAACCACATACACTTCGTCAAATGTATACACAAGAACAGCTTTCAACGTTCACCATAAACTCCAATAAGTCTTGCGTCCAGTATGCTGTTTCAGTGATTCATTTCATAGGTGTGGACACACTGAGCCCCAAGCTCGACTCCTCTAGCCCAGAAGTTCAAGCCACAGAATGAGACGCACACATAGACGTGCTTTGTCAGTCTTTTCCATCACAGTTCACGCGTGAACACCATCGGGCAAACCGTCCCTCACCACCTTCAGGAACATCATCAGGAATCAGAAGTTCCACTATCAGCAACACCATCCGTGCCTTTGTGAGTTTTCATGTGGCGCCTAAGATCCACCTGCCATGCAGAGTTCCAGGGACAGAGGTGGCACTGGAAAGGTCTCTCGCCAGTGTGAACGCGAACGTGGGCAGCCAGGTTGCTCTTCTGAATGAAGCCCTTGCCACAGTAGCTGCACTTGTATGGCCGCTCACCCGTATGCGTTCTTTGGTGTCTCTGCAAGTCGGTGCGGTTTTTCGTAGTGTAGCTACACATAGGACACTGACGCAGATTTTTTCCCTTGGAGGATCCCAGGCGACGTGGCTGGCCAGGATTGCTGGGCACAGTGATCAAGTCTGCACAAGTCAAACGGGTTCATTTTCAGCAAAACACAGATTAATGTTGGAGGGCAACATGGGGAGGCTAGCCGGTACAGCTGTCATACACTGGGGTGAGATGAATGAGGAAAAGTGGAATTTAGAAATTCGCGTGCACATAAATGTTAGGAAACGCGCAACGCTGATGACTGGTAATGCAGTCGACAAACGAGATGCAACAGGAGCAATGCATCCAAATTTCTTTATAAATGCCTGTACAAGCGTTTCACAATTATTTCCGTTGAATGGATAAATTCTCAAATGGTTAGCGTGATTAACATACCGTCTTTTGCACACGATTCTAAGGGCAGCCACAATGGACGTTGCCAGAGTTTCTCCTTGCTGCCAAAGTTCTCAAACATGACGCACACGAAGTACATGCATAGTAAACGAGTGTTAATTAGGCATGCAGCTGTATACAGGGAACAAGGCACTTGTCTGCTAAACCCACATGTGTTAAATGCCTGTTGAAAAGACATGAGCCTGCTCTCTGACCTAGTGGGAAGTCACATACAAAATGGAGGCGGGTAGCTGGTATCTACTGAACTGCTGCAGGTGACTCGCAAGCTTAAACCTTTCCTGTGGATACTTGTCAGCCTGCCCATGCACCAAAGCAAGCACTTATTTGTGTTTTTGAAATATTAGACCAGAAAGATTAATAAGTGGTTTTGAGCTTACTGTTCAGTGTCATGCACTATGTGTGTGGCACAGTTAATCCAAAAGGCAGAATTTTGTAGCAGACATCTGACAAAGAATGCTGTAGTGTTCATATTAAGATGAAAGCCTTAGATGCCTCATCAAACGCGAAATTTTACCATCAGCATCGGCATCCTGTGGCAACGGAGATGAGTGATGCAAAAAATCATCATCACGTGATGACGTCACAGATCGCCAAAATTTGTGATGTCAACCTGACGTCACCGTGATGTCACATGACGCCACGTCACATGACGACGTCATGCTATGGCATCGTAGCTTGGTCAAAGGTGGCCCAGTCACGGAGGCAACGCAGAACCAGGTGAGGTTCCTCCAATCTTGGAGGCAGTGCAAAACCATGTTAGGTGCAGAAAGCTTTTGAAGGGTGGCGGAGCACGATCAATACATCGACTGAGAAGAAAAAGAAAATGGCTTTTGCTTTCAAGTCGTCTTAACTGTACGCATAAGGGACCCTGTGAGTTCTTTTGTATGATTCCACCATACTGTGTGTGTGTTTCCATTTTGTAGAATGTGACTGTTGGAAACGAGTCTTCCCCTGCTTTAATGCATTTATTTTTTTGTCTATGCTTAGTTCAGGAGACAAAAGACCTCATAGTACCACACAGCAACAATACACATGAACACTAAGCCAGATTTTTGTCACCTTCTCATCTACAATGCAGCCTCACAAGCACAGATCAACATGGTGAAGAATGGTCAAATCTAATCTGTCAGTACAATAAAAAACCCCAGGTGGTCGAAAATCCAAGCTCTCTTTACTACGGCGTGCCTAATAATCATGTTGTTTCAGCACATAAAACCCTAGAAACTGTTATAATTAATCCATCAGTTGCACCTCGCAGAACTAGCAACCTTACACAATAGAACTGAAAAGCATTATAACGATGATGCAGATAGAATTTTACCATTATCTCTGGAGACTGGTTGAAAAACCATTCCTAAAGACCAGCTAGAGATAAGCAGATGGTAGTAAACCAGTTTTTAATTGTGCTATTTCTGATTCTACGTATCTATGCCAACAACTGGAAAAGTGTCATCGAAATGTTTCTTCCTTTTATGTGATTGCACGTAATCCACAAGGTGCACTTCAATCTTTTTCTCACAGTCCGAAAGCACTCGTGTATGTTCAGGCTACCAAATGTCACGAAGGAATTACTGTAATGCATGCAAGTGTACAAGTCATTGACATGCACAGGTTCACAGGTTGCTTCTGCTATCTTCAGTGAGCGAGAAATGTTATCCCACTGGTCTTGCGGAGGAGTTGTCTACGTGCCGATTAGAAATGTGCCACCATATCGCAGTGCCTGCAAGAGAAAGGACAATTTGATTCAGTGCAAGAAATACATTCGGAGTAAAGTTCAAAGGCACCATTTGCACTCTGCACATCTGTCAACAAGTGGCGGTATCAGTGAATACGCCAGTTTGATTATTGCACATATGTTAGAACGTACTCTGAATATATTCTTGGTACTACGTTGTCTAAGGCTCACACTTGTTCGGAGGCAATTACAGAGCACTTAGACACAGGAAAACACACAACATAGAGACAGTGTTTTCTAGCATAGCACACGCTCCCATCGAATGACCTATGCATCTATGCAGCGAAGAAGCACTACTGCACAGTATTTGGAAAGTGTGGCTAAGTGTACACAACTGGGCTAGTTGGTTTTGAACAGCATTATGATACATCTTCGAGCACATGAACACACACATGGACAGAGTAGAAATGGATATAAAAATGGACACTGGAGTTCATGGTGTCCATTTCTACTGTGTTCATGAGTGCTCTTGTACGCTGGAAGGTGCACCATATTGGAAAGTTTGCACCACTCTGCAACAGAAATTCGTAAGAGTGCAGCGGCCCCTTTCGGTTAAGGACAGCACAGATGAGTTGTGCCCCGACTATACTGAACAGGCCTGTAACAGAGACTATGAGGCTAACTAATGCTTTTTTTCTCTCCTCCTCCTCCTCAGTGCTTTCACCAGTGTTATCCAAGCAAATGTGCACACCTCATAGCGGCATAATTACCATAACATTCCAATTGAATGACTAGTGATGTAACGAAAAGTGATCATTTTCTCCGCAATTTAAGCATAAATTTGCATATACGAGACAGCTACACGAAGCTGTCCACAGTACGTACTCTTTAATGAACTTCCTCCCATTATGCTAGCAACTGCAGAGCTTATTTGGCAACATCAGCATGTAAGTGTTCTCAGCTTATAGCAAGCATCAGATATCTTGGAGGTATCCATACATCAAATATTATAAACATAATGAGTTGTAATTGTATTTTTGTGCGCTAGATAAGAACAAATCAAGGGCTTGTTTTGTTTGTTAGGCACAATCTAATGAAAACAACAGACAATGAAGGCAAGGAAAGTATAGGAGACATCACTTGTATTTTTTAAACAATAGTGGATATAAATGGCAACTTTTTAAAAGCTTTGTAGAGGCAGAAAAAAAAGAAGTTTATGTGACGTGGATTCTACAAAAAAGTAGAGTACTGATCCAGTATATGTTGGTCTCACATATACTATTAGAGGTTGTGCCATGGCAATACAGGCCCAGACAGGGCAGATATTATACCTTCTTATTGAACCCACATCCTGTAAACTTTTGATCCTGCCTGTATATCACATCAGCACAAGTGAGAAGTCCTTGCCCAGCTATCTGTAAATGTAAGAGTAAAACATCAAAGCAAGAATTATTACTTTGAAAAATGCATTGCTGATGTGTGATAGCAAATAATGATGTGCATTCACATCAGTGAAATTTGTCTGCTCCATTACTATTCCCCCCCCCCCCTTCCCAGGATTCTAAAAAAAAAATCCCACTATGCTGGTGTGTGTATGTACACACCAAGTTTGCAGGTATGCTGGTTATGATATCACTTAATCATAGCAAACAATTTTTCCTCAAAAGACACTTCGGCATCCTTTGAAAACAGTATATGAAATCTGCTACTTATCTGATAGCGTGCAGATAATAACTTATGTTCAGATGTTGCTGCACCTGTACAAATAAGCAGGGAACTAGATACCTAGTACAAAAGTCAACTATCACTTACTGTTGACAATGTCAAGCCACACACAATGTTTGGTGTTGTCCACAACCTCCAAAACATCACAAACTATAGTCATTAGAGCAAGCAAAATGGTAAAAAAAACAACTAAAGATAGTCACACAATGGACCGAATGACCAATTCATGTTCGACTGATCATGATGTGACTGAGCGATAACAAACTGCACTGTGCGTATGGGTCTCATTGACAATAAATTCACTGCCTTTCACACATGCCAGTCTCGGTGGGCACTTTTTGCATGAACCCTCATTAAACAATGGAAACTGGGAGAAAGTGGCATCATACATGACAGGATGGGACAAGCTGCACAACTAGCTGTAACCAAGTAGAACTGCGAATGGGGTGAATGGTTTATGCATGTTTGGACAAACGTGGTGCAACTTTACAGAAGAGAACTGGGCAAGGCATACCACAGAATGTTTAAACTACACACTGAATGTGACAAACACACTTGCTCATTCAAACTCAGTGTGGTGTGCTTTGAGAAGTATTGTGTCTATACATAACAGAGCCACTTGTCTAAAACATTAAAAGCTGACCATTTCAGATGCCCTGCAACTGTACAGCATTTAACACAGCAGTAGAATAAGCAGGCAGAGAACACAGATATCCACCCACTTTTAACATGCGTTCTATGCCATAACATTACATGGTGCCCCCTCTGGTTTTTTCAACCAGCAGTGTCTGTACTGTACAGTAAGCCATGCCATAGAAACATCTAAATTTCTAAATTTGAGGAACGGTCAAGAAGGCATACAGGTTTTACAGCAATATGCTGCACTTGACAAATCAACAGAATTTCCCAGTAGTCCATATTATGGGAATGGCAAAAGGAGTTGCACATTGACGTAGGTTAACCAATTTTATATTTAGCAATTTTTAGTGTTCCTTAAAGTCCCAGTATAACCTCAGAAGGCTTGTAGAGGGCTGCAATATGGTGATTCTGTGTCATGAGGTTCTGCATGCCAATGTTGTCCGGTATATTTAACATTTTTTTTCACCACCACAATGCCACCATTTCACAGAACAGCTAAAAGCACAAACTTCAGCGCCTTGACAAAAATGTATGAGGAGTTTATAGGTGCAAATGTAATGCTGTGACGCCAGTGGAGCTGTTTATTAAAACACCAAGTTCTAAAATTTGTTCTATAGTGATTGGCTTTGTTCCTTCTATGCTGTCTTCTGTTAGCTTGGTTATATAAATGCTGAGGCATCTGCAAAGGATGAGCGTGTATCACGTACAGATTTCAGCTCAACAAAAATATAAATGGAAATATGGAGCATATGTAATAATAGATGTTATAATGCCCTTTACGCATTAACATCTCAAGCACATTGTTAAATCTTATACCTAATCATTTCCTCCAACTCTCAAACCTGCTATGGTGGCTACGTCTTCCTGATGCTCAGCATAAGGTCAGGAGTTGAATTCCTACAGTTGACAATTGCGTTTTGATAGGCTGAAAATGCAAAGATGCTAGTGGGATTACCATATTTTCTCACATATAACCTGCACCCCTAACTCTGCAAAAAGAAAAAAAATGCATGTAACCCCTGCATATAACCCGCACCTCCACTTTTTAAGCACATTTTTCCATTTCTTGACGCAGGCTATATACAAGAAAATACGGTACATTTAGATACAAGTTGAGAGAATTCTAAGCTCTTAAGCTTGATCTATTGTCTTTGACACCCAGTGATGTATTAACCACATAAAAACTAAGTTCATAACTCAAGGCCCATTATATATTAAATGTTTAAAGTTTGCCATATTTTTATATACACCTCCAGTTGAAAAAACCATCCCGTACACAGAGTTTGACTTCCTTATTCTCCTGAAGTACCATGTAAACTTGTTCTAAAATATAGTGTCATTCTTAACACACATATGAACAAAGGAAGGGCTCGTTTCTTTGTTGGTACAACCTTAGTGAAAACCAGCAGATAATGAACGAGGGAAGGTAGAGGGGACGTTAATTGTTTTTAAGTGTATTGCAGTAATTACGATATAAATGTGAAGAAAGTAAAGTATAAAGTGGACAACCTGGCTTAATTATCTGCTGGATTTCATTAAGGCTAACACACATATGGAAGTCTTGAGTCTCCAAACATATGACACAATAATTCCGAAACAGGAATGTTCACAGCACAAGGACTAGAGGGACCTGAATAAACTGAATATGCTGAAATTAGTTGAGGGTTTTCTGTATCCAGTTTTACAGTACACAAAATAGTGGAACTGGAGGCCCCATTCTAATGATGATGATGGTGATGATGATGATGACCTTTATAAATGGCCCACACCCACTTTGGGGGATTGGCCAAGAAACGAATAATTTATAGGTAAAAGTGGTCACATGTGACAAGTAATTATAGAAGATTAGAATATATTATTAATGCTACTTTAAGCATTCAGAATCAAAATCGCTCTGATTCAATTAAAAACTTTTGTACAGCGGTACAGACATCCCGGTGACAATGACCTAATGAGGAGGCTCCCAAGGAGAATATTAGAAGTAATGAAATCCAATCTAATACGATTAAACGCTGCTTTGAGAATGTTTTTCCTCGGTAAATTGAAGCGGTTACATGATAAGAAATGATGTTCAATTGTTTCGTCCTGTTTACAAAACGAGCAAAGAGGGGAAGGAGCCAGACCGGCCCCATTCTGCTGCCTGTTCTTCCTCTTTTCTGCATGTTTTTTCACACCAAGTAGGAGAAGCAAAACAACATGAAACATGAGCTACAAGAACTAATCTTTGTTGGCACTTTTAATTTAAGATATAAACAGTTATAGCTTGGGAGCTTATAGTTATAAGCTTTCACAATAGGAGTAATTTCGTGGCTACTCTATAAAGTGCCATGAAAAAAGTTAGTTGCACTGGCTTCCCACAAAGTGTTACAGGTGCTCAAGTGAGAACTAGGTTCGGGTTTTGCAAGAGCCTTTGGAAGTCGACAGCAGTTTCTGAATTTCTGCTTTCCGATGCATGTGAGTGGCATGCACAATCTGAAGAAGCATCAAAGGCAGTGCTTGCTGGACTCTTATTTGCATTTCAAACATCTCATAGATTCAGGCAGACAAGAGGGAGGTAATGAAAAAAAAAGTAAAACGGCATTGCTCCTTCCTAGTCCTAACTCCTCTCTCAGTCTTTTTTTTTTTAGGAACACGGAATTTCGAGAAGCCACCTGGGGCAAGTTTCTGTATAGCGTAATTGGTAGCTGATGAAAGTCTGACGCAGCCCCAACTAAACAACGTGCATGCTGCTACATCACAGTGCATATGCACACCCAATGACTGTGCCCGATTTTCACGCTAAATGGAACCAAATGCGAATTTGCGAAATGCAGAAATGTTTACAGGCAGGAGACTTCAAAGCGATGCATGTGATGCGAGCAAAAAACAGAGAGGAATTTAAGATATCATTCACAGTTTTGTGTTGCTTGGGTTGGGTATGTACGCTATTCTCGAAATATAATGTGCATACTCAAGATATTAGTGTATGACACGTGCAGTGGCAACAAACATTAACGGAGCATTGCGTACCCTAATAGAGAATTTTATTTTGTCCTTAGGCTTCTTACCGTTTGCATTTTTACGGTTTACCGGTGTCGTAGATGATGATTATGACTGTGATCTTCCGCTTTGTATTGGATGGATGGATGGTACTCTTTTGATCGGGCAGCGGCTCCCGCCACTTAATCATGACACATAGTAAAGTACTCACTCTACGTGGTGAAGGACTAAATTTTACTGACGCCTTCATTTTAGCCACCAATCAGATACCCTCCTTATGGTTATTTTTACCTGCTTAAGGTCTTCACTGTCCCCAGTGTTTTGACAAGTTCAGCCCCATTGCCTTCGACTGTAGGGTGAAGCCCTTTACAGAAAAGTATTAAGCGTTCAGCCATTTGCTCCTCCTCTCCACAAGCAGCGCATAGTCCGTCTACCCTTTGCACTTGGCTCGGTTCGTCTTAGTCAGCAATACTCCCGCCCTAGCTTAAAGGGACACTAAAGAGCAAAACAATTTTTCGCATATCAGTAAAGTACTCTTTCGCGATACCAGAAACGCCATGCTTGCTGCGAGAAGACGCTTAGTAAGCGAGGAAACGCGCAAAAACAAAATGTGGGTGGTGGCGCCACCTTGAAGTTTCCGCACCACTGGCCGTGACGTCACGTTTTGACAGCGCCTACCAGGGACTACGTAGTTCCTAATCGGTAAAAATGAAGTACATTGTCCTCTGAGGGGGCCATAGACTTAACATACCAAGTTTGGGGTAATTTTGTTGAGCCAATGGCGCCAAAATACGATAAATACACTTTGAAATCCGTGACGTCACGCGGGGAGATTTCGGCGCGAAATTTAAAAATGAAACTTTGAACTTGATTTTCTCCTCTATTAATAAACCTATGATGGCGAAATTAATGACATTAGAGTTCTCAGAGCACAATTTATCGATCTAGGCCAATTCACTGTTTCTCTTTAGTGGCCCTTTAAAACAACAGAATGCTACCCCCGAGAGTTAGTGTAGACCTTTTCATTGGCAATCTCTTGCTTGAAAGTTCTGTATGTTTCCAGTGCTGACTTTATGAGCATTGCTATTTTCCACAGGCCTCTCACCATTTCTTTAACCTTTTTGTTAACCGGTGATTCTTTTTCGCTTGGTCTCCTGTCGTCTAAATATTTGCTCGAAAATTTTCTGGTTTGCTTCCCCCATTTTTCATCGACAATCCTCATGTACAAGTAGCTGAAACCGCACCTCTATCTTGCTGCTAGCTTCCCTCACCTCGAATGATGTCCATCCTATTCCAACTTGTACCCCCCTGTTTGGTATATGAGTGGTGCAGGGCGGTAGCGACATCTTGTGGTGTTTTGTCCAGCAATACCTTTGCAAAATGTTTCTGTCGGGTCAGTATTCTCGTCGAAACAGAATAATGAAAGCACTGTTAATAAATGATTATCTAAATAACAATGCTTTACACCAGCAGAAGAATTGATGCCTGGGCAAGTTGGAATTGGTTATGCATGTTCGAAACGGGCGGCGCAAAAACAAGGGACAAAGGAAAGACTACACACCACAGAGCGCCTTCTCACAACTAACTTGATTAGAAAGAACATACACCGTTTAAACCTTCACCAAGTACCACGTGCTCTTACATCATTGATGGCCGACAGGATACATAGACATGTATTGCTGTAAAGATTAGGAACGGTTACAAAACGATGACCACATGCACACTTTTTTTTTTTCTATGTGTTGAAACGATTGAGGAAACAAATTTCATCGTCATGCAGTGCTATTGATGGCATGCTTACACGTAGATTGCCTTTTTTGTTAATGTGATGAGCCTCAACAATTTCTCTAGTAGCTTGATTGTTATGCCTGAAAGTACATATGGTGTCATGAAAGTTGGGGGTGCATCCGTGTTGTGCACAGTGTCGAGCAACGTGCGAGTAGGCATTGCCGTCCAATGAACGCTTGTGTTCGGACAGCCTTACATTGAGGCAACGGCCAGTTTGCCCAATGTAAACATGACCGCAGGAAAAAGGAAGCTGGTATACAACTCCCGTTGTGCAAGGCACAAACGGTGACGTGTGCCTTACAGTGCAGCGTTTTTTTGTCACACCTGAACTTTTTTCTGCCAGTTTCCTCTCAACTATACCACAGATTCTATTCATTTTGTTGGGGGCGGAAAAAACAACCTTTATCTTATACCGACCAGCTACATTTTTGAGCCCATGCGACAGCTTATGTACATAAGGAATTACAGTGATTTTTTCTTTTTCCACGGCCTTATTATCTTTGGTGAGTGTTCCTACTTTTACACGTTTTAGGAGCTTCTGCACATTCACCCTGATAGCACTTTCTGGAAAGCCTGCCACTCTTAGACGCTCAATTTGTTTCACACAGCTTTCGGCGGTTTTGTGGAAACATGATTTGAACAGAGATGAAAATAGTAATGAAAATGCTATGCCATTTTTTACGACTTTTGAATGAGCTGATTTGAAGTTAAGAACCGGTTTTTCAGACCTTGGACTGTAATTCCAGCAAACATGATTGTCGGTTAGTTCAAGCTTCACTTCTAGGAACTGTAACTCTTTATTCTGCGGTACTTCATGAGTGAAGTTTAACCCGGAACCACACTTGTGAAACACGTCAACAGTGTTAGTCCGGTATATGTATTGGATCTAGAGTTGCCCCGGTGCTCAGTAATATTTTTCTAGGCAGGGTAGACAGACGCATAGAAAGTAATCTCGGTGACAACATAATCAAAGTGCTAAGATACGTGGACGATTTTCTAGTAATTGTTCATAGTTCTAGTTTTGAACGGACGGTTACTAACACCGTTGACGTGTTTCACAAGTGTGGTTCCGGGTTAAACTTCACTCATGAAGTACCGCAGAATAAAGAGTTACAGTTCCTAGAAGTGAAGCTTGAACTAACCGACAATCATGTTTGCTGGAATTACAGTCCAAGGTCTGAAAAACCGGTTCTTAACTTCAAATCAGCTCATTCAAAAGTCGTAAAAAATGGCATAGCATTTTCATTACTATTTTCATCTCTGTTCAAATCATGTTTCCACAAAACCGCCGAAAGCTGTGTGAAACAAATTGAGCGTCTAAGAGTGGCAGGCTTTCCAGAAAGTGCTATCAGGGTGAATGTGCAGAAGCTCCTAAAACGTGTAAAAGTAGGAACACTCACCAAAGATAATAAGGCCGTGGAAAAAGAAAAAATCACTGTAATTCCTTATGTACATAAGCTGTCGCATGGGCTCAAAAATGTAGCTGGTCGGTATAAGATAAAGGTTGTTTTTTCCGCCCCAACAAAATGAATACAATCTGTGGTATAGTTGAGAGGAAACTGGCAGAAAAAAGTTCAGGTGTGACAAAAAAACGCTGCACTGTAAGGCACACGTCACCGTTTGTGCCTTGCACAACGGGAGTTGTATACCAGCTTCCTTTTTCCTGCGGTCATGTTTACATTGGGCAAACTGGCCGTTGCCTCAATGTAAGGCTGTCCGAACACAAGCGTTCATTGGACGGCAATGCCTACTCGCACGTTGCTCGACACTGTGCACAACACGGATGCACCCCCAACTTTCATGACACCATATGTACTTTCAGGCATAACAATCAAGCTACTAGAGAAATTGTTGAGGCTCATCACATTAACAAAAAAGGCAATCTACGTGTAAGCATGCCATCAATAGCACTGCATGACGATGAAATTTGTTTCCTCAATCGTTTCAACACATAGAAAAAAAAAAAAAGTGTGCATGTGGTCATCGTTTTGTAACCGTTCCTAATCTTTACAGCAATACATGTCTATGTATCCTGTCGGCCATCAATGATGTAAGAGCACGTGGTACTTGGTGAAGGTTTAAACGGTGTATGTTCTTTCTAATCAAGTTAGTTGTGAGAAGGCGCTCTGTGGTGTGTAGTCTTTCCTTTGTCCCTTGTTTTTGCGCCGCCGGTTTCGAACTTACACCAGCAGTTAAGCAAATTGTGTAAGTCACTGCAATATTAACTCTGTGTCTGTGGTTAGGTTCCGCATCATGAGGTGTCGCGACCAGCGTAAAAACGTAGACGGTAAGAAGTCCACGGTCAAAGTAAAGCTCTCAACTGACAACTACATCGGAGTACTTCAAAACTGCAATCACTCGTGAACGAGTAGCAGTGACCACGGTCGACCAGGCTGAGTAAACTTTTGCTGCGCTATTCATTGAGTCGTTTGAAACACTTATGTTCTTCTCGTAAAAGCTCGAAAGTTCTTCGCCGGCACTGACAGTCGTCGAGAGGACGGAGCGCACATCCGTGTAGTGTAGCTGGCAAGTAGTCGTCGAGCGATCACTTATGTTCATTTCCGTAAAGCCTGGGCACACAACAACAACGTTTGAAGGCTGTATCTTCCACTGTGGGTATGCGACGACAACACTCTCAGCAGGTCAAGAACAACTCCAAACACTGCATGGTGATGTTGTAAGTCATCAACAAGAGATTGCTGATAAGATTGAACTCCCTCCATGAAATTATTCTTGCTGCTGCCAATGACGATGGAGCTTTTACAGACATCTCACTGCGGGTGCCAAAATTTTTGAAGTAGTTACCTCAATTGTTAACGAACGCACATATAACATAACAACATAATGTGAAAATTGTGCGCAATGACAAAAATATTTATTTCAGCAGTTATTCTGAGTTTACTGAGAAACACTTTTTAAAAATTGTTTTTGTTTTCTCAACCTGGCTCGCTCTGCGACGTTCTGCGCCAATGCAAGCCTAAATTTGAGACATCCAACAATCAGCTGAAGAGCAGAAACTCAGTGATGGCAAACGGGTCGATCCTTCTGCCTGTGTGTCACGCAACGAATTGAAGCAACAAATTTAACTGCAGCTTTTCCTGCGTTCTCTTATGACTACCTCGAGACGTGCATCATCGTCGCCACGCGTGATGACGCCATGGCGATCAGCCTGAGGCGCGTCACTGTTGCCGTGCTCGCAATTTACATCGTGCTGACCTGTTACACTGCCTACGTGCTGATTTCCAAGAACTACAGCTCTAAGCCGAAAGAGAGTGGACGGAAAGGCCCGTCCCGTTTGTCAGGTAGGTCACCCTACACTTGGAGCTCATCACGAAGTTGAAGGGAGCCTGCGTACGCGTCTCGGTGCACGATGAAAACACGTGTAGCGAAACCTCGGAACTGGTGGCAAAGGAGCGCGCCTAATGCCATTTCGCCGTCATTTTCGGCATGCTTGGGCATCAGCAATTGAGATCGTTGGCTGTGCGAGCAGATCGCGCGAAATAACGAGGCTGCTAAGCTCGCTTCGGCACCGCGGAGTTGCGCAACGAAGCACGTGGTATTGTTTTCACACCTCCCGAGCCTCGTTCGTGTTCGCGGGTAAAATTGACGATGCCGGCCGCGCGTAGCGTTTTCTGTCGCCTACAGCGTACTTGCGCCGAAGAAAGATCCCGTGCGTCTGGGAGAATTACCACAATTTATGATATTGGAGCAGACAGCAGTGGGCGATTTGTTTGCTGGGTCATTGCGGCCTGTCTTCACCCTGTTTTGAGCGTACTTAGTGACGGCCGCTCGCCGACTTGGCCTATCTTTGATACCAGCCTCGATGGTGATCGTCAGCCTTAGGGTAAATTAACATGTAGTGAGGCCATGCAGTGGACCTGAAGTAGGCTGATGATGACGATGATCGATTAATTCCCCTCCAAGAACTGCAGCAGTGGCATCTGCCATCACCCATCTATGCCTGCGTCTACTATTTTAGTCCATCTACAAATTTTATGTATAATAAAGCCATGATTACGTCATTCCGTCGTTACATGCCAACCAACGTCACTCTTGTTCTCATGTGCCTATGCACTGCTACTATTCCTAACACCTCCCACCTCCCTCCTTACTTTCGGACGTTTCCCTAAATCCTGCTAGTTGTAAGACCCGCAGCCGCTAAAACTCATGTGCAGGTTGCAGGCATATTTAAACTAACTTGTGCTTCGGGGAATGGCTTATATTAGGTTGGGGCTGTTTATGTATCGTGCTCAGATAAGCTGCAAAGCTCGAGGACGCCAGTGTGATTTTCAGCCATGGCGGCCACATTTCGATGCAGGCGAAATGTCACGACACCCGTGTACAGTGCTCACGGACTGGAAACGCAACCAGTTAGCGCTATGTAATGCATGTGCTTTTGTATCCACCTTACCCAGTGTGTGTCGTATCAGTGTAATTTTGACTTGGACACTTGCATCAGAGCCAACATTACCTTTAGCAGCCAGACTCATAGCAACACGATGCAGTTATCACTAGTGATTGCGCATACCAGTTGTTATAATGAGGGTTTGGTGTCACGTTTCGATCCGTGAGCATAGTACTAAGATTTAGGTGCACATTGAAGAACCCTAGGCAGTCAAAACTAATCCGTTGTCTATCACTCCGTTGTGCTCTCAGCCATGGCTCTGGTGACAGTGATGGTGCTTGGGGCCCTTATATATATATAATAGGGAAAGCTGTTATGAGATCGCAAGAGCCGATTTTGGCACTGTAGTTATATGCCACCACCGCCGCTGGTGTCCGTTACCGTTATCGCGAAAAATAAGGAAAAATGAAATGAGAAAAAACTTCTAGGAACGGATGGGATTTGAACCCAAGCCCTCTGCATGGCAGTCGAGTATTCTACTACAGAGCCACGCTGGTGCTTGAAACTCCTTCACAGAAATACCCTATACAGGTGTCATGTCACTCAAGGAATCGTAGGAAAATCTGTTGCTGGGCCTGTTGGTACATACTCGAAGAAACTAAAAAACCAGCTTACGGATGCGTAAGCTGGTTTTATGGATGTGTAAGCTGGTTCTGCGAGTGTCTGCCGTCTTCTCTTCTTGTGTACGCGTCCGTAAGCTGGTCTTTTAGTTTCTTCAAGGAATCGTGTTAACATATCATCAATTAGAACTAACAGACAAGAAAGCCAAGGAAAGTATAGGGGATGTTATTTTGTAGTAATTATGATGTAAACCTGAAGAAAGTAATGTCAACGAAAAGATGACTGGTTCGGTCCCTGCCAGCGGCAAGTTATCTTTTCGTCCACTTTATTTTCTTTACGTTTACATCATAATTACTACAAAATGACGTCCCCTATAATTTCCTTGGCTGTCTTGTCTGTTAGTTCTAATTAATGTTGTGTCTATCAAAGAGAAACGAGCCGTTAAAGGGGCCCTGCAACACTTGTTGAGCAGGGTCAAAAAGCGCTGCCAATCGGTAGTCGAGGCTCCCGAGAACAGGCGAGCCAAATATTATAGCGAAGCGAGCGGCCTGGAATTTACAATAAATTCTCAAAGTCAGCTCAAAATCGCTCCCTCTTCTCTCGACAAATGATGTATTAGTCCGCAATATATGACGCGATTGTCAGCAGTTCCACCATTGGCTGATGTTATAATCACGATAACACCCCCATTATTACCTTGGTTGTTAATTTTGAGTTCAATAAGTAGATAATATGTATGTTTATATTGTGTTATGCCGTTAAAACACCGAACAAACATTAATATTAGCACCTCCAGTCTCACCGACAGCTCGTCTGCTCGTAGTTGCGTGGTTGCGTTTTCTTCCAGCTTTCGCTGTGACTGTGCTGCATGTTCTGCACAGGCATGGTGATTTTTGTCCTCAAGATTCCGGCGCACAAGGTTGATTGCTAATAGTTTTGACAGGACTGAAAGAGAGGTTATTGCAGCCTCTCTTATCATGAACAGGGTTCAAAATATGTCGGCAAACCATCGATCTGATTAGTAAAGTGTCTTTTCTTGGTAGGTCATTTTCCCTCTGTATCGATATAGCTAAAAGCTTTGTAAACTATTTTACAAAACATTATGATCATGCACGAGTCTGAGCTTTTGCTCTTTCGTTGATGACATTGCTGCATGTCTCGATGGCGTGGTTATGTACATATGCTCCTGTTCGGCTACGAATAAAAATCAGTTGGTTTTTGGCACCCGTCCTGTCTACAGAATTCTTTGTCTTCTTTGCACCTACATGTTTGCATAAGCACGTCACGTAAAACCCCAGCCATTGAATATGGCATTCCTAGCGGTCTTTACACTTTCTGCATAAATCCTGCACTGCATGAAACGAATGTCAATGTGTCAGTGCACTACAAGGATCCTTTGAGGTGACCACTGACATGGCTTAACGACAACAAAAATCTTTTCCCTGTCACATTTCGTTAGAGCTCAATGGTGGCTCTGTGGAAGTAAGTCTTTGTGGAGCTTTATGGGGCTTCCCATTAGCAGGCTTCATAGCCCCACAGTTACTGCATTCCGCAAAGCTGGTGTGTCACCTATCAACTTCAGATAACTTTCATTGTGATTCTACACCCAAGAAATCTACTTAATCATCAGATTGAGATCGACTGAAGACAGTGTTACTGTTACAACAGTGAACACCCACTTTTAACCAATAGCATCTATAATTTAGCCAGAATTATTGTTGCCATTGTCTTTGAAAGATCCTGGCTGCACCACTGGCTCTTGTGAAAGAGGCAAGAAACAGTGTAATAGTGTTCTATGCTTTTATCCTGTGCCACCAGGATCCAAAGAAGGAGCCGAATGGAATCCGTGGGGAGAAGAGCTTAGCCGAAGCAACTCGTCACGTCTGGCCCACACGATTGAGATATGGGGCAAGGCAGCCATAGGTATGACACACCCCTTTGTGACTTTCTGGTATTTGTGCTTAATTAAGATACCATCTGATAGTTATGTACCTGTAACAATACTAATTGCAGTGGCGCAGCCACTGTTTATTGCTAGTGGTGCATGTAGTTGCTCAGATGGCAATTGTAGCTAGGACCTGCTTGTTGTAACAGTGTACGGCTGTCGGCACGCTTAACTCGAACGCTGCGCCGCGTGGTGTCGACGCACTTCAACTGATGCCAGTGCCACCAAACGTTGGAAACGGCATGTTTGCTGCAGCTAACGATAGTTGGAGCGCAGGTCAATTTCACTGGTAAATTTCTGTTTCACTTCTGCCTGACTGGTGGGTCGAATACATTCACTTGGCTGGTCGGTTTTCGCCACATTTCGCTCGTGGCTACATTCGCAAGCGCGCCCATGAAATTCGTTGCCGTATGCTTATCTGGGCAATGAACCACTGCGTGCTAAGCTCACGCACCTTTCGAGCTTGAAATCGCAGCTGCTTCTCAAAAGAAGTGATATATTGGAAAAGCAGAGCAAATGCACGCTGATGGTGTTTGTAAAAGTTTCACAATAAATAAATCTGAAATGCGGTAGTGAATAGTTCACGCATGCAGTGGTTTATTGCCAAGATAAGCATTCGGCAATGAATTTCATAGGCATGCGTTTCAAAGAATTTCATAGCCATGAGCGAAACGTGGCGAAAACGGACCTGCCAAGTGAGTGTATTCGACCTGCCGATCAGGCAGAAGTGAAACATAAATTTACTAGTGCAGTCGACCCGCGCTCCGTCTATCGTTAGCTGCAGCAAACATACCGTGTCCAACACTTGGCGCCGCTGGCATCAGTTGAAGCAGGTCGAGGCCATGCGACGGAGTGTTCAAGTTAAGCGCGCTGACGGCTGTACACTGGGCTCTTGATGTATGTGGTAGTGGTTAAGCTGGTAACCCTCATTGCCATAACTGGACACCAATCAACATGTATATTAAAGGGGAGCTTCGAGTGGGTGATACAGCTGAAACTCGATGTAACA
This sequence comes from Rhipicephalus sanguineus, assembly GCF_013339695.2. Taxonomy (NCBI): domain Eukaryota; kingdom Metazoa; phylum Arthropoda; class Arachnida; order Ixodida; family Ixodidae; genus Rhipicephalus; species Rhipicephalus sanguineus. The sequence continues at coordinate 112,744,750 of NC_051185.1, read as the reverse complement.
AGGTGATGACCCATTAGAATGCAGCGCTTAAAGAACACAAACACATGGGGTGAGAACGAGGACGAGCGTCCGTTCTCGTTCTCGCCCCATGTGTTTGTGTTCTTTAAAGGGGTCATGAACCACTTTTCCAAGTAATGATCTAATGGCCTCAGTATCGGAGTGTACTGCCTCCCGAATCGATTGCCGCAAAAATTTCTCGAATCCGTCAAGAATCAGCGGAGTTACGGGGGTTTGGCGCACACTCCCAGCGCTTTCTCTCTTTTCTCGTGCCGGCGAGCGCACTGGAAGCTAGACAGGGAGGGATGGCATGGGGGAAGAAGTTACGCCAGCGCGCGTCATGAAACGCGATCGCTCTCCCGCTGTGATTCGCTTGCGCGAGTGCGGCTACCGTGTACTGAGGAGTGCGGCGCCGGCAAGTGGTGGCACCCCGCGGCAAGAAGCGCATCTGATCCGAACGCCGCTCTCGATTTACGTCGGCTATCGGCCAATAAGCATGCTATGTCTCTTGCGACGTACAGCGGACAGACGCCCCGCCCACCGACGAGAGTGAGAACCGGCCTCTGTTTGAAAAGAGGGTGCCTGGGGAAACGGCAACTTCGCGCTCCGCTTGTGGCCATTACGCGGCGCGAACGACTGTAATATTTGGCAGAGCAGTTCATAGCCGTGTCAGCTTTCCGCAGGATGTGTTTTTTCAATCAGCCCAAGGGGTGCTTCATGACCCCTTTAAGTGCTGCATTCTAATGGATCCGTACCAACGAGCTCGCCTCAACACCCTCTTTAGTCAAGGTGATGACTGCACTCGAAATATTTCATTCAGTTGCGAAGTTCATGAAATCGAGAAAGGTATCTTTCCGTCATTTGAACTTCAAAGTTGTAATGTAGCGACACCCAAAAGCCACCGTGGCATTTTATTCGCCGCTAAAATATGCCTGTGTGTATGAAAGGTCCGCAAGGGCAGTCTAGACACCGAGCCTCCCATATTGGGGTGATACATGTGAGGTAGATGTTCACATGAAGCAATGGCAAGCTGCTGATATACAGGGAGAACGAATGCAGTGATTGTGCAAGCAGGCAGAGCAAGGAGGTGATCAGTGCCATCTGTTGCATAAACCATTAAATAACAAAAGCAACCACCTTGTTCCTTCGGGAGCATTTACAGGAGCAACAAACCACAACCGCCCTATCGCCATTTGGTATGTAAAAGTGGTACCAACTGTTAAGTCTGTTGTTCCGTGCATGGACGTGGTGGCATGCAGCCTTGTCAAAATAAAGCTATGGTCATGTCTAGGGCGTCTAGGTGTTTTAACGAGACAGCATTACAGCACATGCCCAAAGAACAACCAGTCTTTGTCAAAATTGGACAGAAATCACTGCATTACTTATTTATTTGTTTCTGGAAAAGCTTCGTTAAATTGTGCTTGGAGCTGTGATAGCTTGCTCATTTCGAGTTTATGACAACGTTGAACTCTGTGGGCTTTAAAAGCGTGCGAACTGGAGCTTGTTGATACAAATTCATAGTAGGAAACAGTCCTGTTTGGTCTCTTGTCTTCGTTGTATCGCACTGTTTTCTGCTATGAAACTCTATGGGTACTTGCCTGGGAATGAAAATCTCTTCATTAGATTGGGAAATTCGTAAAATTGGGTTTCGTTAGATCGAGTTCTAACTGTACCTTCATAGTTAAGGGAGAAAAAATGGAGGGAGGGGTGGCAGAAAATGTAATCTGTAGAGCAACTAATCTGTGGTCTGTTAGATAGAGTGGTTGTCAAGTCATTGTGAATTCAGCCAAGAGTTCCTGAGCATCAGATGGCCTGTTGACAGTGGTGATGACATGCCATGGCTTCAATAGGCTCATAACATCGCTTTTTGTCTCCTGCATCATGGCAGTCATGTATTGTTAAACAAATAAATCGATAAACAAACATGACAAGTCCAAGTACAGATATCTAGAACAACTTTCGTTTTTGAATAAGCATGTGTATGCCAGTGATGAACCACCTATCCAAAATTTGCCCTGCTAGTCAAAAGAACACCCACCACAGCTGTCTAGTGGTTGCGGTGCTCGACTACTGACCCGAAGTTCATGGGATTGAATCCCAGCTGCGGCAGCCGTGTTTCGATGGAGGAGAGATGCTGGAGGCTCATGTGCTTAGATTCAGGTGCATGTTAAGAAACACCAGGTGGTCAAAATTTCCTGAGCCCTCCACTATGGCATCCCTCATAATCATATCATGGTTCTGGGAGGTAAAACCTCAACAATTATTTATTGATTAGCCAAAAGAATTCTATTAGCATTTAATACTTCAAATGTATGAAAAAGATACAGAGTAAACAAGCATTCATTTACTGGGCACTGTATTTATTTATATATTTATTTATTTATATATTTATTTACTTACTCACTTACTTACTCCTCTAATTCAGCAATTGCCAACAGCTGAAGTGCTTTGGCAACAGGTCACTAGTGCACACAACAGCATAAACATAGTATACGTGCACAGGACATCATTTCTATGATATAGGATGTTAAAGCAAACACTACAAGGCTATTAAGGAAATTTTTAAAATGAAAGTACCAGTAAACTCGTGCACGCCTAACATTTTGTGCACCAACTTTACCTATACACTCAATTGAAAATATCCACGTAAGATGAACTGGCATTGTACGCTTTCTGTAGCCAGGTGTACAATGCTGCAAATGCTCTTGCTATTTGACGACAATGGTGATTTGATGAAACAATGTCCAACATGCAGTACTGAGTGGCCCAAAACAGTACTCCTCTAAAATGCTTTTGCTTCTGCGAACCAACAGTTTCTTATGCTGATCACACTGTGCAGGCTTGTATCTATGGGAGCACATCTTCAATGGCAAATTGGAACCAAAGGGAGATGGATCCTGGAGCTATGGCTTCAGAAAGGTCGGCAACCTGAAGTTCAAGTGAGCATCAGAAATGTCTAATTCCTGCGTGACAAACCTTGCAGCATCGTCTTTACTGCATTTTCACTACATGTCGCATCAAAACCTACGTAACTTAAAAGCTACCCCGAGCACAAAGCATAGTGGTCATAAAGGTATGGCTTGTGTAGCACATGAGTAACTGGATAGGGAAGCAAAGTCAATTTCCTGAATTTCCTGAAGCTGCATAAATTAGTATCACAATGAACACATCAGCATAAGCTGTGCATTGTGTCATAGGAAAGATTCCCAGCCAGTGTCATTGTTGTATTTGTAGTGTAGCAGCTTATGTACTCTCTTAGTAAGCATCTGATTCGTGAGCAAATCATAAGCCGAAAAGGAGTTTGTTTCTTACTTGGGGCTTCTCTTTGCGTGCATCGTTCTTTATAGTTGAATGCCTACCTGCGTAGTGTTTAACAAGTACAACCTAGGTAATAATGCCACTGTTGAGGCTGTTGTGACTGCCAAATAGTATTTAGGACTAGGCAACACAAGCATCATGCCAGTTATGCCTGATTTTACACTGTGATCCAGTTCCTTTCAAGCTAAAATTGTATCTCCTTTGCAGTCCTCCCCAACATGTCTTACTTCTAGAAATATCAGCCTCCTATGAGCACACTTTTTCTTTTTTGCCATCACAGCTCTGAGCTTATCTCTTTTGCTACCACGTGTTTTAGTGCGTTGCCTTCTAGACATGCCATATGCTTGATGGATGAATTAACGCAAATTTTTATTGATATTGCCGCGAGTGTCTATTTTTGATGTATTCGGGTTTGACCCGCAAAGACGGTTACCAACACTCGACACAGACCGTGCCGCATGTTTGAGAAGCTTTGAGATTGTAGTAGATCATTTCGTTAAGATTGCGCGCAGGATGCGAATAGTCAAGCTTATTTCAGAGCTTGCGCGACCATCAGTGATAAGGCTGGAAAGTTTGATGCGTAATGTATAAAAGACGGCGCGTCCCAGCAATGATCAGTTTATCGACGGCCAACGCTCTGTTCGCCACATCAGCCTACAGCGTGCATTGCTTGTAATGTGACTTTTCGTTTTCCGGGCACATGTTCGCCCAAATAAAAAGTTTGACACGCCAACTGTTGCCTTTGTCGACGTCACGACCAGGTGACAGTATGATTGATGCAATTTTTGTTTTGACATAGCGAGTTTTTTTTCATATTCTGATTCTGCAAATGGCAATTTTTGTAAACACTCGGTCAAGGAAATTGAATAAAGTCTTGTCAGAGTGATGTAAGGACAAATAAGAATTCATAAACAAACGCTTGTGCAGCATTCAGGAAAACTGAGTGCTTCTGTTTGATTGTGCAGCTTTGCTTCACTTGCAGTGATATGTCTTGCCATTGTCTTTTTGTTTTGTTTTTTCCGGACGTGCTTGTACTATGCGACGTGTTGCTAAGCTCTGCAGTGAATATAAGCGGTTTTCGTGCATTTGGGCATTAACACTGTAATAATGTCATTAGGGATTTGACAGTCTGAATGAATAGATCAATGTCAGGAGCAAATAAAGTGAGCTGCCTAAATCTTACATAACGTAAAGTGTTCCTTGCATAGCACTAAGGTGGGAGACCCAACCTTACAGAGATACTGAAGAAAACTGCCGAGATTTTCAGCCCAGTATAAAGCCCGGGTGCTGAAGTCGGTTTCAGGCAGAAACTAAAGGAAAGTCATGAATTTAATGCATTTTTCACAAACTCCTGCGTCTAGCGGCGGCATTGTAAACTTAAGAAGGTGACGTTTAACCTCTTGCGGTTCGTTGTCGGGCCCTGCCCTACAGTGCAACAGGGCCGCAGCGGTCCGTGGTTGGGCACCGCTGGAAAGTTATTTTGCGGTTGACTCACGAGCGCATTTTCTCACTACGTTGTGCACCATCTGTAAAAAAGTAACCTCCTTTACTTGAGCTTTCAGTCTCTTAGTTTTGGATCGGAACGGAAGGAAGGCGGGAAAGACTGCAAAGGGTTAGCGTCTCCGGAAACAGGCATGCCAACCATGCTGGCCGTCGCCCGCATCTCTTAAGTGGGGCTCTGCTCCCACTATGGTCGCTAGAACCAGTACGAATGGCACCAGCAGAGAACAATGGGTGGGGCACGTCTCAGCACCTTTGTGGAAGATGGGGAGTGAGGTCTAAAGGAGGGGGAATGTGTGCACCTTGCTTCCACCACGGGGACACTTGACACCACGGCCGTTGATGCGCAGCTCCTAATGTGCTCACAATTTTCCAAAAATACAGCAAACTGTTCAAAAATATGTGAAATAAAATCTCTATTGGAAGAGTTGTGTCTTCCATGTGGAATTTCGATTTTTTTGTCATTTTTTCCTATCACTATCTCTTTAACCTTGCTCAAAATTGTATTCTAGGTTTAGGACTGGCCCGTGGATTGTGCCAACGACAGTGCCCCAGGACGTGACGCACGTCGTCCTGGTGCTCAATGGACGGGAGCCAACCAAGGTAACAGCTGCCCGGGCATGGCTGGATGCACTGCCCAGCTTCCGTCGACTCAAGGGAGTCGCCGTGGTCCTGCTGGGAGACGAGGCGTGCTCTGCAAACACTTGGCTGCTGCCGTACCTCAAGTCACATGGTGGCAGGGTGTCGGCTGCATTCATCGTCTACGACACGCCACTGGTGGACGACGTGGAGGTATTCCAGTGGCCCCTGGGTGTTGCCACGTGAGTTTCGCACCCTGTTCTTGAAAGTGTAGCCGGTTACAACGTAAGAAGCTCTACCCACAGAACCACGGCGCATTGTCAATCACCTGTGTGAGAGAGTCGTACAAGCTAGTTTGCTTTCGAACCATAGTTACTTTCTCTGCGCTTATGTAAATACTACCATGCAGATTGAAAACTAAATGTTTGTCATTCCTACCTAAAATACGACCTTTGGCTAAGCATTGTTGTCAAAATCTCTGATGAAGTCTGCTAGGACGTTCATGTTTTCAACTTAAGATCAGCGGCAAGAACATGTGCATATATTGGCACACCAACTATCTGAAACGCAAAAAGTGCTTGACGTAAGCAAATGTGATTGGATGGAACACAAGTTCTCTCTCGGTGATGGCTGTGGGTGAAGCTTGCGTTTATTCTTAGGTTGGAACCAACTGCAGTCTCGTAGCACGTTGATTTAATTAAGCATTAGAAGAAAACTTTTAACATTGATTCCAACGTTTGCAGTGTCATCCGGTGTTAGGACACAGCTTTTTCCAAAAAATTAGTTTAACATGCCTATAACGAACCTCCATACAACGAATTCCTCTATATTACAAAGTTCTTTTATTCCCTGCCGTTACTCCATAGAAGCACATGTATTTGCGACCTCTATGTAACAAAGTGGCAGCAGGAGGCACCCTTTATAGCGAATTTTTGCCGCCGACAACCTAGGGATTTCGCCCCGAATTTTGTCATTTTGGCACGAGCAGGAGCCGCATGCATCTTCTGCGGAACGCGAAGCGGTGGCGGCATGCATGGCGCACTCAAAGCCCCGGCGACTGCAATGCGACAGCGGGCGCTCGTTGTGCACAAGGCAAGCAGGCAGGCCTGCGCCCCTCGTGTCGGCGTTCTTGCCGCTGCGGGCGCATGCACAGCCATGCCTTTCCCCCTCTTCGTTCAGACCTCATCCAGCCGCTCGCGGATGCCACCACGCCGGCTTTATTGAAGGCTTTTGCGTTGACAGCACCACTGTTCAGTTGTTGCAGAAGTCTCTGAAGTGCACTTCATTAATGTGGCACCAGGTGACGCCGCTGAAAAGAAAAAATCCGTCTTTACGCTTCGAGTTTGTGCCATATATGCGGGTTTAGAAGAACAGGAAGTTGGGCGAGTTTGTACTGATCCATGAAGGTACTTAGAAGCACAAAACACGCAAAATACACACAATATATTGGGCTGCGCTGGATATTGAGAGCTGTCTTCCTAAAATTCCGTGGTATCCGTTCATTTTCGATGCCGTGCGTGCGTGCATGGTTTCACTGCCCACGGATGGAGCAGCCCCTGACTACGTACAGCTTTGTGGCCTTTTTTTTTTCCTTTTTTTTTTCGGAGGACTGCGCCATCACTGCTGAGGAGATGTCAGATTGGGTGCCGATGGAGACTGTTTGAGACGACAGATCTTCGGAGGTGGACTCGTCACGCACTTTGCCGTCTTGCACCGCGCCGTGTGTTCGCTAGACCGTGCTCTCCGCGATTAGCTCTGATAACATGACGCTGCATTGCCAAAGCCACTCTCGGAGGCCATGGCTAGACGGTGACAGAGCAGCATTGTATTGATATCCCACGAACATCCAGTATTACCATCCCTCACAAATAAGCAATAGAGCAAAATAACGCAGTTTTTGCCGCTAAATAAATGTTTTGGGTGAGCTCTGCCTTCAGTTGCCCTTTTGTTTAATTTGTGTATTTCTTTTCCGATCGTGCTGAAACTACATATAACAAAAATCTGTCAGCACCACAACCACATGCTGGCAACGGTGACATTCGCCAGCCACATCCCTTGATAACCCGGCAGTGACTGTGCTGATGTCATCAGACAAACCACTATAAAAACCACTTCTTTGAATAAAGCTTTGTTTGTTCTTTGCCAGCTGCTTGTCAAGACTTCACTGAGGGTCCGTTCAATTACCGTATTTACTGAAATGTAACGCGAGTTTTTTCCAGATTTTTGCTACCTAAAGCTTATCCTCGCGTTACAATCAAATACCAAAATTACTTTTTCTTCCTGGATGCAATGAAAAGTCACCCCTCTCATTACAGTCGTGGTCGCATTACGCTGGAGTAAATGCAGTAAGCAGGTGCAGCCAAATATATCTGAGCGAACAAGAGTTTGCAGCCAATAAATAATGCGTTTGCTTGCCAAGAAAGTTCTCCAATTTACTGAATTAACAAGCTTTTACAATACGATGGTGCTTCGCTTATATATGCGGAAATCATGCAGGCTGTTTGAATAATATGTGCTATTCTTTTTATTGCAATGGCAATTTTATGGACACTCTCGGCAGATTTTCGCCGTCGCCATCATGTCCTGGATATGTATATGTATGTATGTATATAAAAAAGGCACAAAGAAAAATAAAGCAGAAGAAAAAAAACTTCCGAAGCATTCCACCGGGGATTCGAACCAGTGACCCCTCGCTCCCCAACGCGCTGCGTTAGACAACTCAACCATGCGCCATGCACGCGCCGGCTAAATAACAGCGAGCTATTTATATACATCATTTACCGCTGGTGGTATGCAGATCTCAGTGGAGCTTGAGCGGGTTTGCTATCATGGAACGCTCCTACATTTTCTTTCAGTTTGAAAACTGCCCTTGAGACACGCACAACGAATTGGCCCCTTTCTGTACCCACTTGTGATGTGGAACAAAAAAAAAAAAAACACCGGGCACACCTTGTGTCAGATTCTCCGTGTGGAAGGAGACGAAGAGGGGTCATTGCACACGCCGCAGTTTAAAAGAAAAAGAAATATCTAAGAGCATCTGATTCTTCCTTGTCAACACTTACAGCACGTTGCTCAAGCACAAAGACGTAACAATTGTGACAGTTGTTAGTTCACGCTTGCTCTGTGCATGCCTGTGTGTTCTTTTCGGGTGTCCTTCTTTTGTGCTTGAGCGGCGCGCTGCAAGTATCAAGCTGCTTGTCGTTCTTCATGTGACATTCCAATTTCTTGCTATCGCATTCATTGCTTCGCCCTTGTGACGAAACTGTGACCTTTTTTTTTTTCACAACTACGTCAAACTGTGTGGAGAGCAGCATTCTTTAAAGAAATTGCACGGTGGCTGCAGCTATAACGTATTAAAGTCACGGTGAAAACCGCGGTGCCCACAGAAGTTAAGCTTTTTTTTCGTATTTTTCTTAAGCATAACATTGTAGCCATGGAACTGAGGAAAGAAGTGGAAAAAATAAATAAAGGCACCACAGTTTTTTCTTGTGAGGTTGTAGTATCCGTCGCCAAACTATTAGAAAAGAGCACCACTTGGTTATCATTATCATCAGTTTCTGTCTGAGAGGTCTTGGCAGTCTAGAAGCAGCCACTGCTTCAGGTTTCCAGTCACAATTTCTCTATTGTATGCATCTGATTAGGTATGTTGTGATCGTTGTTTTTGTGTTTGCTTCGAGCACACCAGAAGGTAGAGGCAGCACTGTGCCATGCTTGAAGGTGCTTGCTATGTTGAGTACAAAGAGACTGACTGCAGTGAACCAGCCATGATGCTGGTCAAACTGTCAGAATATTATGACAGTGCATCATAAAATGAGGCCTTAAATAACTGCGAGTGAAGTGCTGTCCTAAGGTTTTCTGAACCTTAGGACAGCATCACTTGCAAGTTTAATTAGGTATGCTAGAATTTGCAGCTCATAAAACTTATGTTCATCGAAATTTAGTTTTGTGCATGAATTCGACGTTTCACACTGAATCTACAAGTGTCCTTAATTACCTTTCGTCATTCTGACAAACGTAAAACTAGATGTCTTATCCACAGGTGCTTCTTACATCTCAATTTTTTCCACAAAAACTCGCGGAATGTAGGTGTGCGTCTTATACAAAGGCGCAAGCGTTGTGATTCGGAAACTAGATTCATCGGATGTCTGGTTTTTATTTTTTTTTAATGCAACTCTGTCTTCGTTGGGACAACTTCAAACCTAATGCTGCCACAGAGCTGAACGCTTGCTTCAATAGAAAAGAGCTTGTTTATCAGCGAACCCACAAACAAACATCCACTTTCTAACAAGCTGGGTCATTTGTGAAAAGTGAGTGCTCATTTAACTGTGCTTTTTGTAGGTACCGTGGCTTTCCCAAGGCCCCCAGCACACTCCTGGCATCCGAGGGTCAACGCCCTTATCCATGCAACTTTGTGGGCACCGTCTATCCAGGATCGTCACGTGAAGAGCTGTTGCGTGTCCTGGGTGACCGTGGTGCCCCCTGCTACCTAAACACCCGCAATGAGTGAGCAGGCATCACTTCCCATTCTGCCACGAAATCAGAAAGAGAGGCCATTGTTCTGTGCTTTTTTTTTTTTGCTCCCAGGATGGCTCCTTGCAGTGTTTTATGGGAGTGAAGATGCCAAAATCGGACGGTATCCTGACACGAAACTGACTAAAGCTTGAGCTTTGCGTGCTTGCAAGGAATGCTGTGACGAATTTTGACAGTGAACAGACGACTTAAAGCTCAAGTTTAGAAATGAAGAGCGGCTCCTTTTTTAGACTTAAAGTGATAACCACTAGCGAAAACGTCAAATGAAAGCTGCAAAAGGTATGACGTTGGAAATGTGTACGGCGAATATGATGACTGTGGCCACATGTAGTATGAAAACATTTTGGCATCCTATGCAAAGCGACAAAAAACAAAATGGTTTTCCACCTCCACTTGCTGGCTGGTGCCTATGTTCCCCCAACACTGATACTGGTGACGACATGGTTTCACTGCCGGGAGACACAGCTGTGAGTTTCGGTAGAACGCGTGCCGCAGAGCGGAGGCGAACGTGCTAAACGTAGCAAACGGCAGATTAGTTTGCCAACGTTGCCGCTTTGATACTCTTCGTCACATTGCTGTCACGTGATTACTCAATTATGTCGCCACACAGGCAATTTCTACCTCTTGACGGGAGGTTTTGAAATATTCGTTCGAAGCTTTTATTGTCTATACTCCTTTAAGTAAGGGTGTGCAAATATTCTAAACTTCAAATATTTGATTAGAAAAGCTTGGTATTGGCTTCGATTTGAAAGACACTTTTACTGTTTGAAATATTCGAATGCCCTGAAGTTTTAAAACATATTCAAAACGTGTTTTTAGGGCACTGAAATGACATTAAAAATATTTTATCGGCTGAGATGGTATATAGCTTTGCAGAAGTAATGCTCATTTTACCAGCCCCGCCCATCTGAAATGAACGTACAAAAAGCAAAAGCCCGACGACGGTTCTAAGCGCTCCGAGGTCAATTGTGGCACTATTCATATCTGAAAATGTTCGATTTGATCCTGCATTTCATTATTTGTATTTGATTAAAAGTTGAAAATCTGATATTCACGTACCTCTTTCACAAGCATTTATTTAAATTGTCGCTTGATTGATTGCAATGAAATTGGACTTTTGGCTAAATTAGTCTTAAATTGGTCCTTAATGAGTTGTTAATGCTACTTATTCATAGTCTTGAACAAATATCAATTTATTTGGTTTAAGTCAAAGCGAATTATTTTGTGTGTAGTTGTGCAGTGCGCATAAAAGCTTAATTTAACACACTTGCCAGATTATGACAGAGCTAAAGAAAGCTGCAGTTTCAACTGAGGCCCAAACCATTCATAACGATACCAATGTATTAGGCGACTACACAACATTTTATCAGCAGTCTTTATTGCAGCAAACATCTGCTCGCTAAGTAAATGTCACATGCACGTAGCCCAACACAAGCCGATGTCACCCTGCAATTCATAACACTCACTGCCAGTGCTGGCAGGTTGAACAGCACAGACGTAAGCAAGCAAACGTATGGTGTCTTTGAAAACCTTGAAACTATGCAAGCTTCATCACTGCACCTGGTGTTGGAGGCTGAAGCATTAGAGGTAGGGATGGGGGAATAGTAAATTTCAGGTTTGAAGCGAATCCGAAGCGAATAGTAGTGATTTGGTCGAATAATTTCGAATCAAATAGTTCGAATAGTATATAGCACATATTATTAAGAAAAATGAGCATTTTTTCATGACCCTTGCACAATATTTTTAAGGATTGGAACTAGGTATGAGTGAATGTCACTTTTTTGGTTTGAAATGAAGTGGAAGCAGCCTTGAATAGTATCAACATTTGAATAGCAGTAGAGTGCTAGTTACAAGTGGTGCAATACGTGACAATTTAAAAATTACAATACTTAGCACATATAAGCCCATATAACACGCTTTTAAACTTAAAAGAATATGTACATTTAACCTTGAAGTGTGGCTTTGCGGCAGTGCAGATTTCTCCTGAATGGGTTGTTTCACGGCACAGCAACCAGACGCTACAGTGAAACCACCTTTACAGGGCGTTATGTGCGGTCAAATGTATACATGTATTCGTTCATTTCGAATACTTCGAAATTTCGAATAATCTAAATTCGTATCGAAGCAAATTCGAATACTTTAATATTCGTTCGAATATTCGAAACACCCGAATATTCGCTCATTTCTAATTAGAGGCATCAGATAGGCATGGCCGGAATTGCCAGAGAAGGAGGCAGCCGTTCGTTTGCACCCCCCACCCTTCAATACGGTGCACCTGTCTGAATTACACCCTCCTTTCCCGTTCTCATGGGCATGGAGATTGTGTGCACACTTTCCATGCACTCACAGAGCACCATGCGCAGGACGTGAGGGGTGTTACCGCGTTTGGACTTGAGTATAAACACTGTGTTAGCGATTTTGCACACAATAGTAACAAGTGATGCAATGGAGATCGCTGGACACGTTATTCAAAGGTCGCAGGTTTGGTCCCTGCCCGCGGCAAGTTATCTTTTCGTCCCCTTTTCTTTCTTCAGCATTTACCTTACATTTACTACTAATAACATCCCCTATACTTGCCTTGGCAGTATTGTCTGTTAGTGCTCATTAATATTCTGTATAACAAAGAAAAACGAGCCCTTAAGATTTCCACTTCTTTCCTTAATGGAGATCGCTGTCGCTCAAGTCTGTCACTTGCTGATGAAAGAACATGCGAGCCATACCTATGGGCAATGTGACCAGGTGGCAACACAAAACGCCATGTCAGCTGCTACGGTTCGTAAACCTAGCTACCTATACATACAGGGGACTTGGGCACTACATGTGTGCTGCAACATGGCTTTATTGTATTATGCAGCCATTGAATTTGTACATTGCAGGTTTATTTATCTACTTTTACATTCTGTAGCCCTGTTGGGGCTATCACAGAAGTGTGGATCATACATCACACATCAAGCGCAGACAAAAGGTCACGATACAGCAATGCACAAACACCTCCTGATGAAGAATTTTGTTGTTCAGTTGTTGAGGGAAAAAGCTGTGTTTGAACATGTAATTTCTAGTTTGAAGTGTTAAAAGATTTAGCTTGTGAGAGCTACAAGTACGGGAAGGATCAGTGAATTTGGTACATTTGTGTAAACAAGTGAGGTGTGACGAGTTAATCAGACAGTGCAGAAACTTTAAACATTTAGTGTGGCGACATGTTGACAAAGGGCTAAGATTAAGACTAGAAAGGTCAGAGGAAGGCAAAAAATATCTGTCATATCTACGACATATGAAACGAATACACAGTTATTCAGGCCACAGGGAAAGGTACAAAATGGATTTGCTTGACAAATGGTTCGACGTTCATATTGTGTATGGTTCATCGAGTGTTGCTGCACTGGGCTAGTAAGTGGCATTGTGATTTGCTGTTGTAAACCACACATTCCTGTTTCTGACAGGTGGCGGCCGCTGGAAACCAAGGAGTCTCTTGAGTCGTATCTCTTGGCTCTCAAGCTGAGTGACGTCACACTGAACCCGGCAGGCAAGAACCCCGAATGCTACCGCATTTACGAGGCGCTAGAGTTTGGCTCGCTGCCCGTGCTGGAGGACCGGACGGTGTCGCCCGGTTGCGCTCGCGCAGACGACGCCAACGGAACCTTTCGTCTACTCAAGAAGCACAAGGCACCACTCGTGTTTGTTAAAAACTGGACGCTGGAATTGATGCCCATTCTGGAGAAAGAGATCGGCATGAAACCCCAGGAGCGGGTGGACAGAAGGCAGGCCATAGTGTCCTGGTATTCATCTTTCAAGCGTGCCATGAGAGACAGGTTCGTGCGTGTGCTGACAGACAAGTTCTTCGGCGAGGAGATCAAGGACACATGACGAACGTTGATGATGCGCAGCATCTACGACGCACTTAGGACAATGGTTTTATCCTGGTGATGCACGTGATGGCGTGTGAAATGATGCATAGCATCATACACAGCCCGAGGTCTGCAGCTTCGTCATGGTAACGGACGTTGCAATAGATCAGACTGCAACGGTGATGGAGTACAGTGCCAAGCATGACTCTGTGTTCAGCACGGCGCTACGTGTTCAGTTTTTCAGTGAGAACTCAGCATTGCAGCTGTCATCTCAGTGCCAAGACACGAAATACATCCGCAGACCGTCATTACATCTGCCTAAAGCTTTTGCCATAAGTCGTGCATGTCTTCCATGACAAAGAATTCAGTGTATGTGCACAGCTCCGGTGAAAGTGTCGACAAAGTGATCCAAGTACAAGTTGTCTGTGGAAATCATAAAGTGTGGGGAAGCTTCGCTTCGTAGGAGAAAGTGATGATTGTTCGCCCCATGCTACATGGTGAGCTTGAACAAGTGATTACTGCATTTCAAAAGAGACTTCTAGTTTCTGTATTGAGAATTTAGTTGCCTGCAGGTGGCCATGAACCTCAATGTATGCAAAGTGTACACGTACATTATCTTAGCTACTGAAAGCATCAGTGATACTCTATCCCTGTCAAATGTCTATATCATCTGCAACTTTTTAGCTAGTCTTGCGTGCTGTAGAAGGCCAGTGATTATCCATTGTTCAGAAGTATCATCCCATTGTGATGTGGACAGAATACACTACTGCTTATTATTCATACTGTGAGAAAGCAGCTGAATGAGATACAAGTGGTTGAGTTGAAGAAAGGCATCAGCACATTCCTCGAAGAAATTGTGCATGGAGGTACAAGCAAGTAAAAGTGTGCCCCTGTCAATGCCTCCATTATATGGCTGTGTGGAGAAGGTCCTGTGGCACTCCTGACATTTCAGACTTTTGGATAGATGTCGCCAGCAACATAGTCCATTTACATTTTACAGAGACTGCACATATACATGGGGCATGTGTGTACGTGAGAGCGATGCAATAAGTACTTAAGTTCTTGATGCATTACAGTGGAATCAAAATAATATGAATGACCTGTACGGTATGCCAGGTTACATGGGCTGGAAAAGGTGTTCTTTACTCAAAAAACTAGCCTGAGAAGTTAGTGTGTATTTAACGAGAATACATGTAGACACCATGCTTGAGGATGTGACAACATTAATTTTTAATGTGTAAGCATTTCTATGCCGACTCAACAAGAAATCTTTGTGTCTGTCCCTCTGTCACATAAGACAAATGGCTACAGTAAAAGCTTGTTTATTCGAACTTGAAGGGGACTATAAAATTGTAGTAATTAAAAGGAGTTTGAGTTAGCCGGTGGCTGCTACAATGAATGGACATCACGCCACACTGAGTGGGCAGAACCCAAAGAAGCCACCTCTGGACTCATCGCAAATTAGGAACTACTACACATTTGTGGCAGGTGATTTCATGGAGCTCTAACAGCAAAGAGAATTAATTGGTCAGCCAGTGATACACCAGAAACAAGCGCAGACATGCATTCATGCAAGCAGTTAGCCTTAATGTCAAAATATGTAATGCTATTTATGCTCCCAAAACACGTTTATTTACATGGCAGAGTTAACGCAATCAAAATGAAAAGTAATCAGTAATCTGTATTTGCTTGCGTTCTGTCGCGACTCCATGAGCATCGCTTGCAGCTTGCCCAAGAGCTCCAGCGCAGCGTCCGAATTCTTATCTGCTGAGAAATGCTGCTGTTTCCTTGTTTTGAATCTCTAGTAAATTTTGCTTGGTTTGGTTTTGCAACACATTGTGATCACTCGGCCGAATTCTGCGAGGATCAATGAAAGCTAGGGGCTCCCAGTTCAAATTAATCGTTGTGGATACTGACAGGTTCAAATTATCGGGAGTTTGTCCCCATAGAAATACACAGGGCTGTGCTGGGAGCAGGGTGGCAGTTCGAATTAACCGATTTCAAATTAACGAGCATTTACTGTATAGTAAAGAAGTCATTGTACAAAGTAAAGCTTTTTGGCAGTGCTGGGTTTTGAAGCCAAGGCCCCATGCTCTGAAGGCGAGTGTCTTACTCGTTGGGCTCAATACCCATGCTCGCAGAATGTCAGTATATCAGAAGTGTATGAATTCATAGTACTGACAACGCAGAACAAATGTAAAGGGTGTGGGAGACAGCCACGTCTCTGCAGTCTCAGCCTGAAGCCACGTCCAGCTGAGGCCCAGCTGTGGCACACGTGCCACACAGAATGTGTGCACGTTGTCCTCTCATCTTTTTTTTTTCTACAGCGTTTCTCAGGCAGCCATCTCCACTCTGCCCCTCCCTCTTTGGAGATGATGGCACTGGCCTGTGGCAGCCTCCTGCATCCGCACCCCCAATGGCAGCGAAACCTTGGGAGTTGGTGCACTGAGTGAGGATTCAGCGAGGCACGCAACATTCAAGACACCAACGTCTTGCAAGAGTTGGCAGCTTCTAAACCTAGCAGGCTTCTCGGATATACGTGGCAAAGATGTGACAGACCTGGTAGTGCAGCTTCCGGCTTGAGCTCTTTGAGGCACCTGTGCATCCGAAAATGTCGGAGGAGGCAGCAGCAGAAGACGCTGCTGCTGCTGATTCATTGATATCCTCGATCGTGCAGTCAAGAATGGCACCATTGTTTTCATCATGACATGCTATTCGTGCTTGTCATTCGTTTGGGTTGCAAATCTAGCAGAGCTTGTGCATTGATAGCTGAATCTGGTTTCTTCTATCATCACCTTCTTGAGCTGGGACATCCTCGCTGACACAGGCAGTTCAATATTGTCGCAGGAATGTGCATTGAACATGTCACAGAATCATCCTCTTCCTCCTCCATTTCTATGTCTTCCTGCTCTCACTTCCTCCGCAGTGCTGACACTGCATCCTGGACTGTCCCATTTCTCACCGGCAAGCTTCCATTTCTTGGGCTTGCTCTTTCAGTCTGTCTCGTCCTCCATGCCCGACTCTTTGTCACTGCTATCTGTGTCTTTTGTGTCAGCATCCTTGTTCTCTGTGTTTTTGTTAGTGTCCTCGATTCTGGCGAGCACAATAACAAAGATGTCCCTGTGATGAGCGGTCTTGCAGTGTTTCTCTCATGTTTGTTGAGTAAGCCTGGGCACCCTCCAGATGCACCCGTTGTAATCTGCCAGCCACTTCAGCTGTTCCCAGTTGTCATAGTTGCTGTTGCATTTGGCGGTCATGTCAGTCGCTTGAGATGCACACCACTCCTGGTGCCTTCCAGCAGGCCTGGATGTGTTCTGGGTCGCCTGGAGGATGCAGCCGAAATGGTGGCCCTCAAATGCAAGGGATCGTCCATTGCCCTGTATTGCTCACCAGCTCTACTGGCAAGGATTTTCACACAGCCAGACAGCGCTTATTCACAAGCAACAGAACATGCAACGTGGCCTCCTCCATGAACGCTGTCTTTCCCGGAAAGCAGCCCGGGCACCACGTTGGAGGCGTCAGTGTGGGAGACTGTCGCATCTCCCACACTGGTGCTCTATCAGTAAGGCATCCTTTGCAGGTGCCTCCTCTTGACGTCCTGATGCGGCTTCTAGTGCCACCACTGAACTTATGCAGAAGCGTCTGGCCTACCTTCCCTTATACTGCACACCTGAAGTGGCTAGCCAGCCTTAGTGCAGTGACATGCCTCTGAGTAGGTGGCTGCTACCTCTCGCTGCCTGCTAGGTGCACGTTCCTCAGCGAGGTCACAGAGGGGCAACCCGGTGTTCATCTGAACCCTTGGGCCTGCAGGATCGTGGAAAACCTTGAAACGTTTAGGGCCCTTAGGTGCCTGTTATTCCTCACACTCGGAGCTGCACAACCTGGCCTGTTGCATCTTTGCCAGGTACATCTGAGAAGCCTGCTAGATTTAGGAGCCGTGGGCTCCTCAAAGATCTTGGCATCTCACACGTTGTCTGCACCCTAAATCCTCACTTGGTGCACCAGTTCCTAAGGCTTCAATGCTGGCCACTGCGGGCCTGTACCATTGCCTCTGCAGAGGGAGGGGCAGTGTGGGGATGGCTGTCAGAGGAACACTGAGGTGGAGAATAGAAAAAAACACAGCATATCCACAGGGTGAATGATGATGAGTGGGGCGAAGCTCCGGAGGGAATCATCGGTAAACCGTGAAACTCTTCCGTGAAATTCGCCCAGTACATCATATAAAGAGTGAAACACCGTGTATATATTAAACATCAAACTTTTATTGTACTGTTGTTTTACGTGGTTCCTTCATTATCACCGCTTTGTGATCGGTGAAATGCAGGAAAAGTGTCCGCTCCCGAGCGAAAGAGAAAGCGCGCCAAGAGCGAGCGCGACTCCGAACGAAAGAGAAAGCGCGCCAAGAGCGACCGCGTTCCCCGCTCGCCCTGTGAGAATTAACGGCAAGGCTAGAGGGAAGACATGACGCGCGTAGCGTTCCTCTTCGCGTTCCACGATGCGAGGTCGGTAGCACGCCCAACGAAAGCCAACAGAACACAATTGTGCAAGTGCTCCGGCTTTGCATCGCCTGCACATAAAGCGTCCCAAAACCAAACATCTTGCTCAAGGTGTGCTTTGCGTTTTTCTTAGAAATAATTTATCATGTACATTAAGACGAAAAGGTGAAAGCTCACTAGAGTATATCGCCCGCAAAGTATGTCTTTTAGTGTGATTAAATCAAGGAACACTACGAGATTGTCTAAATTATCATATCTAGTGAATTGCTCATCTAGTGAGCAATTCATTAAACTAGCGCTGGCTACATACATACTACTAATACTACTACAGAGGAGGGAACGACCCACACCCTAAGGAGCTTCGCCCCTAAAAGGATGAAGTGTGTGTGTGATGCGTGGCATGTGTTGGTTGCAGCCCTGCCTGGAGGCTGGCAGACGTTACTGGGCGTCACAGGCATGGCTGTCTTGGACCAACCGCTGAGACCAAGACTGTATAGACATGGCTATCTCTCACAAGAGAGAATTATTGGGAGTTAGCACTCATGTGTTTCACTTTTTGCCATCTCCGCTTATCGTGGCTTCATAAAGCTATCTTAAAATGCACGTGAAGCTTCCGATGGCGTCTTTTTGATTTGAGGACTGATTCACATGCACCCTCCTGTTCAGTGTGCATGCAACATGAACAAGCTGCCAGTCATGGAATCCTGCGAGCTATTTAGCCACTACATTTCTAGAAGCAAGCTCTTCGAGTTGACAACCACATGTACTCATATTAAGACAAGATTTTTGTCTGCGGCTACCAATACAAAATATTAGATTTTGGTCAGCTACCTTGAAATACTGACTGTAGGAGTGGTTAACTTCTTGTAAATATGTGCACCGACCCTTATAAATAGTAATGCGTCTTGGAAAGACACTGTGGAACAGCAAGCATTTGAGGGTATGACTGCAGACGACTGCAAATTTTCTTCAGTGTCTAGTAACTGCGTCTAGTAGCAGTCAGCAAGTGGGCCATTTTAGACATTTCCACAGACCGGTGACTTCCGTCTTTTATAAAGAAGGGCTGTACCCCGATCCATTCCTTGCAATGAGTTTCTCTTAAATAGATTGCACGGGGACAGTGACGTACACAGGTGGTTGACCTAGTTGTGCGTTTTGGTGAGGGTGGCATGCATTGTGTGAATTATGAATCTGTTTGTCTTTTTGATAATGAATTGTGTTTTTTCAATGCATTCCTGCAATGAATGCTTGAGTTGTGGGTGCACGTTTTTGTATATATGTATATAAGACCCTGCTCTGTAAATAAAGATTTGAAGTATCTGTCATACACGTTTTATGCATTGTATTTTTTATGTGTTACTATCCTCATTTATAAGGGGAATTATCCAGCATATGAGGAGGTGTTGTAAACTCGAGCTCTGAGTCTTTCAGGACAGTCCCAACAGTGCTACTAAATAAAACATATTTGCAAAGCCACTTGCACTTTGGCACATACAGGCATTGAACTACAGCTAAAAAGTGTTGCAGTTTGAAAGCTTTATTCCGTTGCAATCAAAACTAATTTCTCCTTGCTGCAAAGCATTTTAATAGGCTTTTTGGCAACTTTGTACATTAATTTCACCTATTTATAGCGTTATAGTGGGCTTTAAAGTAACTCAGCAAAGTTTTAAACTGCGCAAAGAAGACGAGACGAAAATAGGAACACATATGCACACACAAGTGCAGTGTGTCCGTATGTGTTCCTGTTTTCATCCTGTCTTCTTCGTGCAGTTTAAAACTTTGCTGAATCCATGAACCAACTGGCCCATCAACATGCCTTGCTTTAAAATAACATGTATATTTCTAATCTTTTTTTAAGTGAAGCAGGTTTTAATACACCATTTGCATACAATAAAAGTACATTCAGTATGGTTTGTGTGTGTGTAGCATCCTGCGTCACACCACAGACCAACTTCGCATGTATACATCTCAATGAAAAAAAAACAGTGCAAGAAATACACAAGCAAAGAAAACGTCGTTTGGTTGCTTGCTTGTCTGCATCTTCTTTGCAATGTTTTCATTAACATGCATACTTAATATCCCGTGCAAATGCTGTGCAGTGATCGATTTTTTATGCAAGGCTATTGCTTAATTTTTACTGTTATCTGCAAGGTGCTATGGTGCTAGATCTGATAGCATGCATCTCTGCTCAATGAGTCACCTTAGAAATTTATAGTCTCCCTACCATATAACATAAGGTGTTGTTCACGTTCTGCACTTTTTCATCCTAAGTGATTCCAGCACTACGAGTTTCACTAAAAAACTTACCTTTGTCCCCTCTATGGACACATCGAAGTGTGCCTGTGTAGACATTTAAACATTGTCTCATGGGTTGGAAATTAATTATTTTTTTTCATTAAAGAAACTGGTGCGCTTTTCCTAGCGTTTAGCTTAAAGGGACAGCAACATAAAACAATGAATCAGTTTAGACTGATAAATTGTACACTGAAAACTCGAATGTCGTTAATTTCACCGTCATAGAGGAGAAAATCAAGGTCAGAGTTTCACTTTTAAGTTAAGCACCGAAAGCTTTGGGTACAGCGTCACAGATTCCAAAGTGTATTTTTCGTATTTTGGTGACGTTGGCTCAATGAAATTTCATGTAACTTGGAATGTTATGCCTCTGGCTCCATCAGAGCACAATGAACTTCGTTTTTACTGATTAGGAACTAGCTAGGACCTAGAAGAAGCCGTCAGAATCTATGACGTCGTGGCATTTGGTGCAGGAATTTCAAGGTGGTGTCAGCACATGCATTTTCTTTTTGTGCGTTTTCTTGCTTACAAAGTGTCTTCTTGT
Organism: Rhipicephalus sanguineus; assembly: GCF_013339695.2. Lineage (NCBI taxonomy): Eukaryota > Metazoa > Arthropoda > Arachnida > Ixodida > Ixodidae > Rhipicephalus > Rhipicephalus sanguineus. The sequence continues at coordinate 112,723,649 of NC_051185.1, read as the reverse complement.
GGCAAGGGTGGTGATTTCAGAATTGTGAAAGAGTGGTTTATTAATATGAAGAAATCATTTTTCTCTTTATTGTCCCTTTAAAATAAGGTTTTGGTTTATTCCACAAAATGCTTATTGGTCAAAATTGAATGATATGGTCAAAGTTAAACCAGAGTGCACCTCTAAGACACTGCAGTTAGTAGATGTTAAAGCCTCATTTTTTATTTTTATTTTTTTTGACAGTTCAAGGCTGTGCAGAAGTAATCAGAAATAAGAAACTGGACATGCCTTATTTCCATAATATTTTGAAATATCATTAACCCAAAACTGTACACAGATTTTTTTGCTGAAGAATGTAGGTAAAAAATGTAACAGACTTTGCACCATAATTACGTTGTAGTTATGTCCCTTTAGCCATAAACAAATTAAACTAGGTGCTACCATCCACTTTCAAGGTTGCAGCACCAAGATTAAAATTAAGTTCACTTACTACAGTATGCCACTTAATGCTTTCAAAATGTTGCACACATAATCGCAGTCATGCAACATGCCTGCAGCGTTTGACAGCCATAATTTTGAGTCATTGCCCTGGAGTGTCATCTTCTATTCACAAGTCCAGATGGTGTCATCAGAAACAGGTGATTGTGTGATGTGATGCAACTTCTCGGAAATGATTCACAAACATCCTCCAATACATAGTCAATTTTTAATCAACCGAGAGAGATGTGGAGTAAACAGTGCTCGTTTTAGCAGCCACTGTTATTTCGAAGCAGTCATCACAACATGAACTGGTGGTACAATTTGGCAAAACCAATTTGCTAGAACTTGATTGAAAACATTCTTATCAAGTACTAATTGGCACCCTATATAATAAGTGGTATAGAATATGCAGGTCCATCTGACTAGAGAGACATACCGGCTAGCAATACAATGTTTGTCATGATGTAGAAGCACACAAAATGCAGCTATTACCCTAGAAGCAGAAATTGTTGACACAACTCTGCAGCAACGATGTAAATGTTGTCGAATGTTTTTGCTCTAAAACGTTGCACCAATGTTTACAGGCAATGTTACGAAAGGTTTTCCAGCAGAATTGCCAAAACGGAGTATCAACGATGATAAATGTAGCATGTTAATCAAAAGTTGCCTGTATCTCGTAGGAACTTCACTGCAGCATTGCAACAATGTTGCATTAGTGTTGTTTTTCAGTGTTGCGGGAATGCTCGCAAAAGTGGACATCAGCTGCATTTACACAACATTAGGATGTAATGTTGCTTCATTTTTATGACAACAATGCATGCTGCTAGGGTATTTGCTACGTTATTCTTATCGATATAGAATTCTGCAATTGCAAGCATTGCTGAAATTAACATTTTTATGGCTCTTATGTCATTCACCCAAAGAAACAAAAAGTATTTTTAGGCACAATATGCGTTTTCATACCACAAGGCAGGAAACATTTTTATACCGGTAAGCATGACTTTTCATAGTAATTGTGCATGAAAATGCTCCCAGGGTTTTTTTTTTTAACATATCACTACAGCTTATGATACAAAAGATCATGCATGCAAAGAACAAGAGTGTACATTTAGTGGTAGTGTCAATTTTTTTTATCAGTGCTTAACTTGCCTCTTGTTTTCATATGTTAAACTACTATAGCTTAAAGATGTGAAAGGTCAAAGTAGTTCATACCTATCACATGACCAAACTCTTTATAGCAGAGATGCCGCCGACACAAAATGGATAAGACCTCAGCGCTTTCCTTATCTATTTTATCTCTGATGATTTCTGTATTACAAGAACACATGGTCATTGTGCACACACATTTTACGACACGAAAAGTGTGGTGCTTGCGTCGTACATAAACACACCATTCCCAAAATGTTGCTTTCTTATTTTCCCAGTGCTGGTAACACTAATTACTGCACATTTAGTCATTTACATTTACAACTTCAAAAAGACAACAAAGCCGCAAGAATACTGAAAGCCTTTTCATTGGTTAACTGCCCAACTAGGCTCTAGTTTGATTTTGTTTTTTTACTGCCAAGTCAAACAAGACCATGCAAAGTAGTTAAGAATGCCTTGCAAGAATGGGATTACAACAGGTCTATTAAATACTACAACTTTCAGCTAACAAACTATGTGTTGCACAGGCCCAAGCTCTTCAAGTATAACCAGAGCATGATATGCCTCAAAATGTACAGCCTGTTGTAGATAACAACAATCACCTCACAAGAACCTGAACACGTATATATTTTATCGCTTGTTTATAAGTGACAACCTCTACATAGTAGATGACGGCAAAGCACACAAAAGACACAAAACACACTCAGTTTCTCCTTCTGTGTTCTTCTCATCCAAGCCATTTCTTGATCAGTAGTAAATCACAGCAATTAATAGTTACAGTGTAATAGTTTGCTCCTTCAGTCCTATGTACATAAGTGCTTTACTGGTGCCACCCTCAGTGAAGGAATCGACCAAATGCAGTCCACTGGTTGGATGAACCAACCTTGCAACAGTAGAGAGCTTATCGAGCAGCTGCTGCAAGTGAATAGGTATTGCAAGCTTTCAAAAAAGTGTAGTTGACAAGGTACAGTCTTTGCTGAAGGTATATGTTTCCTATGACCATCATACTTGACTATGCATTATTCGAAGGAGTTCTTGTAGGGTGCCATAGTCTCCAAGACTTTGGAAAATGAAAAGAACTCGCATTTGCCATAAAGACATCTGGAGTGTTGGGAATATCAGCACACGCTTGAACAACATGCATAATTGAAACTGCGGAGTAAAATTAAATGCTAGGGTCTTAGATGCTAAAACTATGACATACTAATTATGAGGCACAGTTTAGCTTGGGACTCTGACCTGATTTTAACCTCTTGGAGTTCATACGAGCGCTAAATCAAAGTATGCATGCATGTTCACGTTTTGCCTCCATCGAAATGCGGCCACTGCAGCAGGGAACCAAACCTGCTAAGCTATTATGGCAGAGAAAATTCTAAGCGGTCCATATACTGCCAACAAAGGCTGCACATGGATTATTGCATTAGACCAAGTTTTCCCCACATAATTTCATCACCACAAACATTCTGTACTCTGTACTCCTTTCTAAGATACTTAGGAGGAGATGACTTACGCAGGGAGCAGTCATACATGACTGTAAGATAACCGCCACATGTAATCATTCTAGTTTTGGTCACTCAGCGTGTTGGAAAAGATGAGTATTAATAGAAGGTCTTCTGAAAGCTCTGCACTATGTAAGATAAACACTCTGGACGATGTGCTAGTAATGCTTGTGCTAGTAATGCTTGTGCTAGTAGTAGATGTGCTAGTAATGCTTGTGTGATAAATGTGCACATTGAAGAGATGTTAAACAGGAAAACTAAGTTAAGCTATATACCTAGATCGCGTGAATTAAGTTCTCAATAGACGAGCAAAGTAGTATGTGAAGGAAGCAAGAAAGATTTTGAATGAAGAAGATCACGGCTATATAAACAAGTCGCAATGGCATTTTGAAATTTGTGCACCCACTCTGAGATGTAGATTTTGACAAGTGTTACTCAGAAAGTATGAACTGTTCACTCTGTGCTATGAATCTATGCCCTCTCACTAATGAAGACCAGTTGGAAAAAAGTGCTGAGCATGTCTCTTCCGTGTTTGTCTCTCGATTTATGCCCTGTCGTTAGACGTTCACAATGTCACATGTCAGCCATATTAGTGCAGGTGAATCAAGGCAATTTTGAAAGAACTGCATGGACTCTTCATTTTAAGTCTAGTTTTTTTTTCCCCAGCTAAGCCATCTCCCAACATAGTTTCACTTTAGTTTCACTTTAATTAATGTGCAGGAGCATTTCATACACAGCAGACACTCAAAACACACATTTGAGTGACACATTCTAGCCAGCAACCTTCACACTGAGTGGCTTCAAACATCTGCGTTTCATTGAGGAAAAAAAAGTGCTTTGAGTACAGTGCTGTCAAGAGGCTTCCATTATACCAAGGAACTTAAGAAGACTTGGACCCTCAATTGTCCAGACCTGTTAACACTGTGTGCACACTGTCGAACTGAGCTTAGCGTTGAACAAGAGAACACAGTGTGGGGTGTTGTCGAGAACAAAACAGAGTACTACATTATAGATACAATCTCCTTCATCTTGGCTTGGCCATTTAAAGCCTCTTTGCGAATAAAATTAATCCTGCAGTTCTTTCCAATAACAACATCTACGCGAAATGCTCGGCACGAGCTTCACAGAAGACTAATCTCCGACGCATCTTCTCAGTGACAAGACCATCCTACAGCTTCTTCTTTTGTCTTCATTCACACATCAGTATTATTCGTACCAGCGTGATCCCATAACAATGCACACCAAACTGCAATGCACACCAAGCATTGCTGCTAAGAGATCCATAATGCTGCAAGGTGTGCTAGCTATAAGAAGCCTGTGACAAGTATTTACAAGCAAACAAGGTGCATTGACACTTCTTGTTGAAGGTCTTTATATATATATATATATATATACAGACGAACCAAAAGAAAGGGATAGCACTCAGACAGTTGTGCATTAGGTTACCTTTCCTCTCAGTGCCAACACTAGATAAGTGTGCCACGCTGTTTCTACTACATACATGATTTCTATAGTACATTCAAGCATGCATCAACGCCATCAGAGTGGAAATATGCGATGCCCTGTTCAGAAATCCCTGCATCGAAAACCACATACAAGGAACATAAAGGGACTAGAAACCATACGTCGGCAGAATGAGTGGGTATTCGCTTCTATCAACAACACTTTCTCAGCCTGTGTGCTTCCTGACACACCTATGCACTTAAAAATGAGTGCGCAAGTGCAAACGAGTCAAAACTCACTCACGCTCCTAGCTGATCCCACTCGTACTCACCAAAGCTCACTCGCGTTCTGCGTTACATTTATTCACACTTACTCGCAGCCACTCAGGCTCACTTCCACTCGCATGCAATCACCGAAGGTCATCGACATTCATACTCTACGTCAACTTAAACTCACACCCTTTGTCACTCACTCGTGCCTGTGAAATGAGTGTGGAACACACAAGAGCCGGTGTATTTGTCATTGAGTATGCCAACCTAAGCTGAATAACTAACACCACCAGTGAACTCCAAGGAACAAAAGAGAGAGAGAAAAGAAAAGATGGGACAATGTACCCAACACAGATCACCTCAGTATCATTACACTTGCTCAGCATTTTTTTAAGGGTGCTAGGAAAATATTGACTGAGGAGACTGAGCGCAGTTGCCCTCTTTGTTAAGTTAGGTTAGGTTAGGTTTTGACTGAATCTAACCAACCAAACTTAAGCCTTTCATTTTTGTGCAGTACTGCGAGGTCAGTTGACACGATCACTTCGACACTCTGTTCCAGCGTTTCTGCGCAGGCAGGAGCGGCATGGGGGAAAATGCAGAGTTTTTGAGCAAGCATTGCTTGTAACACCCAGAATGCAGCTTTCCTGCTGACTAGTGTTTACGTGTCACAAGACACGTTCTGTTTGGCATAGAGCCACTGTGATGACCTTTTGAATGCAAACATAACTGCTCTCTCTTTTACTGTTCTTGGTCCTGAGGCCATGCACAAAGGTGTTCACCTGGGCGTTCGCCTAACTGTCTGGCACCAACCGAATGGCTGCTCAGAACCTTCAGTGGCCAATAAAAGCTAGACTTGCTAACCATCTCTGATGAATTTGTCTTACAAATAAAAAAAAACAAAAAAAAACATGAAACTTGGGCTCCTTTTTCAGCTTCAGCGACAACAATAAAATCACCTCGGAGCCCCACAGAATGTCAAGCAGATGTTAAAAGCCTGTACCCTGTTCAGTGGTCTTGGTAAAAAGTGGAAGAGATGGGGTGGGGAAGAGTATTCTTTTCCTCGTCCCATTGAGAAACCACCCATGCCATAAAGCACATCACAGTCAAAACGTTATTGCATGCTCACACAGAGCATTTGCAATGAACACTGGCAGTCATAAGTACACGGCTCCATCGGAAACTGAGTCTGCACAACTGACACAATGCTAAGAGAAACTGGCACGGCATCCATTTCACACAAGACAGAGCGCAGTATCTCTTATGCACTTATTGTTCAAGCGATGTCTGCAATACTTCTTGTTCTGCTCAGTAAGCACAGCAATGAATTAACCAGTGTTTGAGTTTGGCAGAGCATTTGTCCATACCATGCAATGACACGTCTGAGAACAGCTAAATATGCTTAGCTAATGCTGCTTGAGGCCCAGAAGCTGCTTGATCAGGTCTCTCCGATTGGCTGACTGACCATACACAATTCTACAACATGACGAAGTGCCATCAAGAAAACCAGACTTCCTTCACGTCTCTACGAGGCTCAAATAGGAAGCCATGCACATTGCCATCAAAGGAACACCACCTCCACCACAGAAGCATCAGCTCTCACTTGTGAACTTGGAGAGTGCTACGTTTTTTGTTGGTCTATGACAAATATATTCGAATGCTACCGCTCACACAAATGGCAATGCAGACCGTTTTTATCTGGTTTCTATTAGATGACAGAAAACGTGGAATGTCGAGTAGTTAACAATGGTCAAATAAGGGAAGCATCAGGCTAAACCAACTATATTCCAATGAGTGGAATAGTTTCATGCCAAGGCTACTTTTTGAAGTGACACAAAACGTTTCACTGGGTTCCTCAGCTGGGAATTCTCAGGTATTGATATGGTTCATCGAAACACAGAGGCACCAGCTTTCCTGGAATTCGGTTGACACTTATTTTGACAATATGCGAGGAAGGCATCTTGTTGCCGAATTCCTGGAAAGTACGATGCACACATTGTTGCAAAGGTGCAGCAATGTCTCGTCAGAATGTCACGCCGATTCACCAGTTGGCACGTATCTCGTTGACGACGCACCGTGGACACGCAAACGGAATCACCCCGGGCATCGCATAGCCGTGAGTAAGTAACTTGGCCGTCAGAGGCAGGGGTCGCTGCAGTCGCCTCAGCAGGGAGTCCTCCAGCTCTGGCATTGCCGTCTCGTGAAACACCGTGGCTGTTGTGTTGTGGCCACACGAGAAGACCAAGGCGTTGCCGGCCAGTTTGTCGGTCGGGGAGGTGCCGGCCTTGGCGGACTGCTCGGCAAGCAGCGTCTGCGTCAGCCGTTCCACCTCGGGGGCCGAGAGCTGCATGTGTGAATCAAAGGAATGATACTGTGTGTTCTATGCATGTAGTAGATACTGTATTTACATCATTGTAAGTAGACCTGGATCTAGGTCGCCCCCCTATGCTATACATCAAAACAAAAAAATGTGAGCTCATTCTGTCACAAAAATTTACTAACGTAGTCAGTGGAATGACGTACATCCTCAATAGTCATTGTCAAGCAAGCTACATGAACTGCAATGGCCAGGCCCTGCTGGCTTTGAAGTGTGTCCTCAGTATTCCTTTTTCCAAAGTGAATACACGGGCATCGCATGTGAGCATTTCACATGTTGCCAGTACAGACCAACTGCACAGTTCAACCACATATACTACATGACGTAAACTCTAGAAAGTGTCCCGACTTCATCCCATCACAACCTCGGCACTTGGCGTCGTGTAAAGATTTGGTCACACTACAGTCACCACTGCTGCATCTCGCCACTCCAAACATGCATCCCGCCACGCGGTTGTCAGTTTCTTCGGCGTAAAGAATGGCAGCCCTCTTCAACAATGCGTTAATGAGCACCGAAAGTTTTTTTGGCCCGAAACAGTCATGACAAGGAACCGCGACAATCAAGAACAACAACAGCACGTGGCCCTGCCTGGGCACTGGTCCGGTGGCACCAGTGAACCTACACGTGGCTGCACGGCCAATACTCGCTTCCATAAAATGGCATAACTAGGCTTGTGCGAATAGTCAATTTTAGGTCCGAAGCGAATTTGAAGCGAATAGTGATTTGGTCGAATAATTTTGAATCGAATTCGAATAATAAATATTACTAGGAGTTTGCGAATAGTGAAATTTAATCTCAAATCGAATTTGAATCAAATAGTGCCGTATATTAGCCAAAAATATCGAATATCGAATCGCATATTGAATAAAAAATATTTTATTGAAAATTGAAAGAAAGAACAAGGAAATGAAATCTGCTCATGTCCTCGAGAACCTAACGCGGTGAGTAACTGCCACCAAAAGACTAGAAATTGCCATGCAGAAACACAAGCTGTTCCACATGACCTGGCTTCAGGCTATCTATTGGTGAGATGTTACGGTGTTTCCTGCAGTTGAAAGCATGCACTCAATGGGCACCTCAGTAGCAGGGATGGGAAGGTATCGCAAAGCAATTTTGGAGATACCTGGATAAAGTGCAGCTCCATGCTCTGTCCAGTATTTCAAAGGATCATCCTTTTTTGGGATCAGGGGCTCATTGAAGTATTTTTGAGCCTCTTGACTATGAGGTCTGAGCTCAGTGTGCTGGTTATTTTTAAACGCTAGCAGTTCGACAGTCTCCCAGACTGTTCCCTGGCCTTCTTTGCTGGAACCATTACGTGGGAAAATGACATAATCTCCTTTGAAATAAACATGCACTTGCTTATGAACCAAGATATCAGCGAAAGTTTTAACGAAAGGCCAACTGTAAGACGTTAGCATTAGTTTCAACCACCCCACCCTAAGCAAATTGCACCAGTGGCCTCTGTCACGTTTTAGATATTTGTACTGTCGAATTGTTCAAAACTTCAAATACTGGCTTTCAAAAGTTGAATCGAATTATTCGAGTATTACGATTCGAATTCGAAACTCAAATATTCGCACACTCCCATATATCACATATTATACTTAGGCCATACAGACCGGTATAACAAGCTTTTAAACTTAAAAAATGATGAATCGATGTGAGGGTAATAGGTTCACTTAACCGTGAAGTGAGGCTTCGCGGCAGTGCGGATTTTCCCTGGAAAGCTGTATTCACGGTAGAGCACTCCTCCACAGCAGTGAGACCACCTTTACAGAAGGGGGTTACATGCGGACTAATATACACCTATTCGTTCATTTCGATTACTTTGAAATTTCGGATAACTTAAATTCGTGTCGAAGCGAATTCGCATACTGTAATATTCATTCAAATATTCGAAGTTCTCGAATATTCGCACCAGCCTACAGATAACGAAAGTTTAGCCACAAACTACAGCACACACATGGAGATAGTCAAAGGTGAGAAAGTGGAGGACATTGCAAGGAGGGGAGGAAGAGTTTAGTTCCTGCCCGCTCGCCTCCCTAACACCAATGCAGCAGATACATTGAGGCTAGACATGGCGATGCTGCCATAAAAAAGAAAATGCATCATAAAGAGAAGCTCTTCCATCAACTACTGGAACTGTCCAAACAAATTGCTGCTGAGCTAAGTTCACTGTTACAAATGCTGTCGCTGATTGAAACAGCAGCACTTCCATCAATGAATGATACTTCAAAAATGGGCATGCGACTATTGAGAGAGTGCCAATCGTTGGAAATGACGCTCTTACAATCAGTAGCAGCACTCATGATGGCAAACAGCGGCTCAGTTGAAAACAATACAGTAAATCAGTAAAGTTCAGAAAGTCTAAACCTATGTTACAGTGCATTAATAAAAAAAAATAAGTCCCGACAATATACAGAGGTCACTCAAAAGATATCGACCAGTTCAATGGACTAAATTATATTATAAACTTCTAGACGAAGGCTGCAGATAATGATATAGCGAAAATACTAGCAGCAAGCTTGTTCTCTGATACTAATCACCCTCTTCCTAGAGAAACTCAAATTTGTAAATCTAACAGAATTTCTAAAAGTATTCACTTCGAGATCTTTGAGTGGCGCCCTCTCGCATGTGACGTTAAAGAAAGGACTCGGATGCCGCTCTTCGCGCGCGTGCTCACTACGTGAAGGTTGCTCGAAGCTGCCGACCAGTCTGTCCTGCTCGTGTTATTGAAACATTAGTGGGCAAGTTCACAGAGCAATTTGTACTGAACGTTCAAGCATAATGCCCAGCCAAATCGGGCAGAGTTGCCATCAGGAGCACGTTCAGTGTCGTTTGCTTCTGGTGTCGTCTGCTAGCCATCAATGTGTACATCTGCATGTATGGCGACGATTTCTTTTCGCGACTGTTCTAGGGCCGTGGTGCACTCGACTTTCCGGCCTGTTTTCGATCACTGACCTCAGCGTTTGGCCTTCGGCTTCCATGTCTACATTAAAGCGCAATATATGTATACCGCGTGCAGCACGTGCTCGGTTGCCAAGTCTGCTCCTTCGGTTCAATTCCTTTGTTTGGAGTTTTAAGCGCATGAGATGTCGCATGTGTGATGTCACTCAAATAAATTAAATGGTCATTACAGGCAACAACCTTTGATTAAATGCAAGTTTTCAACAGCTGCTGTGTAAGCGCGTCGTAAGTACTTGAAATTTAAACAAGAAATAAAAAGGTTGAGAGCACAAGTCAAAAGGGGATGCATGATGGTGATATGAAGTATTGGTAGATTGTGCGGAGTTGTCTCTTTCTATGCAACATGTTTTAATTCCTACGTTAATAAATCGACGTTTTCTGACTCTTTCATAGTAGTCTGAAAGTATGCTGAAAAGAATTAGTGTAACCATATTAACGTAGATGGTTACACTAATTGAGATTGCTGGCAACTGGTTCATAGCGATTAAGCAAGTGCACTCACCCTGAGTGCTGCCTTGCGCCGGATACCATGTCCGAGGCTGCGCACCAGCTGCTCCCAGAGGCGCTGCGGTGGCACGGCGGGCTCCCATCCGGCACTCTCGTCCACCAGTCGGATCTGGGCAGCTAGGGCGGCCGTGCCGGACTTCTCGAGTAGCACCCCGATCAGCTCCCCGTGGGGGTGGCCCGAGGTCACCCGGTCACGCATGGCGGCCGCCAGCGACAGGCAGAGTCCAGTCGACAGGCGCGACACAAACTGGGACACCACCTCCCGCTCGTTGCTGCAGTGCAAGCAAAAACAATGTGCTGCTGTCGATCATGGCAGAGGTGTGTAGAGTCCTCACAGATTGAAACACAACATGAAACTTGTCAAGATGTACTTTTGGGCTAGTTGGTTCATAATCGCAGTAAAACAGCGCCAGCGAAAACAACAGACCAGACGAGGAGAAGGACACGTAACACAAGGCGCTTTTTTTTTTGTGTGTGTTACGTGTCCTTCTCCTCGTCTGGTCTGTTGTTTTCGCCGGCGCTGTTTTACTGCGACAACATGAAATTCTTTGGTATGACGACTTGTATGAGCAAATTCTCAAGATAGCCATGTCATGTCACTAAGACTTCAACTGCAAGAGGTGATGTTGGGTCCTGTGTAAGTGCTTGAACCAAAATTATGCCGATATGACACAAACCAAAGACGGTTTAAACAAAGGTACCTGCATTACTTAGCCCTACGTTGACACGTTTCAATCCATGAGTACTGTACATGTTCGTACATACAGCAGAACCTTCATGAAACACAAAAAACAATGTGTCATCTGGAAAAGCAATGTTCAGTAACACTTGAGGTCACACTACACATTAGCAGCCGTAGCCTTGGGTGGCCTGTTTTGGAGTTAGATCAACTTCTGTGTGACTCCCATGCAATGCACATTTGCACATATGGCTGACACCGTTTTTGGCACACACACACAGGTGTGTTCCGTAAACATTAAAAGCGGTGTTGACACCCTCCCATTAGACGGTGCATCACGCCAACTGTGGACAATCAGAACAGAGACAACATAAGCTGGATAATTAGTGAAATCAAACAAGACATAAGTTGAGAGGTGGATGGGCACTCGAAGTGATGAGAAATCATCAAACAAAAAATCTTGTTGAAGCCAATGTTTCAACAAGTGGGCTTGTCTTATTAGAACTTGCTGTTGGGCTAGTCTTGTCTGGGCTAGTCTGTCTGGGCTGTTGGGCTTGTCATCATCAAAGCAGCAGCTGCTGCGCTGATGAGCACAAGTCTCCCTGTGAAAATGTTGGCTCCAGCGACAATCTTTGTTAATGATTTCTCATAATTCGTGAAATAAACACAGGTGGAACACTGTAGAGTGGCATCCAACACTGTCGCTGCTTGATTCGAGTGTTAAAGGAGTACTGACACCAATTCTCGAAGCTGACCTTATTCCCCCATAGAAATATCCTGTATATGGAGACAGCTCTGAGAATGTCTGAAGCTCAGGAAATGGTGACAAGAGATTTTATTTTGACATTAAAATTAGGGGTGTGTGAATAGTGAAATTTCATGTTGAATCGAATTCAAATCGAATAGTGCCAAATACTAGTGACCAAAAATATCGAATATTGAATCGAAACGTGTACCGCCATTTACGGCAAGACAAAGGAAAAATCACCGACGCTACGCCGTGGCAACAGCTTTGTTACGCGCTTGTTCAGGAGTTTTTCTTTTTTTTATCTTTTATAGGCGCACAAGCATGTTTATATAGGAGCCACAATCCCATTAAGCAGTGCCACTCCTAACCTCTTAACGGCTCACAGAAGGGGGTACAGTAGCTAGCTTTCTTTCCCTTATGGTAGCTGCTCATCTTACAGTGGTAATGCTATGCTTCATCGCAATGGGTGCTGTGGGCCTAAAAATCTTTGGGCGCCCGTTCACAGCAGCATTTTAATTGCGCGCAAGAATGACGGCAGTTTCTGAACTAGCGGTGCAGTGCGGCAGTGGTGACTGCACAGCGTGAAGAAATTTTCACATGTGAAGCCAATCACCGAGGGTTTTGTGGGCCAAAGTCGGTACGTTTTACGGCGCTTGCAGCATCCGCGACCGAACTACGCAAGAAGTGTGTGGATTCGTTTCGAAAGTGAAGTTGTAGAGGGCTTGACAGTTATCTCATGTGTTTTTCTTTTTTTTTTTTTACATATGCAGATGACATAATCTCCCTTAAAATAAACATGCCCTCACTTATGAACCAGGATATCGGTGAAAGTTTTAACGAAAGGCCTACTTTAATGACATTAGCGTTAGTTTTAGCCACCCCACCCTAACCAACTTGCACCATTGGCCTTTGTCGCGTTTTAGGTATTCGTCCTGTCGAATTATTCGAAACTTCGAATACTAGCTATTCGAAAGTCGAATCAAATTATTCGATCAGCTATTATTCGATTCGAATTCGAAAGTCGAATATTTGCACACCCCTAATTAAAATCCATTTTCGCACGGTACACCTATCGACATCGACACTAGCATGACATCAGGCTATGGTATCAATTCTGGTGACTTCAGACATCAGCATGGCTAGTTGTGATGACATACAAAATGGCCACTTGTGCATCACCGACGGAGTGGAGTGGCCGTGAAAATGTCACGACATCTCGAGTGACCATGTGACGAGAAGCTCATATCGTGTCATGACGGCAGCATACAGTAGGAACTGAAACTAGCTTTTAAAAATATGTTGTCACTATTTTTCAGGGCACACTCATGCTTACCAGTACATTTTCTAGGCTCTTGAAAGCTTCGCATTCTATTCGACGCAAAAACAAGCGAGAGCTGAAAATTTTCGTGTCAGTCCTCTTTAAGCACTGACACCATGGTAACAGTGAGACAGGCTGTGCACGTGCGGTGTTGCAGTGTAGTAGTTCCAGAGCTGTCTCTCACCTGAACAAAACCAGGCCCAGAGAGTAGCCAATGTCCGGAAGGTTGGCCTGGAAGAGTTGCTCCAGTGGCTTCACAGGGAGTTCCTCCTCTTGCCAGAAGCTTACCATCTGAAACAGTGTGGGTGCGACATAGCATTTCTATACCTCGGCATTCATTGAAGTTGCAGGTTTTTGGGTGTAGCGCCGCGTACGAATTGGTAAGAAAGAAGATGACAGGAAAGAGGCTCACTCGCAACTGAACTTTATTTTGCGTCGATTGCAAATATAAAGCTATGAAAAGCATCACGTGTTACCTCTAACACTGCCACATAGTAAAACCAGATAAAACCAGATAAAATGGCCTACCGCACTAATCATCGAGATAGTCTATTTCACATGAAAATAGGTCAAGAGACGGCTTGCTGATGCATCTGCTAATAGACTATCTGCTAAAATAGACTATCTCGATGATTAGTGCGGTAGGCCATTTTATCTGGTTTTATCTGGTTTTACTATGTGGCAGTGTTAGAGGTAACACGTGGTGCTTTTCATAGCTTTATATTTGCAATCGACGCAAAATAAAGTTCAGTTGCGAGTGCGCCTCTTTCCTGTCATCTTCTTTCTTACCAATTCGTACGCGGCGCTACACCCAAAAACCTGCAATGAAATACCAACTAGCCTGCATTGACATCCTTGTCCAGTATATTGAAGTTGCACAATCTCTGAACTTCGCGCGCTTCAGCGTAAACTGATTTTCAGCAGTGCTGCCGAATCGAACCGACCTATCGGGTTCCTCTTTAGCATCTCTGTAAGACACCAACGTGCCTCAAAGTATGAGTCTCCTAAAGTGGTGCAATGAATCAGTAGAATCAGTACAATGCGTACTGCTTGATATCTAAGAACTAGAGGCATGCAAATATTCAAAAACTTTGAATATTTAATCACATTGTCTCCTATTCCATTCATTCTTCTAATAGAATAATTCATAAATACAAATATTTCTCAAATATTTTACACATATTTTGAAATGTAAACTGCATCGAATTAAACACAAAATTGGTGAAAAAGTTTGAAACCCAGTGGGCATAGTACAATCGTAAAACATGAGAAAACACATAATGTAACGTGCCAGGTCACTCAAAAAGCCAGACTTTACCAGCTGTCCAATGATCTGTATGCATGCAAAGAATCTGCTCATTCATTCCCAACCTCCACTTATGTCTTCATGCTAAATTTACGAATACTAGAATGTGAATGTCATTTTACATTAATCGTGAAAAAAAAGCTGTCGCAACTAAGCTGTTCAAAAAGTACTTAAAAAATATTTCAGATTCGGTTCCCTAGGTTCAGTTTGCTTGTGGCACTATTTTATTTGTATTGAATTCAGTCCCAAAAAGATGCCAGACCTGCACGGAAAGTGCAGCACACATACAGCGAAAGCTGGAAGAGCAGCATTTCTAGAGCCCGTTGTAAACTCTCTTGGGGCTACTAATACAAGTACACATACAAGGTACCCACTATGCCATAAATCAGAATTTTTATGAAGTTGGGAAGCATCCACTACACCATTATTTATCGTTCTGCAGAGAAGCGAGGTACCCGCTACAACCTATAAGGCATTATGTGCACTTTGTTGATGCTGTGGCTGACGACGATGAAGAATTATGGCTGAGCCTTTTGTAATGGGTTGGAAGGTTTAAGTGATCCACTAGTTATGTAATTCACATGTTGTGACGCCCAGTTATTTTTTGCACACCTACCATGCTATATTACATATGTTAACGTGAGACAGAGAGAGAAGTTTATTGAGGTCCTGAGCAAATGGATAATGGGGGCCGCTTCCTTGGCAACTAATACAAGTACACGTACGAGGTACCCACCACGCTATAAATCATCATAATTTCTGTGAAGCAGAGAATCATCTAATATGCCATTATTCGCCATTCTGCAGAGAAGCACGGTGTCTGCGACACACCTGTAAGGTATTAAGTGCACTTTGTTGATGCTGTGCCTGATGACGATGAATAATTATGGCCGAGCCCTTTGTAATGGGTTGGAAGCATTCAACAACGCACTTGTTGCACAATTCACATTATGTAATGCCTGGTTACATAATTCGCGTTGTGTGACGCCTGGTTGTTATGTTACTGTTCTACGATGCTGTATTACATATGTTAATGGGGTTCCTTCCCGACATGAAGCCTGTATATGGTCTTTTTGCAAAGGAGTTTCAAGCTCAAAAGGACAGACTGATGGGCTAGTTGGCATTGTATAACTCAGAACAGTAGCACGTAAAGATGGGACGCAGAGCTGCGTCTCGTCTTTACCTGCCACCGGCCGTGTGATTCTTTGCG
The DNA here is from genome assembly GCF_013339695.2 of Rhipicephalus sanguineus. Taxonomy (NCBI): domain Eukaryota; kingdom Metazoa; phylum Arthropoda; class Arachnida; order Ixodida; family Ixodidae; genus Rhipicephalus; species Rhipicephalus sanguineus. The sequence goes on along the minus strand of NC_051185.1, from coordinate 112,707,724 downwards.
CTACTGTTCTGAGTTTCAAGCATTGACATGGCTCTGTGGTAGAATACTGGGCTGCCGCACATAGGACCAAGGTTCGAGCCCCATTCCATCCAAGATACTTTTTCTTATTTCGTCTTTTTTTCTTATTTCGTGCGATAGCGGTTACGGACAACGGCAGCGGCAGACAACTACGGCGCCAAAAACGGCCATTGTTGTGATCTCATAACAGCTTTCGCTGTAAAATTCATATTTGTACACTTCTACTAAGAACCTCCATTGTAAAGCCACTGAATTGACTGCTTAATGCAAGGCTATGGCGATTTCATTTCTACTGAATGAACCTAGTGCGTAATGCTTCTCTGTGTTTGTGAGGTCATTTCCTTGTGATGCCTTAAATATTTTCCCAAAACAGGAGGTGGAAGATAGCGAGAAAATGCATAGTTAACTTTCACAGCTTAGTGCTAGGTAGTACCATGCCAATAAGTTCCAGTGTAGAAATGGTGCACTTACATTTTCAAAGAAGCCGAAGTTAGCTTCACTGTTCTCCTTGTCAATAAGCCTGCAAAAACAAATTAATTTATGAAATCCAGCGAGTGAATGAGAGGTAGAGAGAGCAAGTGAGTAAATCAAATAAGTGCGAGTGAATGAGTGAACAAGTGGTCAAATTACAAATTGCACTACAAGGTTCACTCCATCAACTGAATTCACTGAGTCAGTTATTTACTTTTTGATTTATAAAGTATAACGTCCTAAAGCAACAACAATGCTATGAAAGGCACAACGATGGATGTTACCCAAGTAATCTAAGTGTATACAGACATTTTTGCATTTTGTCCGCATCAGAATGCCGTCGCAGTGGCTGCAAATTCAGCTTGTAAGGTTGTGCTTGGCACTGGAGTGCAGTTGCCACTTAGCCATTACTGCTGGTTTATGGTTAAGGAATTGTGCTGAGTTGCCTACATCAGTTGGTCCCAGCAGTACTCTACCTAGTACATTTGGAAGGACACAATTCACCAATGTTTCATTATCTCCAAACAGCAGACATATTTGAATGCACTCGTAAAGCAGCAGTGCAATAAACAATCAAGGACTGTGCATAAGCATTGGCATTGTCCCTACTCAACCTTGTACCGCTACATTCACTAAAGAGAAATGCAATGCAATGAAGCCACCAAAACAGTGAATGGAGAACCGATAACATTGGCTATAGATCGATTCCACGAAAGATCGAAAAAGGGTGTATATTTGATGTTTCCGATTTTCCTGATAATTTTGTATGTTGTGCACATATGACTGCACAGCACGAAATCGCAGTTCGTTTTCAAATAAAAATTTTTTTCAACACAGGAAAATTCGACAAGTGTCGCCAGTTGACGACGACCATTTTACGAAGAGTGCGTTTTCGTAACTTCGGAACCATGCTGGCAGCTACTCAAGCTATATATTACAAATATCTTTCTTTTTGGCGGAAGTAGAAGTAAAGGGGAAATAGCTCTTATCATTTCATGAAATTCTGAGTAAATTATGTATTTTTAAAAATTCACGAAAGACGCTGCGTTTTTTAAAATCAGTCAAATTTGGGACGCTATGGCTACTTCTGTGAACATCTTAGCTTGTTGATATTTGCAGTATGAATAGGCCTTTATGTGAATAATGAACCTCTGCATTTGTATTTCTCTAATAATTTTCAAAGTAGTAAATTTTCATGCTCGAAACACCAAAAAGAGAAAAGTGCTCCTCCATTCAAAAATCTATAATAAAAAAAAACCCAATCTCAATTTTGTTCAAAGTCCCCCAAAATGTTCTCAAAGGACTGCAGAATGATATTATGAAAAAACATGTTGCATCATTTTTATTACAACAAAAGCAGAAAATGTCAAACATTGTGTTTCCAGAACGTGGTGGCTACTGCGCAAAGGACATCTCTAGTAACAAGAAAATACAGTAACACGTCTTTTTTCTTTTCTGAGCTTCGCTAAACAACAGTAATGATCTATGGTTGGAAATTGGGAACTGTTTTGCCAACTGTTTTACTGAGTAGCTGCCAGCATGGTTCCGAAGTTACGAGAACGCATTCTTCGTAAAATGGTCGTCGTCAACCGGCGACACTTGTCGAATTTTGCTGTGTTGAAAAAAAATTTTTATTTGAAAACGAAATGCGATTTCGTGCTGTGCAATCATATGTGCACAACATACAAAATTATCAGGAAAATCGGAAACATCAAATATACACCCTTTTTCGATCTTTCGTGGAATCGACCTATATCTGTGACCTGTGCTATGATATCAGCCATATATATAGTCATAGCTTCATCATAGGAAACAGCGTGGGCAAACGGCGCAAGAGGGACAGATGGGACTTTGCGCTGGCTAACAACGTGAGCGTTTATTTCATGGGAACAAATATTTTATGCTTCCTTGGGAGGGGGAAAATAACACGAAAGAGATGAGGGGAAAGGGGAAGCCCAACGCATGCGTCTCGACTAGTACAAGAAAGTACAAAGTTCAATCGCAGATCTCCTTGTCGGTCAGTACGATGGACGGTGCGCTTACACATGATGGCTCAATGGAATGAATTGTCAATGCTTCGTAGATTTCCCGGGCACGACAGTCACGATGTCTGCACAGGGTGCGCGTCTGTTCCAAACTCGGAGTGCAGTCACACTTGTCCCGTTTGCCCGTGCTGTTTCCTATGATGAAGCCATACCAACAAGCTCAAGCTGATACCTTCATATAGTCATAGCCATAGTCATGTAGCCACATATGCAGCCACATTTGTAGCTACACACATAGCCACATACATAGCCACATGTATAGCCACACACGTAGCAATAGCAACATACAGTAGAATCTCAGTGATAAGAACCTGGCAGATACAAATTTTGAGTCTGGTGCGAATTCGTGGAATTCCCCGGCCGAATTCCATCGAGTCCAATGGGCTGATGTTCGGATGTTCCGAACACTTTTCCATGTCATGACAGGTGACACGAGCTTTGGCACCAAAACCTTCAATCGACAACCAGGTACAGCGTGCTCCAGAAGCTTCGGAAGTACACGCACGGCCAGTGCACACACAATCAGAATTGTTCTTATCGCTTGCCACAACCACGGTGAACGAAACCGCAGTCGCTATAGATGCAATTGTTTATGGAAATGACGGAACTCCGAAAATACATGCGCATCCAATGCTCATCGAGTCAAAGTGACGTTGCTTGCTGGAACCACAGCAGACAAAACAGCAGAAAACACAATCATAGATAGCAATGACGTAGTTCTGAAGGTAAGTGCGAGGCCCGCACACACGGATTGAAAACAGAACTACCATTTGCCATAACCACAGAGCACAAAACCGCGGTCACTGTCGATGCAATCATCGATAGCGGCTACGCAGCTCCGAAAGTACACGGCTAACACAGTGGTAGATTAAAGGCAATCAAGTCGTAAAAAGGCACAAAATGCTTCAGCATTCCTGCTGTTCTTTGCTTATGACTATGGTGGAGCACACTTCGGCCCTTAGTTTTCAGTTGGCCTCATGCAAAGCTCTGATGTGCGTGTTCGCGGCAGCCAGCTGCGCCGTCCCTTACCGATCTATTTTTATGTGTCCCAGAAACACACGCGCGAGTTATTTCAAAAGAAATAAATGTTTTGTGCATATATTGTGGTTTCAAAACGGATCTTGCTAGTTTTCTGAAGATACGAAATTTCGGGTGATACGAATATTTTTGCTCCCCCTTGAAATTCGTATCACTGAGATTCTGCTGTATGTAGCAACATACATAGCCACATATATGCCACACATACAGCCTGGTCTGTGGGCTAGATTGGTGAATTGATCTGTTATGCAAGCCAGTCTTTGTCAGACATGTTGTGAACATGAGCAAAACTCATGACTCGGACAGATAGCCAGCGTGAACACTCAAAGACCAGGGGAGAAGTGTATAGTGGGAGCGCTGGACTTACAACTATAACTTCGTGGAGCCCCACAGCTCTGTGATACCTTTGAGGAACACTGCTGGCATTCGACAGCTAAAGACATTTTTGCGACAAAGCTCTCTCACCCCAGGTAGTAGGTGACGGCCTCCACTGCATTTGTCGTCAGGAACTCACGTGTCACCTTAGGGTCAAACATCAGAGCCTGGAACTGGTACTGCAGGGCCTGCAAACAGCAAGAGCGCATCGTCAACAAACCATGAGATAGATATAGCATGTGTGGCACACATTGCCTGTGAAACATGGTGCACTCAAGAAAGTTGCCAGAATTTGTTCAAAAGGCAATTTCTGCTCATAGGATCTAGCACAACACTTCCGCTCATTACTGAAGGCCAGCCACTTGAGTATGAGTACAGTAGACTCTCGTTAAACGGAACCTGAAGGGACCAAGAAAATGTGTTCCATTTAACACGAGTTCCGTTTACTGAGAGAGGAGCAGGAGTGAAGAATCCAAGTATGAAACCAATTATATTAGATGCAGTTTTTCCGTTTAAGCAGCAGTTCCGTTTAACAGATTTCCGTTTACTGAGAGTCTACTGTATTTGCAGTCAAAGACCACAAGCACAGACATATGTATAAACTCCCACCACCCCAAATCCAAGTTTCTGGCTCCGAACTCATTTACTGTGACGTGAGTAGGCTCTTCCAAAGGTCATTGCCTCTTTAAGAAGAGCTACTGCTGGTGTGATGATGATTATTACTTTTAATAGCATCCCCTTTGAAATGGGGCAGCGATCAACCCCCCAGCCTGTTCCTTTTAGAGCAAAGTTTTTAGGTGCGCGTCCCTGTGTTGAGAGTCAGTATGCATTGTCCCTCGCTGCAACTGTGTGAATAAGTGCAGCCAAGGCCACCTCCCATGCTGTATCCTGTGCACATCTATCAATCAGAGCTCAGAATGCGGACACATGGTATGGCATTGTGATTTCTTTCTGTACGTGTACACATGCCTCTAAAATTCTTGCCTCGATATATGACAGAATGAAAACATGCATAGAATGACATTTAAACGTCACATTATGGAGTGTGATAATGGTCGGTGATTTCTTCGTGTTGTTTCTATACAATGAAGCGTTCCTTGGTGTATTACACTCCAGCAAACTCTTCTTTATTTTCATTTTTTACTTCCTGATGCAAGCCTCTATTTCTAGGATGTGCTGTTATCTGCGCCTGTAACGACACTTGCTTTACCACTCTAATCCCTGCTTTCTTTCCACCAATATTGTAAACACATCTTTCTCAAAAGTTAATGGCACCTCCCACTTTGAAATCCAGCACCTCTGAAAAATGCACACTTCCACGGGTCTTGTTTGTAAAATATTCTGACATTCAATTACACTGTGTTGAGTAGCTTCCAGATTTTCATGGAAGCAGACACATGCTTCCTGTTATGAATATTTGCTCTGGTATAATTTTGTTCGCAGGCAGGTAGCTCGAGCTTCAGATAGCAAAGCACAGCCCCTTGCGTTATCATACAAACTTTCCCTTCTGATAATTGCCATCTTGCAACGTGTTGTGCAGTGACATCTGGTGGCACCTCTTCAATGCAATTCAATATGCCTGTTAAAAAATGTATGTGCTTAACATAGTGGAAATTTGTGAATCTAGTACGTATTATATATATATGCATCAGCATGCCCTCTTTGATTGGCACTGAAGATTATAAAAAGGACCTGGGTGGTATCTTAGAGTGACTCAGAAAGTGGACCGTTCGCTTTCCCTTGCATGCAGGGGCGGCCCTGGCGGGGGGGCACAGGGGGGGAGGGGCTGCACTTATTTTGTGGCGCAAGCATGTGGCTTGCTTGCACCTCACAGCTTCCACCCTGCTGCAACCAGCTTGTGAGATATACACTAATAAATTATACTCTGAAAACTCTAGGGTTGTTAATTTCACCACCATAGGTTTATTAATAGACCATAAAATCAATGTTAAAAGGTTAACCTTTAAATTTCCCACCAAAATCTCCTACGGTAACATTTATTTATTTATTTTCAATACTGCTATCCCCAATGATGATAGGAGTTCTAGCAGGGTGGTACAAAGCATGTAACAAGGCCGCATAACACACAAGATAAATAAATTCAGACAATATAATTTTCAACTGACAACAGCAATGTCAAATATTAACATTTTACATTGAAGGAAAGTAGGTGACTTTTAGGGGCTCGTTTTTCTTTGTTAGACACAATATTAATGAGAACTAACAGACAATAATGCCAAGGAAAATATAGGGGATGTGATTTGTAGTAATTATGATATAAAATGTGAAGAAAGTAAAGTGGACGAAAAGATAACTTGCTGGTCCCTGCCAGCGGCAACTTGTCTTTTAGTCCACTTCACATTTTATATCATAATTACTACAAATAACATCCCCTATATTTTCCTTGGCATTATTGTCTGTTAGTTCTCATTAATAATATTTTTAAATTGTGAGACAAAACACAGACAAGCCTTTGGTTATACGAAATACAACAGGATTACACTTCAAGGAGAGCCTGAAAGTCATCACTGTCAACCTAATCTAACCTAACCTAACCTAAGCTAACCTAACCTAAACTAATCTAACCTAACCTAACCTAAACTAACCTAACCTAACCTAACCTAACCTAACCTAACCTAACCTATATGTATACATCGAGTTCATTCCATCTGGTTACAGTTCGGGCGCAAAAAGAATGTTTAAAAAGATTGTTTTTAGATTGAAATGCTACTAATGAAAATGGATGTCGTTGCCTAGTAGCATAACCTGTGGAAAATTAATTATGGTCACGTGTTCAGCTATGTAACTTGCCCTTGACAATTTTAAACATGATGGCAAGCGATTTTATTTCTTACAGCCTGCTTGGCGAAGTAACTGAGTGATTGATGAGGGACCATAACTACTGAAAATAAATCATACAGCCTTACTCTGAACTCTTTCCAGCTGATGTGTGTTAGCCTGTGTAAATGGGTCCCAAATAACATTTGCATATTCTAAGATCGGTAGTATCAAAGCTTTGAAAGTGACAAGTTTACAGATGGTAGATGCGCTCTCGAGAGACCTCCTTAAATAATGAAGTTTAGACAAAGCCTTATTAGAAATAGCAGTGATATGATTATCCCAGTGAATATTATCAGTTATAATGAGACCTAGATATTTGAACTCATTGACACGATTTAATGATTTACGATCAATTGTATATGTATATAAAAGAGGATTTTTTTTGTTGCTTCGGTCATTACAGCGCACTTGTCAAAATTCACAGCCATCTGCCACGTCTTGCACCAACGAAGTCCTTTATCTAATTCACAATTTAATGCAATTTGATCAGAAGTTGAACTTATCTCTAAGGTTGAGCGTTGGGCTAGTTGGTGCAGCATAATCCAAAGGTTTCACAGCGCATACAACGAGGACGAGCAAAGAAGAGACACACACAGCGCTGAACTTACAACTGGCTTTTTATTTTCCTGCCACGGCAATATATATGCGCATTTTTACAGGAAAAAAAGGAAGAACAGAGCAGACGAGGTATACAAAATCAGTCAAAGGAACAGCAACCCATTATTGATATCACATGTTTTGAGATAAAAATTCACTTTCCTTGCTCGAAAGAGCAAGCGACGCAACACTGATACACTTTTCACCACGTTTCAAAATTTCCTGGGCTTCTATGATTTCGCGCGCTATCCTATTTTTGTTTCTCGCGAGCACACGTGTGTGATCGAAAAGAGGCCGGCACCCACAATCCCGACAATGAATTCCTAAATGCCCACTGATAGCCCTGTCTACATTGTACCGGTGTTCCTTAAGACGTTCATTAAGGCACCTTCCGGTCTGCCCGACATATTCACTGTGACAAGATAGCGGAATACAATACACGACGCTATCTTCACACGGGACGAACCTATCTTTATGCTTGGTGGTGCACATTTTTCGAGGTCTTGCTTCAGAATTCACCTGACGGCACATTGTAAGAAGCTTGGCGGGGGCTGAAAAAACAACGTTTACACCAGCTCGCTTGCCAACCCGCTTTATGTTGTGGCTAATTTGATGCAGGTACGGGATTACTGCGACTTTTTCTCGCACTTGCGTTGCCTCACCGGATATTGCAGTAGAACGACTAGAATTCTTGATAGTTTTTAAAGTTTTTTCCGCCACGGACCTTAATACATCGCGAGAGTAGCCTGCACATTCTAAGCGCTCGACTTGTTTGGTGAAACTGGATGACACAGTGTGGGCACAGGATTTTGTCAGCGCATTCTTAAGGCACAAACCGGCAATGCTTCTTTTTACCAGCTTCCTACTTACCAGCTTACCTAATCCTGTGCCCACACTGTGTCATCCAGTTTCACCAAACAAGTCGAGCGCTTAGAATGTGCAGGCTACTCTCGCGATGTATTAAGGTCCGTGGCGGAAAAAACTTTAAAAACTATCAAGAATTCTAGTCGTTCTACTGCAATATCCGGTGAGGCAACGCAAGTGCGAGAAAAAGTCGCAGTAATCCCGTACCTGCATCAAATTAGCCACAACATAAAGCGGGTTGGCAAGCGAGCTGGTGTAAACGTTGTTTTTTCAGCCCCCGCCAAGCTTCTTACAATGTGCCGTCAGGTGAATTCTGAAGCAAGACCTTGAAAAATGTGCACCACCAAGCATAAAGATAGGTTCGTCCCGTGTGAAGATAGCGTCGTGTATTGTATTCCGCTATCTTGTCACAGTGAATATGTCGGGCAGACCGGAAGGTGCCTTAATGAACGTCTTAAGGAACACCGGTACAATGTAGACAGGGCTATCAGTGGGCATTTAGGAATTCATTGTCGGGATTGTGGGTGCCGGCCTCTTTTCGATCACACACGTGTGCTCGCGAGAAACAAAAATAGGATAGCGCGCGAAATCATAGAAGCCCAGGAAATTTTGAAACGTGGTGAAAAGTGTATCAGTGTTGCGTCGCTTGCTCTTTCGAGCAAGGAAAGTGAATTTTTATCTCAAAACATGTGATATCGATAATGGGTTGCTGTTCCTTTGACTGATTTTGTATACCTCGTCTGCTCTGTTCTTCCTTTTTTACCTGTAAAAATGCGCATATATATTGCCGTGGCAGGAAAATAAAAAGCCAGTTGTAAGTTCAGCGCTGTGTGTGTCTCTTCTTTGCTCGTCCTCGTTGTATGCGCTGTGAAACCTTTGGAACTTATCTCATTATACACAACACAGTCGTTGGCATATAGTCTTACTTTAACACCAAAATAATCCACAATGTCGTTTAAAAAAAGAAGGAACAATAATGGCCCCAGGACTGATCCCTGGGGGACACCCGTATCGACAGGCAGCTTTTTTGAGAAGTATTCATTAAAAACAACATACTGTTTTCAAGAACTCAGGTATGCCTGTATCCAATGACCAAGTTGTGGGTTTTTCAATACTTCCAAAAGTTTCACAGGTAGTTTGGAATGAGAGATCTTGTCCAAGGTTTTTGCGAAGCCTAAAAAAACAGCGTCTATCTGTGACTGGTTATTTATGGCTAGTGCAAAGTCATGGACAATTTCAACTAATTGTGTTGTGGAAAAACTGCGCCTAATACCATGCTGAGCTGGTAAAAGTACTGAGTGTGAGTCCAAAAAGCAGGAAATGTGCTTATGTGTTCTAATAATTTGCAGCGCATACAAGTCAAAGCTGTTGGGCAATAATTAGAAACCAACTGTTTGTCCCCATGCTTGAATAAAGGCTTAATTTTGGAAAATTTCCAATCATCGGGCAGGACCCCACTGGCTAATGATTCATTAAAAATAATTGTCAGAAATTTTGAAGACCATTCTGCATATCTCTTTAAAAAGGCATTCGGTAAATCATCTGGGCCACAAGATTTCCTTACATTCAAGTTTAACAATAATTCAAATATGCCAGCCTCTGTGATTTCTGGATTTCCAGTGGGAGCGAGGTCTTTAAACTTGCAAGAAGTAGGGATGGTTTGGCCATCGCAAGTAAAAACAGATGCGAAGTGTCTGTTAAATGCATTGGCAATTTCTTTTCCATCTGATGAACAAACATTGTTTATAACAAACGTGTCTCTATTCGATGACTTGGGTCTTATGAATTGCCAAAAATAAGACGGTGATTCTTTAATCATGTTAGTTAACTTTACATCGTAAAAATTGCGTTGTTCCATCCTCATTTTTTCCTTTAGTTGTTGGGACAGATCGGTGATCAGAGAACGTGTTGTGATATTCACGATAAACGGCAGCGCACACCAGGTTAAGACAGATACACAAAACACGAAAAAAAGAACGACACAAGCGCTGAACTTCAACTGATCTTTTCTTCTTTTTTAGTAATTTTTGAAGCTGATTAATTTTTCTCACATTACAGATTTCAAAGTGCTTTTTCGTAGTGCTTTTTTGTTGAGCCACAGTGGCTCAGCGAAGTTCCTTGAAACTTAGTATGTTAAGTCTTTGGCTCCCTCAGAAGACAATCTTTAGCAATTTAGGAACATAGGCCCTAGGAGATGCCATCAAAATCTATGACGTCATGGTGACTGGTGCGGGAACTCTAAGGTGGCGTCAGCACCTGCATTTTCTTTTCGCACATTTTCTCGCTTACCAAGCGTCTTCTTGCAGCAAGCGCAGTGTTTTTGGTATCGTGAAAGAGTAATTTGCTATACGAGAAAAATTGTTTTTCTCTTCAGTGTCCCTTTAACCCCTTAACTGCTTTGGACGAGCAGAGCTCGTCCTGCCCAAACTGTCCCCAAACTGCTTTGGACGAGCAGAGCTCGTCCTAGCAGAATAGGTACTCCCCTCTAGCGTTGAGGGCAAGAGGCGCTCTTCTACAGCTTAGATTGCGTGTAATCCACCAGATGGCAGCATTTACTTGGCAATTTATTTTTCTCCTGCGGAAAGAGCGCGGTTTTTGTATGAAAAGATGGCTTGCGGTGGCGGGCACCTATGCATAACTGGCTCATCAACACGAAAAGAGGCTTTTCGTTTTCGTCATCTTCTTCGAGGGATGATCATTCGGATACAGATGTTTATCTTGTGCCCAGAAGTGAAGACAGCGAAGTCGGTGAATTGAGCATCTCCTCCGGTGATGATGAAAACAGCTCGGAAGCGAACATCGCGAGTGCTCGCCAGTGGATCCTGCTTGATGCGGACAATCCTCCTGTGAAGCCTCCTCGCTTTCCATTCTTGGTCATTCCAGGCAAGACTTTCAACTTGTCATTGCCAGATGACCTTATGGAATATATTCAGCAGTTTCTTCAAATGTGCTTCGTTTGCTCTCGGAAGCGAGGAGAAAACGGGAAAAGATTGAGATAGGGAACTGGCTTTTGGTGCAGGAGCTGCAACAGGCCCCCTTGCGTTATTCCGTGTTTTGATTTGACTAAGTATGTGGCACAAATATTTTTTTTAACATCGACTAGCTATTTTTTAGTACAATCAGATTCGAAATCAGCAATAAAAAAAATAGGCACTTTTGGTTGGGAAATTTTCAAAAAAATAAAGCACTTAAGGGGTTAAAAAATGGACTGCTGCCACAACCCTCGAAAGGGTTTCGGGGTCCTGCCTGCATTAATATGACATATCGTTATATGAATTAGAAACAGCTAGAATTGATTGATTCATTCATTCATTTATCTACTATTTATTTATTTACACAGTCTCTCACCTGGGCAAACTGCCCCTCAAGCAGCGAGACCTTCGCAGCAGCCTGGAAGTCCGAGAAGCGTTGGCAGTAGTTGACGACCGAAGTAGGATCGTAGCTGCCTCGGAATGCCTGAGGGACAAAGTGAGGGAAACAAGAGCTGTGAGACATTAATTAAGAAGACCACACTGCTTAAGCTTGGTTGCCTTGCTTGAGAAGGAGTATTCTATCTTCATTTGATGATGGGGGCATTGAGAAGGCATTCGATACAACATCCAGAACAGAGCTGCCCAACACTGTTCAGTTAAGCTGGTGTGACTCACAAGACTGAAACTCCTATAATGTGAGATGGATGTTATTGTTTAAGAGCAGGCACAGCTCTAGCGATACATGAAGGTAAGCAGGTCTAAGTGACTGCAGCATTGCAATGTGTGACCTAGACATGAAAGAACTTTTGCAATGCTGAAAGCTGTTCAGCATCTGTAACACATGATGGGTATAATTTAAGCACATCTTCGGTGAGTTACGTTAGCTTCCTAGGTGAGTTGTTTACATGTTCTTCAAGAAACCTTGTTGCCACAAGTTGGCACTTGTCTCTGTTTGCATTCTTCTGTGCTTAGACTTGTGCGTTATCGATGGACCAATTGGTTGGCTGTACTTTCCATCAACACCATGGTGGTTGAAGCATTGCCGAAGTAGCACATGTAAACTTTACTGAAGCATCTTGATAGACAGTATCAACTTGAAAATTGCAAGCTCCACAGCTAAATGGCAACCAAAAACTATTTTGCAAAGACCAACCTCCAAGGCAGTGTGCAAGGCCACAGGACCGTACGGTGGGTCATCGAGAGAACCCAGGTCAAAGGTCGGTGTAGTGCGGCTCAGGTATGCATTCTGGAAGGCCTTTTGTCGCAACTGCACAATGAACATTAAGGAAAAAAAATAACACAGTCAAAAAAAGCAGTGTACATCACTGTTGTTGTTGTTGTTGTTCATTTTACTCACTGAAAAGGGCTCGGAACTGTCCTTTTTCGAAGTCTCAGAAATACTTTGGAAAGAGTAAAATGCCTCCCAGATACATAATACTGAAATAACCTTGTAAAAACCTACTACAAGTGAGGACATTTTCAGAATTGTGTCGATTTTTCCCATCTGCCTTCGAGTTACTCTGTTCCAGTGGAATAAAATGCCGCCACTGACGACGCCACATCCATGGCACATCATTTCATTTGTATTGGGCAAGTGCTGCCTAGCCCAAGCAGACAACACTTGGTTTCTCTCCAAAATGTCCAATTCTGATCGGACTTGAAAACTCCGATTTTTTACTGCTAGTGTTCTTGGATATCCAATACATCACAGTACATACACAGTACTGGTAGGAAGGAGTGCACCGATTCAAACGTCATGCTGGAGACTCAGTCTGTATTGGCCAACGACAGCCCTCTGATTGACTAAGAGTTCTTCAATCATACTAGTTGTAAAACTACTCGTAGGCTCCACGTATCAGAATACGAGCACGGCATCGGTTGAAATCGCAGAGGTCTGATGATGGTCGCATCACCTGTCAACAAAGAAACAAACTAACAAAGCTCGTTTTCTTGTGTTTTGCATTGCAGGAGACAACACGCTTGGTGCAGTCAGCGGTGGGTCTAAGTGTGCAGTTTACTTTTTTGAAGAAGATATTGCAGCCACAGAAATCTTCAACCTTTCTAAGTATTTTGTCTAACTCTCGCAAATCTAATTCTCATGCAATGACGCTGAAGACTGCAACGATGCGGCATGTTTTCTGTCACTACACCCAGGTGGGGTGTCAATTCACTCACCTCCGTAGATTTATTGATCGCATTGTCAAAGTTTTGTAACAAAGTTTCAGAGTTGGTATGATTCAAGAACTCCGATTTCAATGTGTCAGCTGACATGAAGTGATGGTGGCCGGCCCACCACTCTGTTTGAAAAACATGGCTGATCCCTCTGTCGTAGGAATCGGCATAACACGAAAGTGAAACGTGTCTTCACAGACGTAGTTGAGCGTTTGTTGCGCATTCTTTTGCCCCAAGGGCGAAGGAATGAATGCTACAGCAACAAATTGTAATGTCACGCGAAGAACAGCAAGCAGCTCGAAACTTGCATTGAGCTGCTCAAGCAGAAAGGACACATGGAACGAACATACACAGGATGAGAGCGAACTAACTGTCACATTTGTAACTTATTTCTGCATGAGCACCGCTCTCCTTTCACAAAAGCGGCCGCTGCAGTGAGCCAAGTGACATTCGTGCTCTCAACACGAGACGTACAAACCACTGCGATCACGAGATAAGCACTAAGGTGCGTATTTGGGCCGGTTGGTACATGTTCAATGATACGAGAAACAGCGCGACACACGGGACAGCGCTTGGTCCGTCTCTTTCACTGCCCCGTGTGTCGTGCTGTTTCTCGTATTGTTGAACGAGATAAGCGCACGGACAAGCGACCTGTAGACGCGGGCGCTCGTCGCAATGGCGACGACCTTTCAAGCGCGCTCTTCGAGCCCTTCGCACCATCTCGCTAGTGGTAACGAAAATGCGCTGTAACACCGATCTCTGAGTACCGCCACCGGCAAATGGTGTATATAAATAGCTCGCCGTTAGCATTCCAAAGAGCGTGCCGTCCGTGGCCGAATCGTTTCGCACTGCACGCTGCAGAGCGAGGGGTCGTAAGTTCGATTCCCGGTGATGGAACTTTTTCTTCTGGTTTTTGTCTTTGCCCCCTGTTAGTCTTTATATTTTACAGCGTCATATCCGTGACGGAAATACGTCAGTGGAGCCGTGGTGGACCCCGGCATAAAACACTTTCGTGTTAAAAGACGGTGTGACAAAAAAATGTGGGGAGTTTTCACTAAGTTGCGCAAAGCTTGGCACAGGTTGATCCTCTGCTCGTCTTGCTGCAGCACGGGAATCACAACGCCGGCGATGTTTGGATCCAGCGAGCTTGGCCAAAGAAGCGGCAGCCAAGAGACGGCGACGGGGCGGATCCGAAATATGCACAAAGCTTGCCACTCTGAATGTGTTGAAATCACTGTCCCTGAGCCAAGGTGTAAGAAACTGTGGGGGTTGCTATGGCGATGGCTCGCCGGCAGCTGCTCCTTGGTGCAGTGGGAGCTGGGCTATATTTAGCAATGGCGCAGCATAAGTGTTTTATTAACAGTAGGGGTGTGCGAATATTCGAAATTTCGAATATTTTTCGAACAGTGTTTGCTATTCGATTCGATTCACACTGGAATTTTACTATTCAAACTATTCGAACTTCCTGAAAACAAGTACAGTCGATGTCCGATTGAATGTGACCCCTTCAGATTTTTTAATATGCTTCACCTCATCACACCCCTGTATTGCGGCAAAGCTGTCTTTCAAGCTCCGTTACGGTCGAACTTTGCCAAGAGACAGTCAACGTCCGTTTGGAAGTGGTCCCTAGAGTTTCAATATGCTTCACCTCATCACACCCAGGTATTGCGGCAAAGCTGCCTTTCAAGCTCTGCTACGGTCGCCAATGTATTAACTCAAGAAAACGCTGGTTCCAACATGGAGATGAAAGATGTGGCAGAGGTGGGGGCTCAATTTATGCTGTTTTGGCCTGAAATTCGCGCAGGAAGTCCGAAAAATCGGAAGCCGAAGCCTTTCAGCATCTAAAATTTCAGACGTTCTTATATATCGACGTCTACGAGG
Organism: Rhipicephalus sanguineus; assembly: GCF_013339695.2. Classification (NCBI taxonomy): domain Eukaryota; kingdom Metazoa; phylum Arthropoda; class Arachnida; order Ixodida; family Ixodidae; genus Rhipicephalus; species Rhipicephalus sanguineus. The sequence continues at coordinate 112,692,450 of NC_051185.1, read as the reverse complement.
CATATTTGGAACTCCGGACTTGAAGGGAGCAGACCCTTGTCCGCTACACCAGTTGGGCTTCCACAGAAGTTGAAAGAGGAGGAGAGGCTGAGGAAATGGCATCTTTGCCTATCACGTGTAAAGTGTTGTCGGCAACACTTTTGTTGCACCAAATCATGTACATAAATAGAATTCGGCCTCTACATTGCCTCATTCTTGATAAGACAACTATGAAACACCACCCCGCCAGTGCTTCATCAACCTAGCAAAAAGAAACACTTTGATGTTGCTATCTCATAAGAATATGCTTAGGAATCCTCTCTAACTTTATTTTCTGCAATTTCGCTTCGAAGTATTAAAAAAATATTCTAGAAATATTTGAAAAATATTCGACTCGATTCGAACTCACACTTCAATATTCGAATTCACTTCGCACTGAAAATTTTGCTATTTGCACAGCTCTAATTAACAGATATCTTACTGCTAGCTTGAACAGCTTTGCCGGTCACAAATAGTGCTGGTCACACGAGCACATAGCCTACAGCAACATTGTATACATGTGCAAGAGCAAACAGCAAAAGGAAAAACATTAAAAGTGTTCAAGCGTTGTTCGGACATGACTGCATCTCGGAGTGCATTGTCAAATGTACAATGTGGTTGTTAAGGCTTTGGCTTTAATAAATTCATTGTTTTTAGCGAGAACAGAACCTTTCTAAACGAGAAACGATGAAAATGAACTATCAGACTGAGAAACCTCTCATGTAGGCTTGTGCGAATATTCGAGCACTTCGAATATTCGAACGAATAATACAGTATTCGAATTCGCTTCGATTCGAATTTAAATTATTGAAAATTTCGAAGTATTCGAAAAGAACGAATAGGTGTATATTAGTCCGCTTGTTACCCCCTGTAAAGGTGGTTTCACTGCAGTGGAGCGGTGCTATACCGTGAATGCACTTTTCCAAGGAAAATCCGCACCGTCCGGTTGTACTAATCTCCTGTAAAGGTGGTTTCACTGCAGTAGAGAAGTGCTATACCGTGAATACACCTTTCCAGGGAAAATCCGCACTGCCGCGGAGCCCCACTTCAAGGTTAAATGAGCATATTACCCTCACATCGATTCAGCATTTTTCAAGTTTAAAAACTTGTTCTAACGGCTTATATGCTCCAAGTGTAGTAAATTTTAAAACGTAACATATTGTCACGTGGTCGTGACGTCGACGAAGACAGCAGTCGGCGTTTGTAGGATGAAACTGTTTATTTGGCCGAACTTGTGGCCGGAAAATGAGAACTAGAACTACAGCAATGCACGCTGTACAATGATAGCGGCGAACAGGGCGTCGTCCGTCGATCAACTGACAAGCGGTCACGCGCGTAGGCTTTTATACAGGCGCTATCGAACTTTCCAGCAATATCGCTGGTGGCGGCGTAATCTCTAGACAAAGCTGGAACATTCGCGTGCGGGGCGCAATCTTAACAAACCGATCTACTACAATCGCGACGCTTCTAGAACACTACTTCGCGGACAGCGTCGAGCGTTGATAACCGTCTCTGCCGGTCAAACCCGAATACATCAAAACAAGACAAGAAGTGGGCGTGGCAATGCCCCCCTCTGAAAAAGCATCGTCCCGATGCTTGTGAAAGAACATAGAAGAGAAAAAAACAAGTGTATACACAAATAAATTACAATAACAAAGGAAAAAAATAGAGTCCCCAGGCTCGCTAACGCGCGAAAAACGGCTTAAGGCGCACGACATGGACGACTTCAGGTCGCGCACGGCGCCGCTGGGAGTTCGTAATGCCGTCTGGGACAACCTCATAGTCGAGTGTGCCCAGACGTCGAAGTACCCTGTACGGTCCGAACCCACGAAACACAAAACCTCTAAAAAACTTCTTGAAACGACTAAAAAGGTATGCGGACATCTAGGTATATTATGCAACGTTGAATAAACGTTTTTCACAAGAAGTTTTTTAGAAGACGTTTAAAAAACGTTTTTTACAAGAAGTCTTTTTAAAACGTTTAGTGAACATTTTTTTCTAGAGCTTTTGCCATTAAAATGCGCACATATGAACTTCGGTCGCTCGTATACGTTCGTAATCGCAAATATTGGTCGCCTGAACCGCATGCGCAATAAAAAGAAAGGGTAGCGGGTTTATATTTCTCCCCATTTTAACATGTGAAGATCGGTAAACCAAATTTTCCCATCTTTTAGCCCACCATGCACGTGAAGGATACAACATCATTCGCCGAACATCGATCACCATCGCCTAATTGATGAAATAAAATGTGATACAATGTATGGGCAGTATGGGGATCGAGAGTGCCCCCGGACCCTTCGAGCGTCATCTCCAGTTAGTTCGTTCGCGCGCAGACCATGCTTGCCGAGGCGCGCTCCTAGCGAGGGCGGAAGAAAAGCGTCTTTTCCTCTCCACAACCTCGCCTCACCCTCCCGCCGTCGAGAGGCGAGACATGGCCTCCGAGATAGCGGGCGCGTCCCCCATCTCGGAGGCCATGGTCGAGACATGTCGCCACCCATGGTCGCCATTGGTCGCCACATACTCCGTCATTCTACGTCATCGTGTCGTGCCCTCTCATTGGCCGCCCGTGACGCCGCTCTGGCGCTCTCGCCGCTCTCGCTCTTATCTCGCTCTCTTTCCACCGAAGCCGCCGACGATAACTGCGTAGTATAGTTTCAAGCGTTTCAAGTTGAATATCCTTTCTCCGTCTTTTCGGAATGTGCTTCTTGTTCGTCCTGCTATTTTTTCGTGTCAAAACTCCAGGACCTCATTGTCTTCCAGACACCCAACAGACGTAAGTGTCATTTTTAGATTTCCGCGCGAAAGGGTCTGCCATGGAAAGAAAAAAGAAAGCTATCGGCTCTCTATCGCGTCGGCAAAAACATCGCCGACTTCATGCTGCAGTTGAGCCGCTTTTTCGCCAGACCGCCTCGATGCAAAATAATGAAAGTAACTTTTCAGCACAAAACTCAACTACTGAAAGCGTATACGCTAATGCCTGCCTGGTTACAATCTGTGTTGAGGGTGATGAATGTGGAAGTGCGTCACCTGAACCCGCCGACAGGTCACCTGAACGAATTATACATGAGAGCGCCAGCTCATGCCCGTGTTCAAGTAACTTTGCTGTGAGGCCTTAGAAGAATGTGCAGAAGGCGTCAAAACATATGCTTCGCAAATGTTCCGATTTGTTATAATTTTTGAAAGACATAGGGTAAGCTGTTGCACGCACATGCTTGGCTGACTTCATTGTGCCATTTGCGTGCAGGATGAAAATAAAGTTCTGAGTATTGCCGAAACCACGACACGATTGTGATGGCCACCGTTGTGGAGGAACTCGTTGATTTTGCTTACCCGGGATTCTGAAACATACCTAAATTTAAGCGCATTGTGTGGCAGCTGCACTCAACTGTTCAGCTGCACTTTCCTTTGGCTGTTACAAGTTTTCTACTGTTAACTAGGTTTTACTGTTGTGCTTGTGTGTATCTGTGGTTGAAATTTCTAAAGTATCTTGTTTTCTGTACTCATAAGTGACCTCAACACACTTGGTAAAAATTTTTAGCACATAAGCAACACAAAGCCGAAAAGGGACAATCTGTGCACTAACTTTAAAAAAAAATGGTTTATTGCACACGAGGCACTTGTAGACAATGGGGTGGTGCCCTCAAGCTTAACCAAGGTGCCATGCAGAGAGATGTGTCTTCTTCCGCTTTATTTTAGCAAAATATACGGCATACTGATCACCTCGCGAACTACTCCATGTTCAAGAAAGACAGTGCTTCATTCGAGAAGGACAGTCGAGGAGTGCTAACAAAATTGATACCCCCTATTGCAATTTTTGCAGCTTCTATTATCAACTTCGTTAGTTCAACTCTGTTAGCTGATAAAACATTTGTGTTCTGAAAGAAAGGTTCCCACTCACATGCTCTACACTGTAACGCCAGACATCCATCGTGTTTACAAGATTACAATGCTGTCTTATAAATGCCATTGTATGTACCGCAACTAGGCAGGACAACAGAAAGGAACAGACGAACACTGTTGTCCTGTCTAGTTGCGCTACTTACGATGGTATTTACTATGTCGAGACACTAACTCACCCAACATTCGCTCGCCTCTTTTAAAAATGCTCTCTTAACCTATCATTCCTGCAGTGGCCCATTTCCCGGCATACTGCTTACCGCATGAAAGAGGTATCTGATAGATGACAGCTTCTCTGCATTCCAGAAACTGTGTCCTATGTTGTTTCTTGCAGGCAGTCGTCGTCTTTGGTGCTTCAGTGCTGATTCTGCAAATCGATTTCAGCTTGCATCGAGCTGAAAAACTACTTGCACATTAGCACGTGATGCCAACCTTTTTATTCTGTACTTGAATAGCGCAACAACTCAGCGGAACACATAGCACATTGGAAAGATTCACACACAACACGTCACTCAAACAAAGGTGTTAGTCGCAGAGGTCCCGATTAGGAAGTACCACTCCATTGCTCTAGTCTGCCATTCCAACAGTGATGTTGCTCAAAAAGGAATAGCTGTTGTGCCACACTTGCACGAAATTTTGCACTACATCATAAGGTTGATGTCACTTGCTAATGTACAAACAGTTTTTCCGCTCCATGAAAGCTGAAATCGATTTGCAGAATTAGCAGCCAAGCATCGAAGAAGACAACTGCTTGCCAGAAACGACATAGAATGCGGTTTGTGGAATGTGGAGAAACTGTCGCTTATCAGATACCTCTTTCCTGCAGTAAGCAGTATGTCGTGTAAACAAGCAGCTGCATGAATGATAGGTTAATAGAGCATTGTAATCTTGTAAACAAAGCCAATTATGGGTGGCTTGCATTGTCCTGTAGAGCGTGTGGGTGTGAACCTTTCTAGCAGAACTCAAAGGTTTTATCAATCAATAGAGCTTAACTAACGAGATTGATAATACTATAAGCTGCCAAAATCGCAAATATCCGTACCACTTGTGTTAGTACTCTGTCCCTGTCCTTGTCAGATAAAGAATAGACTTTCTGGAATGTGCAGTAGTCTGCGAGTTTATGAGTGTTATGTATATCTAAAAATGAAATGGAAAAAGACAAATCTCGGTGCATTGCTTCTTGGTGCAGTGTGAGTGCACCGGCATTGTGCAACCGTTTGCCTCGTGTGCAATAAACCATTCTACTGAAAGTTAGTGCACATGTTGTGTCTCCATTTTTGTTCTTGTGTTGGTTATGCGAAAAAATTCTTTGCATGTGCTACCAACTAGGGCGAATTTTTCCCTAAACCAGTGTCGCCCTGTGCTACGGTGTTTGTTGTCGTTTAACCAAACTAGCTTCTTGTTTCGTTTTATTTGTTTCTTTGTTATGCTGGTGTAGGTGCAATCTTGACTGAAACATTTTCTTGGCTCATCGTGCCTTTTGTGTGCAGGCTGAAATTAGAATTCCAGGTATTCCCAAAACCACGATATTATTGACACACACCATTGTAGAGGAACTCTAAATTTTGCCTACTTAAGATTCTTTAACATATCTAAATTTACTTCATTGAGACAAAATAAGCCATTGAACTGCTCCTATTGGCGTTTACAAATGTTCGATGATTTAGCAAAGTATTGCTGCTGTGCTCGTATGTTTGCCAAGACAGCCTTCCGATTTTTGTTGTGCTGATACATGTCTGATTGATTGAGACACGTTGTACTTTACTGTGCCTTTTGCGTGCAGGTTCTTGAACAGTCATCAATTCCATTGCTCCAGCCTATGTCAAGTGGCCAACATATTGTTTGGAATTGCTACAATAAAGGTTATGCATGATAACAACATTTGTTGGAATTTCGCATTTACTTTTGGAAGCGTGGTATAACGTATTCCATAAAACACAAGTAATGAAAATGGCCCGACATCAAAATGCTTAGATGTGTTGAGAACAATGAATTAAGGAAACGTCATGTCTGAATAAATAGGGCTAACCAATTCTTTGGCCAGAAGAACACCAATTTTGCTGAGATAAAAAATTCTTGAACACGGGGTGTCGCCGGAGCCGCTTCGACAAGCGGACTTTTCTTCAAGGCTGGAACTTGAAGACAAGTTAGTTTGTCAAAATGTTGGCTCCAGCAACACGCTAGTCAATTCGTTGTATCATGCCAGTGTTTTGCAATCACGTTTTAGCTGTTCACTGTCAAGCGTAATAGGTAAAGGGATGCCTGCGTAATATGGCGTCACATTAATTTCTCGAGCTACTCTAGCGAGCAGGAGTGATAATTCAAAAAAGGCAGAAGTTGAGGGGAAGATGGAAGCTTGAAGAGATGACAAATTCTTCGACACGGGGTGTCGCTGGAGTGAGCGCTTCGACAAGCAAACTTGTCTTCTTCAAAGCTGTGAATTGACAAGTCAGCTTGTCGAAATCGCTCCAGCGACACCCCGTGTCGAAGAATTTGTCATCTCTTCAAGCTTCCATCTTCCCCTCAACTTCTGCCTTTTTTGAATTATCAATCCTGCTCGCTAGAGTAGCTCGAGAAATTAATGTGACGCCATATTACGCAGGCATCCCTTTACCTATTACGCTTGACAGTGAACAGCTAAAACGCGATTGCAAAAGGCTGCATGATGCAACGAATTGACTAGGGCAAGCTCCTCAACAAGCTGGTTTGCATGAAAAATAAATGTCTAAAAAAGATCTAGCAAGAAGTTTTTTAGAATTCTTGCAAGCAGTTTTCTAGACTTCTAATAACGTGGCGTTAGCACAGCTACAGGAAGTTTTCAAGCTGCTTACGTCTAAATAACATCTCAACTAAACTTCTAATATACTTTTGGAGTTTCCTTTCTAGATGTTTAGTAGAAGTTTTCTAGCTTTTCTTGTGTTTCGTGGGAAGTATCGTCGAAGAAGCTTCTCACTAAGTCCTCGTCGGCGTATTGGCGTCCATACCCATACACGGTCACCGGGTTGATATTCCATGTGGCGTCGTCGAAGGTTGTAGCGGCGGCTGTCAGTCGTCTGCTGGTTCTTGATCCGTAGGCGGGCGAGCTGTCGTGCTTCTTCGGCGCGCTGTAGGTAGGTGGTCACGTCGATGTTTTCCTCGTCGGTCACGTTTGGTAGCATGGCGTCGAGCGTCGTTGCCGGGCTCCGTCCGTAGACCAACTTGTATGGCGTCATCTGCGTCATTTCCTGTACGGCCGTGTTGTACGCGAAGGTCACGTACGGAAGGATGGCGTCCCACGTCTTGTGTTCGACGTCGACGTACATGGCCAGCATGTCGGCGATGGTCTTATTTAGACGCTCGGTGAGGCCGTTGGTCTGTGGGTGGTACGCGGTGGTGCGGCGGTGGCTTGTGTGGCTGTATTCCAAGATCGCCTGAGTCAGGTCAGCCGTGAACGCCGTACCTCTGTCGGTGATGAGAACCTCTGGGGCGCCGTGTCGAAGGACGATGTTCTCAACGAAGAACTTGGCTACCTCAGCGGCACTGCCTTTGGGCAGGGCTTTTGTTTCGGCGTAGCGGGTGAGGTAGTCGGTAGCCACGACGATCCATTTATTTCCGCAAGTCGACGTTGGGAACGGCCCCAGGAGGTCCATCCCGATCTGCTGGAATGGTCGCCGAGGAGGCTCGATCGGCTGAAGGAAGCCTGCTGGTCTTGTGGGCGGTGTCTTCCGTCGCTGACAGTCTCGGCACGTCCTTACGTAGCGAGTGACGTCGGCGGCAAGGCGCGGCCAGTAGTACTTTTCTTGTACTCGTGCGAGCGTTCGGGAAAGTCCGAGGTGTCCAGCCGTCGGGTCGTCGTGCAGGGCATGCAAAATTTCTGGTCGCAGTCCCGAAGGTACAACGATAAGGTAGCTGGCTCGGGCCGGAGTGAAGTTCTTCTTTACGAGGACGTTGTTTTTAAGGAAAATGATGCCAATCCTCGCCTGAATACTTTTGGGACAACGACGGTCCTGCCCTCCAGGTATTCCACTAGATCCTTCAGTTCCGGGTCGGCTCGCTGTCGTTCGGCGAAGTCTTCGGTACTTATGGCTCCCAAGAAGCTGTCATCATCCTGGTCGTCGGGCGTTGGTGGGTCGACGGGGGCACGAGCCAAGCAGTCGGCGTCGGAGTGTTTCCTTCCGGACTTGTAGACGACAATAATGTCAAATTCTTGAAGTCTTAGGCTCCACCGTGCGAGGCGACCTGAAGGGTCCTTCAAGTTAGCTAGCCAACACAAGGCGTGATGGTCGCTCACAACTTTGAAGGGCCTGCCGTAGAGGTAGGGGCGAAACTTTGACGTAGCCCAGATGATGGCGAGGCACTCCTTTTCTGTTGTGGAATAGTTGACCTCTGCTTTAGACAGCGACCGGCTAGCATAACTGATAACCCTTTCCAGTCCGTCCGTCCGCTGCACAAGTACGGCGCCGAGTCCTATGCTGCTTGCATCGGTGTGAATCTCCGTATCGGCGTATTCGTCGAAATGCGCAAGTATCGGAGGTGTCTGCAGGCGTCGTTTCAGTTCATGAAATGCTTCGACTTGCGCTGTTTGCCACCTGAATTCGACGTCGGTCTTCGTGAGCTGCGTTAGTGGCTCGGCGATCCGTGAAAAGTCTTTGACAAAGCGTCTGTAAAAGGCGCACAAGCCGAGAAATCGGCGCACGGCCTTCTTGTCGGTGGGTGGCGGGAAAGCGGCGGTGGCAGCTGTTTTCTGCGGGTCTGGGAGCACTCCAGTCTTGCTGATCACGTGACCCAAAAACAAGAGCTCCTCGTACGCGAAGCGGCACTTTTCTGGCTTCAGGGTGAGCCCGGAGTTCTTGATTGCTTGAAGTACGGATTGAAGTCGCTGGAGGTGTTCGTCGAAGTTCGAGGAATACACAACGACGTCGTCCAAGTAGACAAGGCAAGTCTGCCACTTCAAGCCAGCTAATACAGTATCCATGACTCGTTGGAAAGTCGCAGGTGCCGAGCAAAGACCGAAAGGCATGACCTTGAACTCGAACAGGCCGTCCGGTGTTATAAAGGCGGTCTTTTCTGGGTCTCTCTCGTCGACTTCAATTTGCCAGTAGCCTGTCTTGAGGTCCATCGACGAAAAGTAATTAGCGTTGTGGAGTCGATCCAGGGTGTCGTCTATCCGTGGGAGAGGGTACACGTCCTTCTTTGTGATTTTGTTCAGGCGACGATAATCGACGCAGAAACGTAGGGTCCCATCCTTCTTCTTCACATAACACCACGGGAGACGCCCACGGGCTATTGGATGGCTGGATGATGTCGTCGCGTAGCATTTCATCGACTTGTTTCTTAACGGCCTCCCGTTCCCGCGTCGAAACCCGGTAGGGACTCTGGCGGAGTGGTCGAGCATTTTCTTCTGTTACGATGCGGTGCTTAGCAAGGGACGTTTGTCGGACCCGCGATGACGACGAGAAACAGTCCCTGTATTCCTGCAGAAGGCGTCGGAGCTGTTGCTGTTGGCGAGCGGGAAGACTTGGGTTTACGTCGAAGGGTGGCTCAGGGATCGTCGTCGTAGCTTCGTCAGAATCTGAAAAGGCAAACGCATCGCTGACGGCCAAGATTTCTTCGATGTATGCAATCGTCGTGCCCCTGCTCAGGTGTCTGTATTCCTGGCTGAAGTTCGTTAGCATCACGCTTCCTTTTCCTTCATGCAACCGAGCAATATGCCCCTCGCGACGCAAATGTCACGGTCTAGCAGCAAACGCTGATCGCTCTCGATGACACCTTCGATGTCTTCAGCTTTTTCGGTGCCGACGGAAATAATGACGCTGGAACGCGGCGGAATGGTCACCTGCTCTTCTATCACATTCAATGTGATAGAAGAGCAGGTGACCATTCCGCCGCGTTCCAGCGTTCCCTGGCGCGTTCCCTGGCGTCGCGCGGGACGGGAGCGCTTTATCTGAGGTTAGTGTTATCGACTCGGACCTCAGGTCGATGACGGCGCCGTGTTCACTTAGGAAGTCCATTCCAAGTATTGCATCCCTGGAGCAGTTTTGTAGGATTACAAAGCTCGCAGGATAAGTCCGGTTATTGATGGTGACTCTCGCCGTGCAGACACCAATCGGCGTTATCAGATGGCCTCCAGCGGTGCGGATTCCGGGGCCTTCCCAAGCGGTCTTAACTTTCTTCAACTTCGTGGCGAAGGGCCCACTGATGACGCAATAGTCGGCTCCAGTATCGACGATGTACAGCGGTGAGCACTCTTAGGGTGAACACGCCGGCGCCGCGTAACGGTCATCGGTGGAAACATTGCGCATGCGCATCATGCGTTCTACGAAATACTCTTTCCACCGCGCGCACGCAAGCGTATCCCCGACAAGCATATCTATGACGCAGTGCGCGTGGTGGAAAGAGTGTATCGCAAAGCACATGCTGCGCATGTGCAATGTTTCCAACGATGCGGCTGTTACGCGGCGCTGATAGTGTCGTCGGCCACGCGCTTGCGTGTTCACCCTAACAGTGCTCACCGCTGTACAATGATAGCGGCGAACAGGGCGTCGTCCGTCGATCAACTGACAAGCGGTCACGCGCGTAGTCTTTTATACAGGCGCTATCGAACTTTCCAGCAATATCGCTGGTGGCGGCGTAATCTCTAGACAAAGCTGGAACATTCGCGTGCGGGGCGCAATCTTAACAAACCGATCTACTACAATCGCGACGCTTCTAGAACACTACTTCGCGGACAGCGTCGAGCGTTGATAACCGTCTCTGCCGGTCAAACCCGAATACATCAAAACAAGACAAGAAGTGGGCGTGGCAATATTTTACAGGTTATCACTTGCATTCTTCCAAAAGCCAAACCCTGCTACTATTCAAAGTTGCTTCCACTTTTGAACCTGAAAGAATGACATTTGCACATGCCTTGTTACATTATTAAAGAAACGTTGTGCAGGTTGGTTGGATCATGACAAATATGCTCGTTTTTCTTTATATGTGATATATACTATTCGATTTCGATTCGAAATTATTCGACCAAAATCACTATTCGCTTCGAATTCGCTTCGAACCTAAAATTTACTATTCGCACAAGCCTACTCTCATGCAGTGTCAGCACAGGCTGATTCACAGAGAGTAGCCATGAAAGAGGTCGCATCAATGTCAACTGGTCGACTTCTACGTGGGCAATTCAACATTGAGTGGCAATTTTACAAGCCAGAAAGGTTTAAACTGTTACACAAAAAACAATGGACTTGACACTGCTCTGTACAGTACCACTGCAGTGCAAAACAAGACAATAGGGCTACAAATATGTCCTCATCTTCTGACAGTCCTAAAAGTCTTGTTTCGCATTGCAACACTTGGTATGTAACGTAAAACCAGCCAGCACAGTCCACTATCCTCTCTACAAGCTGTGCACTGTTCCGCGAACTAACTCACCGACTGCTCGAGGTCTTCCGGGGGTGGCCGGGTGATCTCTGGGGGCAGGGTGGTGACTTCGATGGGCCTCACCTCCCCCGTGCGTTGTCCCTGGGGAATGGTGATGAGGCAGCGACTGGTGCGGATGGTGATCATGCGGCTCGACAGCACCCGCAGATGGCGCACCGAGCTTTCCTCCGTCGGCACCTTGCACGCCAGCTGGGAAGCGCCCACAAATCGTCACACTCACACTGAATCTTGAGCAGTATCCCAGTGGGCAAGTACCAAATCACGGCATACATGGTTGCCATCTTTAAGCAGGAAATGGTGCAAAAAAAAATGCAATGAAGGAACAAACAATGGCACTCTTTTTGTCAACATTTTTCTTGCACAAACAGTGCCAGCAATGGTACTGCTTTCTGCTTAAGTCTCAAACCAAACGTTTTGCTATCTTTTTCATCTAGATGCCATATTGAGTGCTGCCATAATGACAGTTTCAAAACAACAGGATTCAAGTCTGCAATGATGTAGACTGCTCGCAATGTTGTACCTACAGGTCTGCCCCAAGCTAAATATTCTTCATATAGGACCAATCGTTTTATCATGCCAGAAAATTGAACACAGTATTTCTCCATACTACCTGTCCTGCGAAAGTGCATTTGGTTTGCATAAGAATGGATGAATAATTCCAACCAAGCAAAGTGCATTACATCAAAAATCATACTAAACCTTCATCAGCCGAAGATTCTAGGTGTACTTATACTACAAGTTTAATCGTGGCAGAAAAAAACTTGCAGGACGCTTGAGCTTTACCTTCAAGAGCAGAACGGGACAGCGTAATCAGGCCCCGTTTGCATCACCTTCTCAATCGCTAGCCTGGCTTCGGTTCTCGGTGCATTCCTCAACCGTGCTGCAAGAAAAGGAACGTCTGTGCGCCTGTAAATTGGCCATTTCAAACTATCCTAGAATGCCTTCTGCAAGTATAGCTGTGAAGTGCCCACTATGCCATAATTTTTCCTTTGATGAATTGGAAAGGCATTTACTACACGTTTGTAAGGCAACATGTGCACCTGCACAACTGCACATTTTGTTGATGCTGTCGCTGTTAATGATGATTCATTTTGCCTGCGCACTTTGTAATTGGTGGGCCTTCCAACCAAGCACTCGTTGTGCAAGTCACGTGTTTTGACGCCTGGTGCGATTCTACGCTTCTACCACACAATATTACATGCTTTATGGATGCACCTCACACTACACGACATTTGTATAGGGTTTATTTCCAAAACTGTTTCAAGCCCGGGTGCAGCTCTGTGGTAGAACACCTGCTTGCCATGCAGAAGTTCCGGGTTCGATTCCCATTCAAACCGAAGATTTTTATTTCTTTATTTGCGACTATCTTGAGTTTTCACTCACAGACAACGCTCATTTTTTGCTCGCAACCAACGATGCATACACCGGAATTTCTCGTGAAGAGAGCTCTTTAACGCTATTGTGTTAAAATACTTAACAAGATCGCTTCATGACAGTAAGGCAGCTTTGCAAGAAAGACACCTGCACCAGTGCTCTTCCAGTGTCATAAATGGCAAGCACAGAGTAATAAACTCAATAGAATAGCATAATTCTCCTGAACAATGAAACAAATGTATAGAGGCATATTTTGCCAACATTGTGATGAGTGTATGCTTATCATGATTATGTGATTTAATGGAAGTATTTTCATGTTGCATGCACCTCTGTTATAATTAGGTTCAAACAATAACTAGTTGAAATCGGACGTTTGATGACCAGGATTCTGTGTATCTACGCCAACTATTATTTCAATATCTCCGGGTCATACTGTTCAAGCGTTCTTAAAGGGACCCTGACAGCTGATTTTTTGTTTGTGACATTTATGTTGCAATAAGTAGGTCTATGTCTTGTAATCACGGAATGACACCGCAAATGCTCCTACGTGATGTCTAATTAATCTTAGCAGCCTTAATTATTTAGCGTAGGTTCAAAACGCGCCGAAAGAGGATAAGAAACTAGCGCCGCGTGATGACGTACGCTCATTATTGGGTGACGTCAGCCACGCGCTTGTTGAGCTGCCAGTTGGAGAAGTTCGTCTGCTCGTCGAGCACGTGGTAGACGATGTCATCGCTGTCAGACGCAGATTCGTGGCCCTACTCATCGTCTAACGAGTCCGACGATGGTTCGCAAGTGGCAGACGCTGAGGTTGCGAATGTTTTGAATGGAGGAACCTGGCAATGAAGCGGCTGAAACCGAACGCGTCTCCTCGCCGCAAGGATCGCGGCTGCACTTTTTTCTAGCGCTCCGATGCGTTCGCCTATAGTGGACTCACTATGTGTTGCTCTTTTTGTTGCCACCCGGCAGTTATTATTATTATTTTTTTACAAGCGTCTAGTGCTGACAGCACTACTTGGCGCTGCCGTTGAAGAACGGTGAGACGCCGTGAGCTGGTGTATCACTGGCGTCTGAAATATGGTAGCTGCACCTTAGTCGAAGCAGCTGTAGTGAATTGTAAAGGAAAAAATTACACCACTTCCCGCTAAAGGGGACCATGAGGCGATGCGAAGCCGGAGCACTTGCACGATCGCGTTCCGTTGGCGTTCTTTGGGCATGCTACCGACCTCGCGTCGTGGAACGCGAAGAGAAACGCTACGCGCGTCTTGTCTTGGTTCTAGTTCACTATAAGTTGGTTCTAGTTCACTATAACCACAGTGCACGGCGCGTATTTCTGTCTGTGACGTTGACAATACTTGCTTTACCTCTGCGACGTCACAAGGGGCCTACGTCTACGTCATACTAGTGGTTATGTTGATAGGAGTTCAAAGTTCAGATGAGCACTCAGGCTTACTTTAAAACCAAATTAAAATATCTTAAAGGCAATGCTCGTCACTCATAATCGGTCAGAAGTGCCCCCGCATGCAATACTATCAAACAACACAAGCATCTCGCGTTTCCAAATTCGGTGTCAGGGGTCCTTTAAGTGCCTTCTGACTTTTTCTTTATTTTTTTTTATGCCTCAAGCTTCAGTTCTGCAGGTTGGCACTAGCACACCAATCTGAAACTTCTAAAAGTATAAACAATCAGCTGCCAATCATGAGTTGAGAGAGTGACTGTCATGTGCACTCCCAACCCGTTTTCCTTTGCCTGAAAACTTCTCTTTCATCAGTGTTACGTACAAAACCCATAAATAAAAAGTCAGCATCAATTTTGTGGCAAGAGTGATACAAATGCACTTCAGTAATACGTTCTGGCAGGCTAGTTGGTTCATTGCGATAAACTTTCTTAAACTGCGCGAGAAGACGAAGACACAAGTAAGAAAAATGTGCTCGTGGCGTTCTGAATGTTTTCTTACTTGTGTCTCCATCTTGTCCCGCAGTTTAAGAAAGTTTATCGATACAAATGCACTAATGTTCTATGAGGGGATAGTGCACCAGGGCGGTAGAGCAACTCTAGACAGTAAGAGCGATTACGCCGCCAGTGGTGGTGAGGGCCTAGCACCTTTATGCACAAGATGAAACTGACAGCAAACTGTCGGAACTGTGAAAATGGGCCAAGCATCTCAACATGCTCGCTTGCACAGGTGATGTTCACAAGGAAAGAATTAGCGCTGCTGAAAATGTGCCAAGTGCCTGAATGCATTTCCTAACATAAGGGACATTCTTGAAGCTAGAAAGGTGTGCACCTTGGAATCAATGCACATGTGGAAAGCCAGCTAGATTGTTTGCTAGACTGCGAGGTACACATGCTTAGCAAATTTTTCCACGTGACTTAGAATCCTGCAAATGCATGGTGTTATGTTTTTCGTGTGTTCAGCTTTGTTCAATACATTTCAGTTGTTAGACAGCCCTTGCCTCTTTGTCCTTTTTCTGTGCATCTCCATAACTTTCGCCCTGCTTTTCCAAGTATGCATTCTTAAAGCTGTTCTATTCTGCTTTACGAATCATGTGCCTGTGGCGCAGTCGTTAGGACAGCGAGTTTCAGCACTAAAGGCCCAGGGTGCTAATCCCGCCATAGGAACATCTTTATTTGCGTTAATTAATTCACTTACTTACAAACACCACTTCACCACCACCTCCCTCTTTTGCGCCCCTTTCCTTCCAGTCCATATTTACAGGCACGCATGCACCATTGCTTTCAGAATGACTCAACGGATGATTTTATTAACACGATAACAAAAGTCACAGGGCTCCTCATGCACTCATTTGCCTAACACGGCTCGAAGGCCAAAGCCATCTTCTTCTTCTTTTTCTTCTTGATCCAGCACCTGAAAGCTTTCTGCTCTTTACATGGTTTTGCGCTGCCTCTGGGATCGGCCCACCTTCGACCAAATGACAATGTCGTGTGACGATGTCATCATACGCTGTCATGTTATATGACGTCATAGTGACATCATGATGACGTAACAAACTTTGGTGACCTGTGATGTCTTGATGCAACATAGGGCGACGTCGTCGCATGATGATGATTTCTTGCACCACTCGTGTTGACACTGACACCAACAGCCACTTTGCACATTTGACGAGGCATCTAAGCCTTTCGCCTTGACAAACATGACATGTGCAGTGCAACGCACCTGTCCACCGTCGTTCTGTCCCCAGGCCCATAGCTTGCCCTGGGTGTCCAGGGCCAGGCTGAAGTCTCGGCCACATGACACCTGTGCCACCTTGCTCCGCTGGGCCAGGTGCGACACCAGCTGAGGGTTTTTCTGCACAAATTATGCACACATTATCAGTGTGAACCGGAACACGTACTAGATAAAGAAGAAAAGGTGCCAGGCCTGCGTGGAACATGCAGCACAGTCACAGCGAAACCTGGAGAAGCAGCCTTTCTAGAGCCCGTTGTAAACTCCACTGGGGCGACTACTACAACGACAATTGCAAGGTACCTATTAGGCCATAAATCATCATAATTTTGCGAAGTAGGGAAGTGCCTACTATGCCATTATTCATCATTCTATGGAGAAGCAATGTACCCAATACGCATCTGCAAGGCATCATGTGCACTTTGTTGATGCCGAGGCTGATGACAATGAAGACTGTGTGCTTTGTAATGTGTGCAAAGCTTCAAGCCACCCAATCGTAATGGTATTTGCATTGCGTGACGTGTGATTGTTATTTTACTGTTCTACCACGCTACATTGCATCTGTTAATGAGCTTCCTTGCCCGACATAAGACCTGTATAAAGTGTTTTTGCAAAGGAGTTTCAAGCACCGGTGTGGCTCTGTGGTAGAATACTCGACTGGCGTGCAAAGGGCCTGGGTTCGAATCCTGCTCGATCCTGGATATTTTTTACTCACTGTGCACGATAGCAGTTTCAGACACCGGTGGAAACGGCGGTGGCGAACAACCATGCCACCAAAAGCGGCTGTCGTTGTGATCTCATAACAGCTCTCAGTGTAAAAACGCGCGGAATGTTGACAAAGGCGGCTTCGTCAAAGGCAGTGATTTATGTTTCCACTCTGAGACCTTGTCAATCATTAGGGTGGATAACTGAGTGTGTTGGTTCTGCGTGTTCCAAGGTAAAAGGCACAAAGATGACAACAGACAAAGAAAGATCACACACACAGGGCACCACTTCCAAAAATGTTCAGTATGAAAGACACTATTTATAAAGAGAGCGCTAACACACTGCATCAGTCCACAGTCATTTTCAGGCAAAGCAGCTCTTTCGGTGATAATGATACTGATACCACATTCACGCAACAATCGCGCTTTGATAATCCTTTTTGCCTCAGTTATTATTCTAATCCATTTGTCACGACTGCTGGCAATCACAGAGCTAGCATGAAATTCTGGTGTACACATGCAATCTCATAAGTTCACTGTCAAGATTGCAAGTGTATTTAACTGCTTCAGCAGGTGGTTTCACTGCACCATGGGGTGACTATGCCGTGAAATCATCTAGTACTCACGGAAAATCCACACTCCAGCGAAGCTGCACTTCATGATTAAGTGAGCTTATTGTCTTCAACCCAATTAACTTTCTAACTTTAAAAATTGGCTATGCAGGCTTATATGTACAAATTATGGCAAATTTTAAAATGCAAATAATTGTAAATTTTAAAGGCATGCAAAACAAATCTGTGACTGTAATGACAAAAATTCAGAAGTTTATTCACACGAAGTTCGCTCAAGCAGTACACAGCATGTTTGGAACAACAAAGGGAGATGGGGGCTGCAAAGAGTTGCAGCCCCCATTTGCAGTGTCACCTTGACAACCCCAATTGTGTGTGTGTATGTGGGGGGGGGGGTGCAGTTCCCCCCATAACTGATGCCGCTGTACTAAAATGAGGTTTGCCAGTATTTTTGTTTTTAACACTTTAACCCTGTTTCACAAAAGCCCATTGTTCTATCACCCTTTGCGGTTCATTGTCAGGCCCCTCCTGACAATGCAACATGCCCGCAGCAGTCCGCTGTCGTGCACCACATGCTGTTCAAATATCACTGAAAGATTTGATTGAGCACAATATCAACTGCAAAAATAAACATCTGAGGAGTTTTCCTGGCAGAGTGGTTTTTCTTTCATGGTGGTCAAAACCGGCAAAATATTTTCGGACCAGAATGTCCGGAAATGTCGGTACAGGTTTCCGACCGCAAGACATGATAAAACACTGACCTGGTCCTTCCGGTTTCCCAGTCCGAGCTGTCCTTCAGTGTTGCGGCCCCAGGCATAGATTTCCCCATCCCGGGTGAGCAGGAGTGCGTGGTTGGAGCCACAGGCCATGGCCACCAGGGGTCCTCGTACTGCCGACAGGTCCACCTCAGTGGGCGACAGGTGGCGCTGGTGGCCATGGAGCAAGGCCTGTACACCACAGCAAAGTAATATGACCACTTCAATATATACTACGCTTATTAACTTGAACTTGAATGAGTCAATTTGTTTGTTTCTCCCATGTACATGCAGAAGAAAGATGCTGAAGCTAAAGGATATACGGCCTGATGAAGACTTCTGCTCCTAATGCAATTTGACATACAAGCATCACACAGCACGCTAATTGTACGTACAAGAATTGAACAAATTACAATACAAGACATTTAACAGTAAACTTATGCATACAACAACTCAACAAGCATAATCAAATTGCAGTTTTCTTCAAATACAACAAAAAAAGAACACACTGAAAATCTATACCATGGCTTCAAATGAACTCTATATTAACACAAAAAGATTGAAATGATTTCTTTGAACCCTCTAGAGTTTTGTCAACACGTTCATGTAGTGGCAAAGATGCCGTCTAACTAACAAGCTGTTTTCCACAGCTGGTCCTTATTTTTGGCATTCACATACAGAATTGACGAAAGCTGCATTGCAGGTGCGCAGTTACATCCCTTATGTAGTGTAATTTGATACAAGTTCTTTAAACCCATCTCGACGTTCCTTCACTGGCTCCAAAATACCATCAACCACCTTGTGAATGGGTAGCCTTGTTTTCTCTCACTTTGGCTGGCACTGATTCTCTGTCCATTGAACTGCCAGCTCGCATGACGTGGCCAGAATAAGAAAGTTTTAGCTTTAGAACAATTGCAGTGATGCTACCGAGGACTTGTGAGTTGGAGCAATTTTTGGAGCAGCAAAATTTCCGTTTTGGAGCACTTTGGAGCAGCAAAATTTTCATCTTGGAGCACTTTGGAGCAGATAATTTTGCATCTGGGAGCACTTTGGAGCAGCGAATTTTACATCCTGGAGTGCAATACAGAAGCATATTGCATTAACATTCAAGCACCTGAGTATTATTATGGGGCTCTTATGAAGGCTAGAAATATTTCGATTCATTGCAAATCTCATGGAAAAAATCATCTCAGGAGCATAGGCGTGCGCACAGGGGGGGGGGGGGGGGGGCAGGGGGGGGCGCCCCCCCCACCTAATCACCTAAGAGGGGGGGAGGGGGCGCAAAATCTGCCCCGTATATTCACCCTTGCGATAGCAATTATATGGACACTCTCGGCGGATTTTTGCCGTCGCCGTTGCCGTAATTTTCCGTATAAAGTCCAAATTAATAACATCACCACGCGCATTCTAGCCGCGGGTAAAACCTCGCGAGCGCTGGCGACGAACGCGGCTGAAGCGGAGATTAACCTAGCCGGCCGTCTGTCTCCGCCGCACGGACAGCGCATGAGATAACATCTTCCCGCGTGCGGGCCTGCCGTCGACTGCTGATCAGAGAGGAAACGCCCCGCCCGTCTTTCGTAAGGAGCATGAAGGGACGCCATGGGAGCGGAAGGGGGGAGGGGCATCTTTCGAAGGGCGCAGTCGCTTGCGCGCGCGCTATCTCGAGGCATCAGGAGACGGCTCGTAAACTTGCTGTGCTCTCAACGCTTACTTCGCGTTTAGAAAACTCAGAGCAAGAAAACGCTTCGGTTCCTGGAGGGGCCATTTTCCCTTAAACCAGCGTTTTGTTGAGTTACGCGAGATAGGATCCAAAAGAGTTAGCTGCTAGTCTTACTTCGTTTCACAATACAATTTTTTGGTATCGCATTCATTTCTTCGCTCTTTTTAACCGTTGGCTATGACCCCCGAAAGCGAGGGCGGACGTGTAACATGGCGTAGCCGCTTCACTGTGGGCCGTCAGCGACGGGCCCGCTACTGACAGCTGCGCATTTGCGGCTGCTCCGACCAGGAGATATTGCTTTCCTTACGTGCCGTGCGACGCTTGAAACGAGCTATCAGCAGCGTTTCTGGAACAGACGACGTCCGCCGATGAATCGCCGTCGCACCTTCTCGCTACCGATAGGCCTAGACGTCACGAGCCTCTGCGGAGAGCGCGTTTTGCTGTCGAGCCGACTTGCAGAACAGAAGCTGCGTCGGCACCGTGCATGGCATCGTGGCTTACTCGGGACGCACGCGCGAGCGCTATTTATTCAGCGGAATAATTCTTGGTCCATGATTGCGACTTTATTGGCAGCCCCAAGATCGAGCGGCACATGTTCTGACGCGCCGGCGGTGCGATTGCCGGTGATAGACGACCCCAAACCCGAGACTTTGGCGCAGTTTGGCGCAAATTTCGTCGATATTATCAGGATGGCGCAGTAAATACAATTTGGCGCACTTTAGCGCAGTTGGCGCAGGAGTGGAATCACTGCTATGAAAGGAAATTAAGGAAGTCCTGATTTCTCTTACGACTGAGACATTTGTCTGTTTGGGAGTCTAAGTACAGTAAAAGCTCGTTAAATGAACCTTCGTTAGTTCATAAAATCAGATAATTCGGTTGTGTTCCCTGGTCCCGGCCAACATATGCATTGTTTAATGGCATCAAACTCTCGTTAATTCAGTCATAATTGGCCGCAACCCGGTTAATTCGGACGATCTTCGTAGCGCGCCGAGCGCGAGGCACCACAAATGTGCGATGCAAATGAGTGAAAACGGCGTTCGCAGACAACCGAAACGCCGTGGCGCCATCCGCATCGCTATATTCATCAGTTAGTGACCACGGTTTTGTCCACATGCGGTTCGGGAACTCAGCGGCTCCGTTTTAACTTGATGCAATGTGCCCGCAACTTCACAAAACTCAAACATTGTGGAAGTTCTTGAAGATGAAGAGCTTTCAGCCGTGGTCAGCATGCTCACATAAAACTCGCTTGCTACATCGCAGTAGATGGACTATCAGTTCCCGGCCATTTTGCCTGCGACAGAAATATCGTCACATGCCCGTGGTGGTGGTGACAGTAGATAATAAGGGTGGGGTGCAGAGCACGTTTTGAGCTAATTAAACATGGGAGTCTGGTGCCGTGGTTGCATTGAGGACGAAGTCACAAAATAACGAAAATTGCGGCTTTTAAACTTCTCTTATGCAAAATAAGTACAGGATTTACGTATTCGTCAAGAAAATGAAAGTGTATTGATGTAACACATTTCTTAATTGTTTTCTTAATACTTTTGATAATTCGGCATTCCGTTAATTCGGACATTTTTTCTGGTCCCGTGAGATCTGAATTAACGAGCTTCTACTGTAGTCTCCAAACTCATTGCCAGCATATTTCTGCAGCGTCAATGACTGGTAAAATACATCTGGAAGCAGGCAACAGTGCAGAAAAAGCAATGCATGCAAGGCCACCAGACAAGAACCGCTTCTGTAACAAATTTTCGTAATTGCACAATAAACTTCCTCTTTATGATGTCTGATTCATTGAAAAGAAAGACCTTCTTTCTAGTCCTACATTTTTTCAGGCCACTGCCTGCTTTGAGACGAATTTGTAACTTTCATGCCTGTGCTTTCTCTGTTATCTGAGCATAGCATGGATGTGAACAGAAAATAATATCCAATGATTATGAAACTCCTTAATGCGAAATTTCAGCACAGCTGCACACAATGACGTAGGCGGGGGCGAGTTTGAACGGTTCAAACCCCTCCTAATTTTTAAATTTTGCATGTGTATATGCCGTAAAATGCCAAGCAAGCACCCCCCCTCCCCCTCCTCCCCTGCGGCCACATTTTTTTTCAAGACGAGCATCGCTTGTGTAAAAAGAACCACAAGAATGAGTACACTGAATGCGTATCTAATGTTGTTTATGAAATTCCATTGTCATGTGGCCGGTCGTATGTAGGTCAAACCGGCCGCTGCTTCAATGATACGACAGTGACCAGGGGGAATAAAAGCAGTAAATAAATAAAGCATTTCATTAGAAACATGGATGGGCACTTTTTATTTTTCTATTTATTTTTCGTAAAATGCCGGGGCTCGGCATTTTATGGTACACACGCAGACATACAAACAATGCACAAACATATATCAAGGGTAATTGAAACCCCCTCCCCCGAACAGGTTTCTGGCTATGCCCATGCCTGCGCATGTGTTTTCATTTGGAAAGATACTGAAGCAAAGAAGTTGAGAGAGACATGTATGCACATACGCCGGCAACTACATCTTCTTTTCTATTTCGTGTTTATTTTTTTCTCAGCTTTTGTTTTTATTCTTCATTATGTTTTCATTTAATTTTTATTTTGTTTTAGACAGTGCCTACTACAGTTACAAACAACTCTCTATATGTATTTTATTTTTCATTCTACACTTTGTACTTTTATGATCTTTTTAATTATTATTTCTTTATTTTCTGTTTTGGCAGCATGAACACCAGGGTAAAAGAAGAAGACTGCCACATGGCTTGATGCCGTCCGCATACCTGTGCCATGGGGCTGGTGCCGGGTGCGGGCAGGGCCGCGGCAGCCGCTGCCGAGGCCGGGTGCCGCAGGTTTCCCCCGTGGGGTCCCCCCGCCAGGGAGGAGAGCAGCTCGTTCTGGGCCACCACTGCCTGGAGGCGCGAGCGACGCGACGACTGTGCCTGCAGCCGCAGGCTCTGAGGGTTGGCACCCCACGTCACCAGGCGCCCCGACGACAGAAGCGCCAGCTGCACAAATGGCATTATGGTAGAACCTCGGTGATATGCTTAAAAGATGCAAGAGAAAACGTGTTAGCCTGGAAAACGTACAATTCGACTTAGCTAAAACATCTCGTAGTTTCGCTTGATAACGATGTTACGGACATTGGCACTGAACAGGAACTGATCACCGAAATTCGATGGCAAGCTGTGCAATCAAAGTGGCGGTGGAGTGTCAAATGTACAAAGCGTTCACAACCAACAAGAACACCTGCATCAGTGAGCCTTCAATTGCTCTCCTTGGAAAGGAAATTGCGTACCTGTCAGGCTAAACCGCGTTACCTTGATACATGGTGGACAATATGGTTCTTTGTTGCCTCATCATGCTCTTAGTACATACATAACGTGTGACATTCTTTCTTGTTTCTTTTAGATGCCAAGTATCTTAAGGCCGAGCTCAATCCGGTCGTGGTGGTGTGCGGCGTGACCACCCTTACTGCGCATGCGCATACCCTCTCCACACACCTCCTCTCCACTCACCCTCCCCCTTCCCCCTCTCCCCTTCCCATCTCCACTTTCCCTCTCCCATACCCCTCTCCCTTCCCCCTTTCCACTCTTCCTTTGAAACGCGGGCTACACATGCCGAAATTCTCTCCTGCGCAACGCCGCGATGAGCTCGAGCGCATGCGCGTCCCCTCCCCTTCTCTCTCCTCTCCTACGCTGCCCCCTCTCGCCCGCCTGTCGACCGCATTCCCCGCTCGCCCTGTGAGAATTAACGGCCAGGCTAGATGGAAGATACGACGCGCGTAGCGTCCCTCTTCGCGTTCCACGACGCGAGGTCGGTAGCATGCCCAACGAACGCCAACGGAACGCGATCGTGCAAGTGCTCCGGCTTCGCATCACCTCATGGTCCCCTTTAGCGGGAGATGGTGTAATTTTTTTCCTTTTTTATGTGTATGTTTTCCTGTTGCAATAAACTAGGACTCAGTTGTTCGCAGCACTTGTGCTGAGTGCTTCTTTCTTTCTGTCAGTCCCATCTCTACACTGTTTCTGTCAAAGTAACATGCACCAGCTGGACTTTCAAGATACCCCTCTGCAAGTGGAAATATGGGCAAGTTCGTCATGCGCACAAAAAGACTGTGCAAGATGGCATACATACAAAAAAGGATGTGTCCTGTACATCTTCTTTCTGAGTGTACATCATCTAGCGCAATTTTTAAAATCAGCAAGCTGCAGTTTGCACTGCTTTCTCTGCAGCAGCACATTCAATGCGAGAAGGTGCGGTACTGCCAACAGTAATGTTAAGGGCAGTTGTGCAATGGCTTTTGTGCAGTGTCATGCGTTGGTGCAGTCCATATCAAGTATAAATACAATGCAACGTGTGTAGGATGTCTGTTAAACCCAGCTTTGCCTGGTTGCAGTCATACACCCAGCTGTATGCTTTGCCTTTTCAGCAGCAGCCCACTCCACGTGAGGAGGAGAAATGTTGTGCAAAAGAGAGCCATGGTGTTCTGTGCAGTGCTATAGAGGCTGTCACTGTGGGTAAACACTGGTTGAAACATTGGTTCCAGCGACGCCCTGTATGTAAGGATTTTTCATCTCTTCAAGCTTTGTGCCTGAACGTCTGCTTCATCTGTACAAACACAATCAATGGCACAACCAATCGCAACGTAGAACCAGATCATCAGGTTAGCAGATGCAAGTGTGACCACTTACATGACGCTTCATGTTCTCTGTATAGTACGACATCGGATAATGAAAAAACAAAAACCTTCGCAGTTGTGTGCAAATGTGAGAAATTTCATACATGAAAGACAGCGAAGCTCTGTTACGAAGTTTTCACACAATACAGAAGTCCCAGGGATCTGGTTTGGCACTGTACAAAATGGTACTGATGCTTCACAAGTTCATCACTATACCCAAACCTGCTAGTTCTACACTCCACATCACACCTCATGCAAGTTACTCTGCTGGAGTTGGCCTCAGTAGAGCTAGCATATAGCCATTTTGAGGCTGTCGTGTAGGCTGCGTTGCTATCTGTTCTCTTAACTGAATTTCGATACCAAGCATGCTACCACAAAAAAAACTGTTGCAGAACTTGCCTACATGGCTTTGTCCTGCCCCGTCCTATCCGTTTTGTCCTTGTTGTGCTACCATGTGAGTAAACTGCACCAGCATTCCTTTCCAACAAGACCACTACAATAAAAGCAGCGAATGCAGTTCCCTAATGGCAACATCCTCCAATGTGTTCTTGTTCTTTGCACCCCAAGTAACACTGAATATAACAGTAAATGAAACGTCCAATGTACCACTTGGAAGAATCCCGAGCACAGCAGTCGCACGGGTTCTCCCAGGTCAAGCCGCTGGGGGTTGCTCTTCTTGGTTGTTCGGCCCAGGCCCAGCTGGCCAAACAGGTTGCACCCAAAGGTGAACACCACACCCTGTACAAGTATGGGAAAAGGCACAGGCTGACGTCATGTAGGTGGCTGTACACTTGTATTCAAGAAGACTCAATCTAGCATGTGACAAACAGTATGCAAACATACTGGATTCAATGATTTAACAAGCTCTTCAAGCACTTGGAAATACGAGCGTGCAACTGAACGAGAACTACGAGGAGACAAGAACGAGCGCTTGTCTTCTCGTAGTCCTTGTTCAGTTACTCGTATTTCTAAGTAACATGAATCACCAACTCGCCCAATCAGCTACTACGTCTTCAAGCACATGTTGATGATGTTTTCAGACAAGTATGAAGTAGACAACTGTATCAAGGAGGACAGATATGGAAGAAAGAAAGGCAGGGCCAGAATCACTGTAACTGCCACATTTTCCAGCGCACACTGCTACTGTACAGCGGCTGTGGGAACAGATAGAGAAGAAAAGAGTTAAAATAATATGGACGTAAGGAAATGGGAGGGCATATGTGAAAAGCCACACAGACATGACTATGAATTGTTTTAAAAGTAGAAGTAATCAGAATTCACAGAAATACCTGTGCACATGCGCACTTATTATGACAGCAGGTGGCTAGACTTCACCAATAAAAAATTGAATGAACACAGATTCTGTCAGCTGCAACTAAGTATCTAAGTATTTAAAAGAAACATTTTTCATTTTACTGGTAGTGTTAATTTGCTTACAAGAAGAGTGGAAGCCCAAAAATGTTAATGAGTTATATCTGTTGCATCAAAAGTTAAGACTGTAGCTGGACGATATCAGGAAAGGCACTCTGGAAACACTGTGCTAGTGTACGCAAGCACACAGCCACGTGCATATGCAAACTGTCATTGCTCACAAGATGTAGTAGCTGCATAAGCACATAGGAGTGAAGTTGCACATGCATGCAAGTATGCATGTAATGCAATGAAGTACGATGTTCACGGATTAACAGGTGAAAATTTAGGGCACAGTAATGCGCATATGCACTTTCGTTTCCATTATCTGCAGTTTGAGTCATGTCAGCATAATTTCAGCTCAAGTACTGACATCAGAGCCACCATTAGCTTTAGGGGCCACGTTCATAGTGACATGACACGGTTACCTCGAGCGATTGTGCATACGAGTTATTACAGTTTTGATGTTAGGTTTCAATCCGTGAGCAGTGTGCATGTTGAGAATGAATCTCTGGCAAGCCACAGCATGACAGCCAAAGGCAATGAAGTTGCATCTGATTGCAGCCCTCGCGTTTGGCGTGGCACAAGAGTGCACATCAATTGTATGCATACAATAAAACCTCATCAATTCGAACTTGGTTATTTCAAAATCCCGCATAATTCAAAGGAGTTCTGCAGTCCCGTATATTGCAATGTAAATTTGAGAGGATAACTTGAAGTGGCGGTCAGTAGCAGCCCGATTAATTCGAAAACTTTGGGTGCCATGTGCCAATTCCCGATCCCGATTTCGCTGCAAATCCGCAGAAACTATGGCCCTTAGGAGCCACAAGGCAATGCAGTGTAGCGATACTAACGAGTGACAGGTGAAGCACCCCAGACTCGCTGCTGCCAGCGCAAAAAAAAAAAAGTAGTCTTGTGGTCAGCTGAAATGTGCGCCTGCGGAAAAGAAGACGTGCTTCACTGCAACGCAGCGGTGACACAAGGGCAGCATGACGCATGTTTCTCGCAACGTCAGCGCACCATGATTTACCCATTGTTTCTGGGAAAATAAAGAAATTAATAAAGGACGGTCTGACGGAATTCGCGACGTATGCGAACCTCCGATTAGCGGTTGCTCCGGCAATTCGCGCACTTGCACTGCTGGCGGAGTACTTGCTTGCCACGCCTACTTTGAAAACTCAGTTCGAAAAATTCAATAGTCATGTTTTCCAGCCAGAACACATCACGAATTCCGTCACACTGGTCGTTATTAAATTCTTTATTTTACCAGAAAGAATGGGTGAATGGTCGCATCATGACGCGCTGACGCTGCGAGAAGCAGGTGACATGCTGCCCGCGTGTCACCACTGTGTTGCAGTGAAGCACGTCTGGTAGCAACTGGTAGCATTTTCAAATGAATTTTCAAAGCAACTGGTATTTTCAAAGCAACTGGTAGCATTTTCAAATGAATTAATCAATAGATAACTAGATAAATATGTTTTCGAGCTCACCCTACTTTACATCTTGCTTAACAGCACAAGCATTTCACACCCTTTGGCATGAATGTTGACCCACCTCCGAGGTCAGTGCCACCGAATGACCACAGCCCCCGTAGGCATCGATGATCTTGTGGTCGGCCAGGCTGGCCACTGGCCGAGGATGCCTCTCATCGGCACAGCTGCCGTGGCCGAGCTGGCCATGAACTCCCCAGCCCCAGGTGAACAGGCTGAATCATTTGCGAGGACAAAGGAATTAGTCAGAATGCTGGTTCCTGTATGATACAATGCAACACTGGAACAAAACACAAACATAAGCAAATACAGCAATCACAGGAGCTGCACCGCTCTAGATCTCATCACCCTTATAATTTCACTCAAA
The DNA here is from genome assembly GCF_013339695.2 of Rhipicephalus sanguineus. Taxonomy (NCBI): domain Eukaryota; kingdom Metazoa; phylum Arthropoda; class Arachnida; order Ixodida; family Ixodidae; genus Rhipicephalus; species Rhipicephalus sanguineus. Next base: position 112,664,862 of record NC_051185.1, on the reverse strand, counting down.
TGGCAGTACAGTGTTTTGCTGGTGAAACACGATAGTTCAAGCATGAAAGCTTCAGCACACTTTTTCCACAACATCGTGTAAGTTTTGTCACACGAATGTAGTACGTACACTTCGTCATGGGGCATGAGCTCACAATACAATACCAGTGTTTGCGTGTCTCAAATGTTGAAGTCACCCACAGACAGACATGACTGTCCTATCATACGGGACATTTACCAGACATTTTCAGGAGTGTGCTCTAAAGGATGGTGTTAAAGACCACATCTGTACGTGCTCCATCACTGTCGTTGAGTGGCAACGATGCCATACGCAACGTGCATCACGCTCCTGTACTGGAAAAAACTAGAAAGACATACTTCTGTGGCCACTGACAGCTGCTACTAGACCCAGACAAATGTCTGGAACCGTCTCCCAGATGATATCGTCAATGAAAGTGATAGCGAACATCTTTTTTCTTCCCTCTGACAACGCCCACAGTCAAAAGAATGGTTTATTATTCCGAAGCATTCTGACGTTCAAAATGTATGATTGTGATGTTTTTTATATTTTGCATAATTCAATATAATTTGCATGTTAGTGCTTTTCTTTTAAGTACCTTGTGTATTGCAGTATCTACTGCTAATTGTGTTATGTTGTGACCCATATCCACCTCCCCCTACGAAATGCCTTATGGCAATGAAGGTGAAGCGTAAATAAAATAAATAAAGGTCGCTTTTCTCCTATCACTTTCTTTCTTTCCATTTCATCCAAATGCTCCTATAGCTACTGGCCACAGCACAGCGGTCCAAGACAACCTTTATTCTTTGCAATGAATACCTCTCCAAGGTTCTAAAGTGTTAGGCCTTGCTTATGTGGTATGTGTACAAGGTGATCCAGCGTGTCCCTTCCAATCTGGCCGAGTGCTTCAACGTCTAGACGACCGCAACCACATTCACCTGCCATCTTTGGTGACTGCCAGTGAGTGGTATAGTCCAGCGGCCACCTTGATGACCTCCCTGCCGGCCAGGGTGTCGACCAAGTGAGGCACCCAGGTCCTCTGCACGTTGCCCAGGCCCAGCTGGCCGTAGCGCGATGAGCCGCACGAAAACACCTGCACCAACCAGGGATGGCCAACATGATGCATAAGGCTGTCTCAGTGAAAAATCCTTGGAACACAGGGCGCCAACATTTCCACCAGCGGACTTGTCTTCTTCGAAGCTGCTACTGCAGACAAGACAAGACAAGACAAGTCCGCTTGTTGAAATGTTGGTTCCAGCGACACCCCGTGTTCCATGGATTTTTTGTCGCTTCAAGATTCTATTTTTCCCTCAACTTGTACCTTATTAAAACTGTCTCAATGTGATTTATGAATCAGCTGAACTTCGGTATAATATACAGGAATGTAGGAAACCACTGGATAGTATCACGAAGAAAGTAGAAAAAGTTGTTTCCTATGATACTCATTTATTTATTTTACAAGAGTGGATAACAGTGCACCCATAAGCTCAAAATCATGTCTTGCCTAGTTGGCTAACATGTTCACAGGAGCCAAATGAGTACTGCACTGCAGCCAGTGCCTAGAATGGATGTGTCAGGAAAGGAGGAACGAAACAAAGGAAACGTCAACTGCACAAAAGAATTAAAAACGGAAATATTGACAGATGTACCGAGAAATAATCTGTTACATGTGGCATGCCTATCCAGTAATTTCATTTAGAGCATCACTGAAACTGAAAAAATGATAAATGAAAAAATAGGAGCGATAAATTTAGACAAACACACAAGGACACAGTGCTTGTCCTCATCTGTTCCCAGTGTCGCTGTCAAATTATTTAATTTGTTTTTTTTTCATCTAAACAAAGATGCGCGCTCAAACTGAGGTATCCCGATAAGTAATAACACCTGGGACCTGTCTCGTCTTTTGTAATGAGCGCCACTCACGCCTGCGTCGGTGTTGAAGAGGGTGTGGTGGGTGCCACAGGCCACCTGCGTCACCTTGACCCTCAGGTTGTCGAGCACCTCGACACACGTGACACCCAGGATCTCCTTGTGGCTCTCCCGGTGGCCCAGCCTGCAAACACCACAGCATCCACAAGTGTCACAAAGCGAGTCTGGCACTGACAACAAGCAAACGCGCTTCGACAAAGAATGAAAAACAGTGCAAAAAAGACGGAACATGAGCAGGACACAGATGTCTCAAGCAATGTCTTAATGTTACGCCTTCCATTTTCCATTCCATTGCACGCTGCATGATCCTTAACTTTCTCTTTAGTTTGTTTTGCTGTCCTTCAAGTTTGGGCTCCGTATGTTATAAGTCATCATTATCGGTTACCCGATCAAAATCAGATTACCTCCTGGAATTAAAAGAAGTCTGTATCACGTACCGGCCAAACTGAGCTCGGCCCCAGGTGTAGGCCTTGCCACGAACCACCAGGCCGCAGTGGGACTGGCCGCAGGCCACGTAACGTTCGGGCTCCTGGGAGGCGGTGCGCTTCAAACTGGACGGGGCTGAGGGCGTGAAGAAGCCGGTCCTCAGCAGTTTTTCGTCGTAGCCCCGGTTCTTAGACCGACGCCGGTTCAGCATCAGCAGTACAAAGATCATGAACTTGACAATGTCTTCCTCGTTGACCGTGTCGTCGTCCTGCAAGCGATTATCACAACAAACACAGCTGAGCAGCTTGCAGATGATTGGAGGTCATCATCAGCTGATTGGAGGTATCAACATAGGTATCAAGTAGAACAGAACTCTCTGGATTCATTGCACACTACACCCTCGCTGTTTTGATGCCTGACACAAGTTCATCTCCTGCAGTTCATTAGTTTCAGACATGGCCAACTCTTGAAGTGCCAACGACAGTTCATCCTCGACATGACGAAGTCAGTAAAAACTGCCAATTTACCGTATTTACTCGAATCTAGGCCGGCGCCGATTTTAAGCCAACCCCCGAAATTCGCAAGGCCAGAAAACAAAAAAAACTTAATCATTGTACTCGAATCTTAGCTGACCTCCCCACTTTCGCACATGTTTTTTCGAAAAAAAACATCGGCTTAGATTCGAATAAATACACTTTGTAATACTGAAACTTCCTTATAATCAATTCTGACCTTTTATGAGCAGCATAGTCACTGACAGATTCTTTTTTACCCAGAAGGGGCCACAAAAAATTGTCTGAATAATAGGGCAGTACAAAAAACAATGCAGCTTCAATAACAATTAAAAAATCCTTTTTGTTGAATCTGAGCATCGATGACCACATTTTCAGTTTGATCCCAACCCCGACAAAGTCCTCCTTATAGTGGCCAAGCGGCATGGGAAAAGCAGATAGGAATGCAGGCCCCACAAACTGTGGTCATCAGTTCAAGTGAGGCTACCACAGCCATTCTGCCACTGCAGCTTGTCACCTCTGGTTTTGCCTGCAGTGGTACGACACAAAGTGCTATGTTCCAAACCACTTGCTGATCTAAAACACTTGCTCTCCGCTCAGAGTGATGAACACAAAACAATGAAAGCTGTCCCATTCCACAAATACACAAAAACTTCAGTCTAACATCGAATGAAAGCAAGACGACAACATGAATTGCACTAACACTGTTCATGGTCTTGTGTTCATACTGACTTTTTCCAGTTTATGGCCTTTGAGATCTGGTGGCATACACCAGATGTCATGGCCAGTCATTGCTACTTTGGCAGCCGCTGTCCCTTCCATGTGGCATGCAGTTTGGTAAGTGTGTTTGAAAAGCACCATATAATTTGCACCCACCAAAGTTTCAACTTGAACTGCTTGCCTCAATATTCCCTTGCAGCTTCAGTGAAACTTTTGTTTTAATGGAGCTGCCAATAAACATGCTTCATTTTATTACAATTAAAAGTACATGGTGTTTCATGGGCATGAGGTTACCAAAGATTTAAGCATAGTATGTTATATTGAGAACTTCGATATGAGAAAGTTGGCTTAGTAAATCAGCCCTGCACAATTTTGCAAGATGGAGGAAGGATTCCAAAGAAATCCGTATAGACTTCCGAGTGCCTTTGCACCACTAATGGTTGGTGGCCAATTTTCCCTTTCATACAATGAAATGGTGTAACTATAGAAGCACAGAGATTTTTTTAACTTGCATCGTAACCTTAATTTGTCAGATCAACAGCCAGGTTCAGCTATACAGCATTTCAACAAGGCTTAAGCCACAATTTGCATGGAAAATTATGTGTTTCTGTAGTAAATTTCTTGCCCAACCGTTGAAGCATTCCCTGTGTGTGGTCCGAATTTGGAGAGACGAACATCCGAGTTGCTGATGGAGACAGCTGCAGGGTAGCTTTTCAGTTACAGCGACAGCTTTCATACATTTTTTTAGGTGATGTAGTGTGTTGCCCACACGCACCACAAAATCAATCAATCAATTTCATTTCCCAGAAAAGGGAACTGGAAGGGACACCTGGGCAATGGCTGTCAGAGAAGGTTGATGAGGGACCCCGGAGAGATTAACCCCCTGACTACGTCACACAGCCTGACCAGTGCATAACATTTGCGACAGATTCTTGCACAAATAGTGGTACAGCCCTCACGGATTGAAACGTGACAATTTGGGGCCAAGTAATGCACATACTTTTGTTTCTAGTGTTCAGTTCATGTCACATCGGCGCAATTTTGACTTGAACACTTGCACCAGACTCAAAATTACCTTTAACGGCCACATTCATAGCGACATGACATTACGTTGAGCAATCGCACATTACTGTTGTAATACCAAATGTTTCAGAGGCGCGTTTCCATTTGCGAGCACTGTACATGCACGTGAACATAGAAAGACAATGACACCTATAAATACATGAGACAATACCTATTTAAACTAGCAAATTTACCAATGAGCGTCAAGAGAATAAAAACCAGAACCGATGTATATATGTGCCGCCAACATTCAAACAGGCAAGACTAGTGTAGGCATGCTTACGGAAAGGATGAGGTGGTTGTGCCTTGCATAAAAAAGTTGAAAACATGAGAGAAGAGCTGTGCACATCATAAGCACAGCCATTTCAAAGCACAATCATTTGTTTTTAAATGCAGCACTGTCCTAACACACAAAGAAGACAGCATGCTGCAACAGCACCGAGGAAAATCTCACCGATTGTGTCAAGTCCAGCGAGTCTGTCGAAAGAGACGAAGAAGAAGAGCCAGGGTAGCTGCAGCAGAGACAAGATAAAAATTTAAGGAAATTAAAAATAATTGCACAAAAATAAACTAATAAGACTGATCTGGAGCTCAGGCCTTTTACAAAAAGCTTAAAATTGAAAACATACATAAATTTCAAACCAGAGAGCCTATGCTGGAATTTTCATCATATCCAGTAATCACTGGATGAGAAGATCATGCTGCGATTTGCATTACACATCTGCCAATCCCCTGATGCCTAGATTATCAGCTTGGCCCTGGCTGCTAATAAAAAAAATTTTGACAGTTAGCCACATGGCAATGGTGCCAGAATTACATCCATAACCGATTTAATCGAAGTGAATTTTCATTGCAACAGGCCTTCAAGCAAAGCACCAGCCTCAGTCAGTACTCTTGGCAGCTTTCTATGCAAGGTTCAGAGCAAGGCTATAGACACTCTCATCGCAATGCACAATGTAAAAGGACATTTGATCCAATGTGCCCAGTTGGCCACGCCGAGCTTCTGTTATAAAGTCTTGCTACTGATTGGATGAGGGCTCCTGATGCAAGTGATAGCTTATTAACTTTATGTTGCAATGGCAACAAATTCAGAGGTGCACAGCATGTAATGTGAGACATTTCATTATAACAATGGGCAAGTCACATCTGCCAGCAGTAAAGGGACAACAAGAGAAAAAAAATTTATCTCGTATTACCAATTATCCTTTCACCATACAAAAAGCACCACTCTTGCCATGAGAAGATGCTTCATAAGTGAGCACATGCACAAAAACATTTTAAAATGCAGCTCTCGGTGCCACCTTGAGGTTCCAGCAACAACATGCTTTCACGTCATAGGTTTTGATGTTTTCTACTTCAGTAAGACCTACAGTGTTCTTAGTTGGCAATAATGAAGTACATTGTCTTTCAAGGGGGGCCAAGGCTTAACGTACCAAGTTTAAGGCAATTTCGTTCTCCATGACGTCACGCTGAAATTCATGTGCGGTGATTTCGGCATGAAATTTTATAACAACACTTTGACCATCATCCTCCCTTGCGTTAATAAACCTACAATCACAAAATTAATGACAACACAGTGCTCAAAGAATAATTTATCACTTTAAATTGATTCACTGTTAACACTTTAGTGTCACTTAAGCGCTGGTTACCAGTCATGGTCAATTGTGCGGCCTCTGTCATTTACTTGAGTGAATCGCACTCCAAATGTAGCATCGGGAACATGGATTCAAATTTTCCAAAGCACCAAGAACCCTTACTGTTTCCATAGGTGTTGAATTGTATAATGGGCAAGAGTATGAGCAGTAAGCAGCTTGACTACTCCATCTCACCATTCTTGCATGTGCTCCTTCTTGGTGATTACCACTCCCACAGAAAAAAAGAAAGTCAATCCACGCACCATTCTACACTTCCAAGCCAATCTGCCCACTGCAGAAACAGTACAAGCGACTTCATCTACCAACTCCTTTTGTGCCTATGATTTGTCATCACTGCAATGGCCCACAAGGGAGCAAATGAAAAATATACTGTCACGTGGTCGTGACGGTGAAGTATATACAGTACTCAAGCCGAAAGGGACTGAACTGTTTGTTGGGCAAACTTGTGCCCAGCAAAAGATGTAACACTCAAAGCGGAATGATTGCAGAGATCACAATCGTCGGTCATTGAGGAATTGATGGCTGGCAGAACAGGTCATCTTTTTATACATGAGGGATAGAAAATTCCAGCGTTATTTTTGGCGCTCATGTTAGCTCCAGGACAAACTCGCCTACTCGCGTCGTGCCCACAATCTTATTGAAACAGTCTAAAACTTACTTGAAGTTTTCCAAACACTGCTGCGCAGCCTGCGCTGAGTGCTGGTGACAGTTTTTCTAGTGGGTGAAGCCCACTCTGATAAAAATAAAGAAGTAAGTGCACATGGCAATAGTATAAGTGAAATGAGACTTATTTGGTCACATGAGGTTTACATTACTACCTCAGCAACACTACGTGGGCAGCATGCCAAATAATATGCACAATATATAATTGCGTTTAACAGTTACATGTGCACCTAAAGCAGAAACCTTCTTAAAATTTTAATTTGTGCCATCACATAGACAGCACACCACTCCCATCCCAATTCTAATAAGATACAACTGTACACGAAAAAAAAGCATCTTGTGGTGCCTTCTTGCTCCACATGAATTCCCTCTCTTTCATACTCAATGATGAGAACTCCACCTTTAGAGATTCCTTTAAGGTGCTTTAATTAAATTACTTGAATTTCTGGTCTTTTTATGTTTTGTTCTCCCAACTATAGATCCTATTCATTTGGGTGTTCAGTGCAACAGGCACTACTCCAGCTGCTGCTATTGTTGATTGCCTTTATTAGTTCTTTGCTATATCTACAAGAAAATACAATGTGCACAGTTATTTGAATCTTCGATTTCTCAATTTGCTGAACAAAATTAAGGGTAGACCTGCCTTTAATTAATGGCAGACCTGCCCGCATTCCAAATGAATGACAAATTGCAGCTTAAGAAGATCAGACCACAATGAGTGCTTCACTTCAAACCCTTCCTCACCCGTCACTAGGAAACAATGCATCAAGATGGTTCAATCCTACATACAGAATATAAATTCCCTTTTTTCCGTCAATCGCAATCCTTTTGCACAAAGTGTCACCATCCGTGATGAATCAAGCACACCCCCAACTTCTCTTTAGTAGAAAATGTAGTTTCAACAGTAACCACCCACCGGCCCTGCCTTGAAGATGCGAGCAGGATTCGTCGCAGGGCTAGAGCCGGACCCGGCCGTGATGCGTCGTACATTCTGGCCACCCGCTGCACCATGTCGGGCTCCAGACGCGGCAGCAGGTCGGCCAGTAGCCGTAAATGTGTGCCCAGTAGCGACAGGTCACACGACAGGGGAAGCAGCAGGTCCGGGTCGGTCACACACACCGGGAAGTACTCTGCGGGATTGGCGTGGGAACGAAATACATAACCTGAGCTTGTTGGTATGAACGAAAGACAATACTGATGCAAGCCATGAAACAATTTTTAAACTATGCGCACCCTCCTAGCGGACAACGGCACACTGCAGTGACAAGAATAGGCCACGATGACATGTGCCTTCACTGCACGCAATCACACTGCATATGACTCTGGAGAGAAAATAGAGGAAGAAGAAGTGAAGCGCCGCTCGAGCAAGAAGGAGAAGACTCCAGATAGAGCGTCGTGCCTAACTTGGCGGGCACAAGTAAGCCCACAATAAATAGATATCTTCAGACTACCTGAACTGTCCGTTACAATATGACATAGTCAGCAAGGCATCCATTACCAAAGCAGAACACCAACTGAAGCATGGCAAGCTGGGACAGTTGGTAATGGTTCATGGTGTAACAGCACAAAAAAATTGAATGAGAACACACAAAAGAAAAGAAAACACAAACAGACACTGACTATCAACTGAAGGTTTATTCCAAAAGAACAAGCTAATATAAAGGATGAGTCAAGATAACATACATAGATTGCATGACAGGGGAAGGGGAGGGGGGGTGCGATAATTGCAAGGAAAACCGATGACACATCAACCAAGGCACACCCTTCAAACAAGTCCAAGATAGCTTAGCTCTTTTTCATGCAGAGTTACAGAGGGCACACTGATGCATGACTGAAACTCTTTGTGTACATGCGCAACCTCAACGAGTTCACGCACTCTTTGATTTTTATATCAAACAAGACCGAAGTGTCACAATAGAATGGTGCGCAACCACACTTTGTGCAATGCCCCGCTAAATGAAGGCCAGTGTGCCCTTTCAAAGAATGGCAATGTTCTCTAAGTATAACGTTTAGACAGCGTCCTGTCTGGCCTACACATACACGATTGCATGAAAGGTATATAGAGTATACAACATTTGATATACAAGATACATAATTACGTACATGCCTAACATTGCACTTGCCCTGCAGGACATCTTTCCTATTCATGTTGCCACACGGCAGTCTAATTTAGCACATAAAGTGGCTAACTTGGGGCCATATTCCCGAATGATCGCAAAAGTATCGCCTTTGGTGCACACTGATTGGCTATTGAGCAAAACCGGAAAAATGAGGGCGCGATCTAAAATTTCCGTCGACATGTCGGGGCTCTACGGCGCTTCTGACATGCCTGGAATAAACGAACGCACCTTATCACCGTCGGTTGGTGGTGAAATCTAGCAGTTCGGTGACATAGACAGCAGCTTCTAGTACTAAATCCTCAGTGGATACGCAGAATTTTTTATGCTGAAGCTTTCAGCAAGCATTACCTTGGGGTGTTTTCAGTACTCGTTCTTTGTCAGCGCGTGTTTTTTTGAGGTTTAAACGTTCCAGGAACAAGAACCATGCGTTGCTCACGTGGTTTATCATGCGTTGGCAACATGTTTAGATGTTGGGACGATATCGCTGCGGCGGCACACTACAAATGAACTCTCGAGTACGCCATGTTAAACTCTCAATGAAAATAGATTTCACACAAAGTTGCATTCTTTAAATATTATACTGTGCATAAAACAATCGTACAGAAAAACGCTTGAAACCACTTTCAACACGTCCTATATTTCAAGTAGCCATAGCCAAGCCTGACCACTGTGTAGAAGCCAGCATACGCTCGAAAACGCTGCACTCGGGTCGCTCTGCGCTCGTACAGTACGCTCATTCCTGTGTTGTGAGACATTCATTAACACCAATGGCCAGTGCAACAATGACGTCACAGGCAAGTGCTTCTTCAGTTATTGAATGCATCAGATTCTACATCAACAAACGAGATACTATCGCCTTTCGCGATCGTTTGAGAATACGGGCTTTGTTCTTAGCAGAAATTGACGCTTAGACATCATAACAAGATGCAACCTTTTTTTAGGCATTGGGTAAAACCATGCACATATGGAAGAACAGCAAATTTCTTGTCCTGTGTCTTCTCAGCCAGGACAGAACCATCTGCAGCACCTTTCTTAATTTTCTGTACCAATTTATTGCAGGCCTTTGACAGTAAATCATGTGGAAAGCCTGCTTGTCTCAGTTTGTGCACCTGCCAAGAAAAAACTGGTTTCGACTAGAGATGGGCGAATATTCGGCCGTTTCGAATATTCGAACGAATATTAAAATATTCGAATTCGCTTCGATACAAATTTAGATTATTCGAAATTTCGAAGTATTCAAAATGAACGAATATATGTACATATTTGACCACACATAACTCCCTGTAAAGATGGTTTCACTGCAGCATCTGGTAGCTGTGCCGTGAAACCACCCATCCAGGGGAAATCTGCACTGCCGCGAAGCCACACTTCAAGGTTAAATGTACATATTTTTTTTTAAGTTTAAAAGCGTGTTATATGGGCTTATATGTGCTAATTTTTAAATTGTAACGTATTGCACCACTTATAACTTGCACCCTACTGCTATTCAAATCTTGATACTATCCAAGGCTGCTTCCAATTCATTTCAAACCAAAAAAGTGACATTCACTCATACCTAGTTCCAATCCTTGAAAATAGTGTGCAAGGGTCATGACAAAAATGCTCATTTTTCTTAATACAGTAGAACCCCGCTGTTACGTTCCTCACGTTTTCCCGGCTGTTACGTCGTTTTCCGCCGGTCCCGGCATAGCTCCCATAGAATACAATGTATTGGGAACCCCGCTGTTACGTCGTAACTGTCGGCCCGTTCCCGTATGATACGTCGCGAAGTGCGCTCGGAGCCGAGCGAGTGACTACCAAAGAGAGCCGCCATGGTGCATTTTCACGCAGCTTGGCCTCGTTTGACCGTAATATTACCCGCATGAGAGGCACAAGCAACAGAATCTTTCAATTGATGCAAACAAAAGCATGGCCTTCGAGATTCAAATTGCAAAGATGGCGTCTATGACGTAACTGCTCGCGAAAGCAAGGCCTTCGAGATTGGCATTTACTATTGACAAAAGCATAGCCTTTGAGATTTGTATTGCACAAACATGGCGTGTATGACGTAATTGCTTGCGAAAGCAAGGCCTTCGAGATTGGCATTCACTTCTGCCATCGCGTTGGCATAGACTCATCATCATCGTTATTTGTCGGAGAGCGGGAGGAGTTCGAGCTGGTTGGAGCTCGCATGGTCGTGCGTGCGGTTCGCGGTCGGACTCGCCGCGCCGGTCGTGATTGCGTGTGCTTAGTTCTTTCATGCCTACAGCTGTTGGTGTTAAAAAAGTCACATACGTTGATTACACTTCTGTGTATGAGGCCGTCCTAAGCTCCGCGTTTCTATCCATCGACTAGATCGCGGCTGAGCGCGCCAATTTTCGTGCTGCTCGTAAGAATTGAAATAAAATTCTGTAGCACTAAATATTTTGCCGTTTTTCCTGTTTTTCGGCTGTTACGTTTCCCGTCTCTTACGTTTATTTCCTACGGTCCCTTCAAGAACGTATCAGCGGGGTTCTACTGTAATATATGGTGAGTACTATTCAAACTATTCGATTCTAAATTATTCGACCAAATCACTATTCGCTTCGGATTCACTTCGAACCTCAAGTTTACTATTTGCCCATCCCTAGTTTCGACTAGATGAGGTCAGGAATTTTTCTGCGCAGAGCTGAAACAGGAGAGTACAATGGCATTTTTTACCAATTTTGTATGGCCTGATCTGTAGTTGAACACAGGTTTAACAAACTTAGAGGCGTATTTTTTTTTTTCCAGTGTGTTTCCTTCTCCTTTTAGGGGCGAAGCTCCTCTTAGTCTAACCTTGTCACGTCTCTGTTGTCCAGCGTAACCACCTTTGCAAACTGCCCACTACTTCGTCTTTGCAAACATCCCACTACGATCCATCACCGATCGATCACTTCACCGACCATAAAGCCGTTATAATGAAGGGGGAACGGAAGCCACGTCTAGCTACCACTTACGATTAATAAAATTTCTTGTATAAATATATACATTGTTTGTCACGTCTTTGATGATGTACTGGGCTATCGCTTTGATTACTGCAGGGCAAAACCACTGAACATTTCACGGTGTAACCATGATTGCTTCAGAAGCTTCGCCCAAGCTCTTCATCATTCACCTGTGGATATGCTGTGAATTTTTTTTTTGTGTTCTCATGCATTTTTTGTGCTGTTACACCACGCACCAACTGAAGTTTACTCTTGTCTGTCTGTCATATTCAGTACACAAGCTATAGGATAAATGGAACAGTGCTGTTAATGCCACTCGTCTAATAAACTGCACTTGAACTGAAAACTGGTCTAGTTTGTACCCGTTAATCCTTTAGTCAGTGCAGCGCTCACAAAGACGAGGACAAAGCTTAAGAAACGCACTAGACATGCACTGATTCGCAAGTCTATTTTTATTAGGAATAACATTTATAAATCAGTGTGTACAACAACATTTGCAAAAAAACGGGAAGCTATGACAACTAGAGCTTTGCAGATTAATGCTGGTGCCGTATATGAGTTATCACATTTTTCACGTGCTTCTAAAAAAGCTCGTTGAAACAAAATAGTGCACATGCTCGCTCATTCACTTTCTAGTCCCTCATTCTGTGTTTAGCGATTAAAATAAAACAGAGACTGACAAGACCTCGTGTGCAGAAACTCACAAGGTGGGCTGATCTTCAAAAAGTTTTTTTTACTGTACTAGAAACAAGGACAACAGAAGACAGGACGTGTTTCAGTCTTTGTGTTTCCATTTGTGTTTATTTTCCACTTTTCTTTCGTGTTGCCTTCATTTCTAACGCACTAAGAAACGTTTCTCAGGATGAACTTCAATCAACTATCCCAACTTGGCGCTCTACTAAAGTGGGCTGAGGTGGCACGCACTACTTTCATCTTCCGTGACAGGTGGAATGAAACGTAAATTTGGGCACAGTTTGACAACGGTGCAGTTGTGTTGCACCACGCTTCGACAGCTCACCGTGTGTGGCCTGCTGGAGGAGGTGTCCGTAACCTCGGCTGGCAAGAACGGCGCACGTGGCCGGGTCCAGGGCCAGGCTGGGGTCAAAGTGCACCAGTTGTTCCACCATCAGGCGCCGCTGACCACGCAGCTAGTCACACAAAAAGGAATGGGCACAGTTGAGATTCACGGAAACATAGAGTCATGTGTAGTCATTGATGAGGATTTGTTTCCATCAGTACGACAACTGTTGCCCTGTCCTGTCAAAGTTCTTCCGATGAAACACTGCCAACCCTTGTTGAACCACTGTTCATCAAACCTTGGCATCACAACACCAGCACGTCACATCCATCTCAATTCAGCATGACTGAAGGTGCACCGAACTTTGAGATTCTGACATCAATCAATTAAGCAATCAAGCAATCAATTTATTTATTTTCAAATACCATAAAACAAAATGCAAAATGCTAATAAGAATTCAAGTTACACTGGTAACATTATTTCAGAATGTCTAAAATGCTAATAACATTGACAACAGCATTTCAATAATTGAGACATTAAAGTAAATGCAGGATGCGACTCTAGTGAGACATTCCAGT